>NW_024722227.1:5119983-5664983 GCF_018991925.1 Homarus americanus
CTAGAAGTTACGTATTGCTAATTTTGAATATTTTAACAATTATTGAACGAAATTGAAGGTAAAGTGACTAGTTTAATGCGCTGCATCCAGCCTCTTAACACAGCAAACAGGCGTCAGTCTCTCTCTGTTTTCACTGGAGGTAACATCTTGCTTGAGACTCTCTTCAACTAAATGCTTTTTTTCTGTGTTTCCAAGCAAATTATTGGTCATTTTGAAATATATTTTATATATTGACAATATATAATGCAGTGCAGCATTGATTTAAAGAAAATAATCTTGAATTAAACCAGAGAGCTAAAATTTTATGGGTGAAATGGCACCATGGGGTGACTTCTCTTCCACCCCAATGCCTTCTCTTCTTCCTTCTCCTCCGCCCCCATTCTAAATCCCATCATCATCATCATCATCCAGGAGCCTTCTACATACACACCTCAAAGTAAGTGAACTTTTCTACCATTTTTGTTGAATTTAGGAAATTTTCGGTGAGCTGGAACCAATTACCCAAAAACCCATTGAAACAATGGTTTCGGGTTATCTGAACGCCGGGTTAACGGTAATCCACCTTCTGAACGGATTGTTAAATCGAGGGCCATTGTAAACTAAATACAGTACTGTACTGTACAGTATACTGTATAATAATAAAAAACAAAAGAATAGTGTATTTTAAATTACTTTGAGGTGTGTATGTCGTATTACCGGCAGCTTTGTTTACATATCAAACAGCTGATTGTAGAGGCAGTCGATGATGACATGCCATATTCTTTAGAGTGCATTGGTTCTAATAATTTCTGCACTGTATATTATCAATATGTTAACTAAATTTCAGAATGACCAATAATTTTAATGTAAAAAATGCAGAAATATTCAAGAGACAAACTTTCTTAATATTTACTTCACTGAGATCATTCATTCCCCCCTCCCCACTTTTGACCTAATGATAAATATTTATTTTACTTTTTGCACATTGTGTGTGCAATACCATGTGCACATGTAACACACAATTTTTTTTTTATATATATAAACCTAAAATTACAAGTTGCAAAATAACTAATACAGTTGGCAAAGATAGGAGGATGTGGCTAAAGTGATGAGTTATGTTACTATTACAAATACAAAACTAATATATATACAGGCAGTCCCCAACTTACGACGGGGTTAGGGGCCCAAATCCAGGTCGTAAATCGAATTGGTTTTAAGTCGAAAATGCGAAATACATAGAAAACCTACAATGGGTCTCTTTTCCTTCTCCGCACCACATAACTCTCATTTTAAGCTGCCAGCCATTTTCAAGTGAATTACAAACGAAAATTTTGTCAGTACACAGCGCAATCACTAACATCGGGACTCAAAAATACGTAATTTGAAAAATTTTTGGTACAGCTGCGGCGGTCGTTTGTCCGGGTGGTCGTAAGTTGAATAGGTTGTAAGTCGAGAAGTACCTGTATATATACAGTACAGTGGTCCCTCGGTTAACGAAGACAATTCGTTCCAGAGTCGTTCGTTAACCGAATCTATTATTTCAATGGAATATTGGGTAATTGGTTCCAACTCACAGAAAAAGTATACATACAAAGTACTGTATACCAGTAATAGAATTAACAAAACATTAAATATAAACTAAATACAGTACTGTACTGTACAGTATACTGTACAATAATAAAAAACAATAATAGTAGAATACTGTATTTTAACTTACTTTGAGGTGTGTATGTCGTATTCCCGGCAGCTTTGTTTACATATGAAACAGCTGATTGTAGGGGCAGTCGATGATGACATGCCATATTCTTTACAGAGTGCATTGGTTCTAATGCCTTCTTTGTGTTTCATAATAATTTCTGCACTATATATTATCAATATGTTAACTAAATTTCAGAATGACCAATAATTTTAATGTAAAAATGCAAAAATATTCAAGAGACCAACAAACTGGATGTACACTCCACTGTAAACAAAGTTAAACTGAGAAGCATTGTTGGGTAATTCAATCAGCTGGTGGGCGCACAAAAACTGTTCCCTGTACTGTCTATATTACCAATATGTTAACTAAATTTCAGAATGAGCAATAATTTTAATATAAAAAATGAAGAAATATTCAAGACACCAACTTTCTTGATATTTACTCCACTGGAAACGAATGTAAACATAGAAATGATTACTGTATTGGCAGACTGGCCAATCACTTGATGCGCACAAAAAAACTTGTTTGTCGTAAGGATTTCGTTAATTGAAGTTTTGTTCGTTAATCGAACTGAAAATCCTTATGGGAGCTAATTCGTTAACCGAAATTTCGTTATTCGAACCGTTTGTTAACCGAGGGATCACTGTATATAGATTTCCCCCCATAGCTGTAAAGTAATGGCTTACACGACAAGTCAAAAGGCTGAAGAAAAATTCCTAAAATAAACTCTATTGATTCCAACTCACTGGGCAAGATAAAGGGAAATTCATGTTCCTGTTAATTAACGATCCCACCTAAGGGAGAGAGGGTGGGAAACCAGGTCACAGGTTTCTTCACTTTGACATAAACTGGGTTATCAGTGAGTGTCTTTGTTATTCTAAACCCACTAGGAATGGATTGAAGGTTGTCATATGTCACCAGCATCTCAAGAAATACTTTTCTCACTATGTACTGTAGAAGCACAGTCTGAGCTAATCTGTTAAAAATGAGACTTCGGGGACTTTGAGCCTCACTCCAAAATTAACATCGTATATCTTGCTCACATCAAAGTCATAAGGAGTAAAACCTTATTATAATGTATTCTGAATCCTTACGCCTCTCTAGTCTTACAATGAATTACATTAAGGTTTTAGAATGGACCTCTCTCAATTTCTCTAGAAACTTGAAAATATTCTAAGAAGTTCTTTATGCGGAATTCAACCAACCCATTACAAGACACTGAGTATTTCTTCCTCTGTAGGATATCCACCACTAGACAGAGAATTTTATTTCAAAAGAGCCTAAGACTGCAGGAAACTTGTCACAGTTTGAACACTAAAAGCTTCCTAAACCAGCTGTTGACAGGGAGGAACGGTCTCAACAGCTAATGAAATTTAAAAAAAAAAAAAAAAAATTGTATGTTCTGGAATTATCATTTATAATTCTTAAATATTAAACATGCACTGTACTTCTCAACAGCTCAGCAACATTTTCTGGACAATACCCCCTGCCACAAAACATGCCAAGCATTTTGGGTAGGGCAGGCTCTGCCAGAGTGTGATTTAGTGGAATGTAACTTGCAGGTCACTTCCTGAAGACAAATAGGTCATAAAAGGACAAGCTGCTCATCCAGTGTGAGAACATAGGCAAATCTCAGCACACACTATAATATACTCTAACCACAATGACTCATCCAGGCGAGTAACAAATTACTCTAACCATCACAGGTTGAACCTCGATTTAACGGCATTGATGGAATCTGGACCGTGCCATTAAATCCAATTTCCCATTAAATAGAAGAAGGGGGGTTGGGATTTAAACACTCCACGGTCTAGTTTCTGTAGCATTATAACCTTCTGCACAATGTTCGGGGAAAATCTTTTCTTCTTCGGGTCCCTAGTAACTCCGATAGGGTTTTCAGGTCGCTTAGAGGCCATAATTTATGCAAAGAAAGTAGAAATTTAAGGCCATCACTCGAGCACAGCACCAGCTAGACTTCAATGCCAATATAAACCAACCACATCACTGCAGGAGCACTGCAGCAGGTAGAGGAACTAGTGGAAATTATGGGCAGGCCTTTCAAATTCACGGTCTCTAAATTTTGCTGTTAAATGCGAGATGCCAGTAAATCCAGTGCTGTTAAATCAAGGTTGAACCTGTAGTACTATTAGTCACTGAACATAATGGAAATTTCTCAAATGCAGATACAGGAATGTATATGCATATCTAGAAGATGAAAACATTCAGTAAGGACAGGCAATAATTAACTGAATAAGATGATAAACCTGCATGTTGAAAACATATAAAACTGAAACTCCTATGATACTTCAAGTCACTGGATGGTTCAGTGGCACAGTTCTCACAAACTAATGTTGAACTAAAGGTTACATTGACAAGAAGTTTTCTATGTACTGTATACTAGGTGACACCGACTTACTTACAAAAGGGCACAAGTATGTATATTCCTTAAAGAGAGATACAGAACACATAACTTGCATACACACACACACGCTAAATAGATGCATAATTATACAGGATATATATATATATATATATATATATATATATATATATATATATATATATATATATATATATATATATATATATATATATATATATATATATATATATATATATATATATATATATATATATATATATATATTACACACACACACTGTATATTGTACTTGTTTAACCAGTCATTAATCGTTAATATGAAATGGGTAATAATGCATAATACTTAGCAAGATAAACACTTCAGGGATCTAAACAATCAGTCTAAAAACATTTATTTTACAACCTGAAACAGAATATTCCTTACAGAACCGTAAGTGATGCCAAGTGATTGTTGAACATGCCCATCAGGATATTAGCACAAAATTAATTGATTTATCACATACAATATATGTTTAGGGAGAGAATTAGTCAGAAAATACCGAGTTCATGTATATATATATATATATATATATATATATATATATATATATATATATATATATATATATATATATATATATATATATATATATATATATATATATATATATATATATATATATATATATATATATATATATATATATATATATATATATATATATATATATATATATATATAGCATTAACCCAGTGACACTGCATCCTGTTCACACATAATCTAACAGACATTATCTATACCTCATTTATCCAACTGGTTATCAATCAATATTTATGTAGACTTTGCATATTACTGCAAGTACATAAACATCAATTACTCTACCAAAGACACCTAATGGATGTTATAACAAAGATTAGCAACCAATGTAATAAATTACTATTTGTTTGGCAACACACAAGAACAGCTTTTATCTCACTAAGAGCAAAACTTAGGGTGTTGCTGTTTTCTATTATTTCTCCCAAGTAAAGTTGCAGCATTTATCTAAGTGAAAGTAATGACATAATCAAATGAATATGGGAACAGACATCAGCATAAGCTTGAATCCTAACCACCTTATTAGGTAATTCAGAGGACAATCAACAAGCTTCATTTTCAATGAGTGTATAAGGCAGGGAAGGAGAGAAGAGTGTGAGGATATTCAGGTCATAAACAAAGCTGTCACTATATTACAGTCTGTTTTCCTTTAATGCATGTTTTCATAATGTGAATTGGTTGGGGAACACATTTTTTTTTTACTACTAGGATACTAATTGGGTGTGATGTGACTAAGTAAACATAACTATGTCACACAAGTAGGAATAAGCAGTTGTGCAACTGCCTTGGTGTAACATCAAGCAAGACGGGATACTGGTGGATGCTTCTAGATGCTGCCCACAGCAGCAATTTGGTAATGAAAAATTTGTTTGGTAATGACTGAAAATGATTTGGTATTAACCCTGAATAAATTCTCAGTTAACATGTGTGATCATAAGGGGTAAACTTCTAGATGGGCAGAGATAATTTCACTGCCGTATGACTGAATTATTACCGATTCAGTGTAAGCGAATTTATCTACACTTCAGTTATATAAAGGTACAGTATGTTATTAGGTTATTTGCTTGCCCTTTTTTTTTCTATAATGTATGCTAAAAAATTTAGCATTGAAATACTTGATTTGGTAACGAATCTCGAGGGATCTGGTATTCACAGGAAAATCAGACTTGGCATCTCCACTCGCCTCGGTCTTTTCTTCAGCCTGCATACACATCACATGTGTTATCACAGACTGAGCTTTACCCTACATTATTTGTCTCAAACATTTTCAAAATTTATCAACATTTCTTTTGGTGTTATCATTAAAAGCTGTTAAGTTAGTCACTCTTCACTAATTTCTTCATTTTTCCTCTTCATCCTGCTTCATGGTTACGTTTTTTATCACTTAGCAACGTGATAAGCATCGCTTTTGGGGTTTTTATTTTATTAATGAATGATATCAAACTAAATACAGTCATTGTTAAAGAACACATGAAAACTTACAATAACATAACAAATTGTAAAGCAAAAGTGTCAGTCATGTTGGTGTTTTTCATCCTACTACCCAGTAACTCCTTAATTCCCATTGAATCATCTGTTATTATAAAGTGATTTTTCCATAACATGATATTCTTCAGGAATGCAACTACCGACTTATAGAAGAACTGACTGTAATAACATAGTCTCTCGTTTTCATTGTTATTATTGTGCATATTATATAAAAGCTTGCATGAAAAATTAAATCACTAAAAACCATAAGTGGCTCATGCAGCACAAAGGCAATGGATAAAAAAATCAAAGAATGGATAGTAAATTGGATTGAATATGCTCACCTTTGGGTTTAAAAGAAAAAGAGAAAAGGAAAAAAAATGAGAATAGATTAAAGCGAACTTTAATACTCCCAGTCAGGCTTCAGAGAGGACAGAGTTGGAAGGGAAGTGAAAATCCTTTATGCCACCAACACAGAAGCCTCAAATGGAAGTGTACAATTCTCCTACCTCCACAATTCATTCCTCTTTTGTGATTCACTTTGCTTGTGATTGATGTCTAACACAGTGGCAAGATGCACAAGATGGTAACTCCTGTCAATATTATGAAATGACTAGAGATTAAAAAAAAAAAAAAATGCTCTTTTATTCGATCACTTTCTTTTCTTGTTTACCTTATCTTTCTTTTCTTGTACCCAGATTCCCACAGGAGAGAGGAATCTCTGAATACTAAATGCAGTGAAAAATGGTGAGTCAAATTGCGATCCAGCACTAAACTGCTTCAACGGATGTATGTTCAAGAGGCATCAACTGTCTCAGATTATACAAGACTTAATGCTGTATGCTTTACTTTCACTACCCCAATAGTAAAGTATTAATATATATTTAAGCATTACTGATGCATACTGCAATCATGATGAGTGCCTTTTGTCAACCTTTTTCTAACATTACTGCTATCATACAAGTTGGCTGGAAGCATGCATACGAGGTCCGACACAAAAATAACGAGACTGACCCTATAACTCGGGAACCAAGAGCGGGAGAGGTGGGACAAACAGACGGTTATTGTACATGTTCTAACCTGACAAGGCTCAACTCGATCGCGTCATTCAGTACAAGCGGGTGTGTGTTGAAGTATAGACGTGTTCTTACGCTCAGTCGGAAAATGTTGGACTGCAAAACTGAGCAACGAGTAAACATCAAGTTTCTCGTTAAACTTAAGAAATCCATAACGGAACTTTTCAATTATTGACAGAGGCTTACGATGAAGAGTTCATGTCTCATGTAAGCTTTTTTAAATGGCACAAACAATTTTCGGAAGGCAGAGAAACCGTGAAAGATGATGACCGCCCAGGCCATCCACACACAGCAGTTACCGATGACAACATTGAAAAAGAGGGAAATGCGATTAGAAAAAACGTAGGTTGGGTGTTCATGCAACAGCTGAGAAAGTTAATTTAGACAAGAAAAGTGTTCGGCACATTCTAATAGAAGAATTGAACATGACAAAGGTTTGTGCAATAATGGTTGAAAAAATGCTGTCAGATGAACAACGCGCCAGCCCACAACGCTTTGTCTGTGAAGCAGTTTATAGCCAATGAAAACATCACTGTGTTCGAGCACCCACCCTATTTGCCAGACCTGGCTCCCTGCGACTTCTACCTCTTCCCAAAGATCAAGTCCGTTCTCAAAGGAACTAATTTTTTGTCGGTAGAAGAGGTGAAAGCAAAAACGACGGAGCTCCTCATAGCCTTACAGAACATGATCTGTGGAATTGCTCTGAACTGTGGCAGCATTGTATGCAACTGTGTGTCATCTCAAAAGGGAACAACTTTGAAGGCAATCACAGTTGATTTTCTTAATATGGTAAATAAAAAGAGTTACAGCATCAGACTCGGTTTTTTTGTGTCGGACCTCGTACAGACACTTCCATTATATCCAGTCAATAATTCAGTCTTAATGCTATATTAAATATATTCAGCTATGCTGTTCTCTTCCCACAATAAAGCCCCTTATATCATCTACCTGGCTTACCCCTACTGCTTCACATAACCTAGCCTCACTCACAGAAGAAAGAGGATAACCGTAAGATGGCTGCATATGGACTTTTGGACACAGTTGAAACTGAAGCTCATGAACTATGTGAAAGATCAGGTGGTCTTTATATTGCATCCTTGTCAAGTTATTTTTATTTTCTAGACATACCTACTCTGGTACCTTAAGTTCATTTAGGATAAAACATTAGACACCAGTTAAAACCCAGTCTATGTCCCACCGAGAAAAGTTTTAAAGTTGTCTACTCATAAACTGGACAAGTATGGAGTAACTAGGGTAAATAGGGGTATACAGGAGTTACATATATATATACAAGACTAAGATGTACAGAAAACATCACATGTTGCTCCTAGGAAAGGAACAAACCTCTTAAACTTAAAACACTGATACACGCAAACAGTCTGTGTACATGAGAAAATGCAACTCACAGTGGAGACATCTTACAGACCCTCAAGTGTTTACTCACATGAACAGAAAGCTCTTGACTCGCAGAAAGGATCTAAAGAAATGAACAAATCACAAAATTGAAGAATAAAGAATATGTCTACTGCCACATTAGATAACATGAAAGTATGGAAGTATTTCCATGTACTAGTGAATCAGATGTATGACACACTCATCATTTGTGGGATTTTATGAATTTAAAAAAGGATCACTTACAGACCACACTCAAATCTTTCACCATGGACATTTTAATCTTTCAATAAAATTAGTGCAATATTCACAGTACTGGTGACTGTATCACACACATGGATAAGCGACTAACATATAAGAAGTTCAAGAAATTTTTATATTAATATTCTCTAACAATGGTAACTCTTTACAGTCAAGCATCTTGCCAACATCAAACTAGTTATCTAATATTCTTTTACAAAGCTTTTAATCACTGATATTTTCCTTCCAAATATCTATAAAACAAAAGCTTCAATGCAGTAACAGGGGCATTAATGGAGCATTTGCTCCCCATGTCTTATATATTACTACCTACAGCATATTTCTTCCAATTTTTAAGGTCCTGAAATATCCCTTAATACTAAATTAAATTCAGAACATAATACTGTACACTTGTATGTTTTAATCTAAGTTTTAGGCATCACATTAATAAAATTTTCCTACTAAGATGAAAGTACTACTGTTAACAGAGCCAACAGCCACAATATCAACTGGCTCGAGCATTTCTCTCACACTAGTCCCATAAAATTGAAATACACTAACTGTACTGTACTTCATCATCTACAGCATCATGCAATTAACCCATCAAATTATCCACATCCCTAACTACTATGAAGACAGAACACCCTTCCACATTTCTAGTCCCTCATTCAAGCTGCAACCCTGCCATACATGTACGTAATGCCCAGTTCCCACTCTTCAAATGAGAGTTGACAATATAAAGGGCATACAGCCATAAAACTTGCTTCTAATTTGTCTGATGGCAGCCAGGAGTGAGGCTACAAGAGACTGGAGCTTGGAGAGCTGCTAACAGGTAAATACAGATAACCCGTGTAAGCATAGATAATAACCATAAAATGGTGACGATGATTCCTTTCCTGTTTACCTATGGAGCTTTCAAACAAATGCCTTCAAATTCCCACAAAATTTGATATTTCATATGAGCTAACCAAAATTTATTCCCGAGATTTCAATCATTAGTTCCTTGAATTCACTATTGTACTGAATCTTCAAAGTAAGCCATATAAAGCATGAAACTATAGCCCTCACATTACTGAAACCACCTTAATTTTTAAATGTGCCTAAGACATATGTGAACCTCACAATTTCACATTACTTAAACCATTGAAGCTTCGAAGTAAGAAGAAAACTGTGGTGAAACATCAATTTCATATTACAGAAACTAATGAACTTTTTATGTGTGTCAAGAGCAATTGTGAAATTATGAATTTTAATTTACTAAAATTATTCTTTTTGATATGTAACCATTACCACAAAAAATCTGCCTCTCCTTCATGGTTCAACTTATTACATCAGAGAGCCACAGAATGAAAAAAAATATCTAAATCTCAATCTTGGAGACAGCAGCCAATTCACTCACTGTGTAAGTACATTAAAACAATACAAAAACTTTATAATACTATCAAAGAGCAATAATCTAACTGGTACCAATCTTTTTCTGGACTTACACTGTCTACAGTAGCCTCGCAGATCCTTAATTAGACTTTAGTGATGTAATTCTGCCAATGCAAAAGTTACATATTTTCTTTTTTATAAATGACATTCTATAAAATTCTTAGAAAAATCTGTCGAACAATACTGAAGATAATAAACTGAAACTAAAAAAGTTATCAGATAATTGACATAATAACAGACAACAAGTTCTAGACACTGCCACAACATGACAGCAATACGGTATTTGTAATTGCGTAAAAAAATTCTCAACCCATGATCCAAACAATTATTTTCCTCTACACTGTTAACATTCTCAGGATCGCCTGAATTTTATTTAGCAGGCCTGTCATTCGCTCTGTTTTGAGCCCGCAGAATGAGCAGAAATCTGTGGCTAAGATATTGTCAAATGATGTCTTCTTACATAAAACGGGCTGGGAAATCACATGAACCCCCACCCCCCTAAAAATAAAAAATAAAAAAATAAAATATATACCTGTATAAAAAGTGTCATTTGGCGAGTATAAGTGAAAAGTGAGAGTTTACTGTTGATTCCTCTTTCATGCTGTACCTACATCAATCAGTATAAAATTCACATGGCAAGAAAGAGTAAATCATGAGGAAGCTGATGGTGAAATCAGAAAAAAGATACAAGTAATGTAAAATATAATGGAGTTACATAATAAAAAGTAAAAATATGTGGTGGTTAGGCACGCAGTTGCCGAAATATTTACACACATTTTTTGTCCTTGCTAGTTTTGTCAAAAAATTTTGAAAGTATTTTTTATGGCGGATTATTAATGTACACATAGCAAGGAAGAGAAATAGACCAGTTAGAAGTTTGTGACAAAAATTGAAATTTTGGCAATAATATTTCCACTTACCACTTAGATGAGGTAGGCCTTGGCATATGCACGACAATGGCGATGGTGTTACGAACGTGTATCAAATAAGCACAGTATATTCATTATAATTCACCTTACCTGTAGGCATGCCTCTACAACACTGCATTTACTATCAACTATTATTTTTCCAAGCTAGGCCTATATATTACGACCTGCTTTTGTGTAGCAAGTGACTGTATTGTGAAAAGCCATTTTACTAATGTCTCATAAATTAAAAAATAATTCAGTATTTCATTATATATATTTCAACACACATCACTTTATCACTTCTTAAGACTAAATATCAAGGATGTAAGAGATAAATATCTTGAGATAGAGGCAAAAATGCCACGGTCACCATTTTTAAATTATGCCTGGGACTGACACTCTCCTGCTTACTGAGGCAGAAGCATTACTGGCAATTGTTGTCTGGTACCACATGGTCCACCACACAGATGGGTTGCCACCTAGCCTTAAGGCTTGGTTCCGTACAAGAGTGGCATGACAAAAGTGGCGTTAAAATTTTAAGTAATTTGACCAAAAACTTTTAGACAATATGGAAAAAAATGCTATACTGGTGTGTCAGATCAGGCAAAAGTTTCATTTACAGTACATTCAACCAAAATACCACTTATGCGTGTATGATCCTGAGTGTGCTAATATCTTACGTTCGTGCACAGCCTTGAATTTACTGTTTGCAGCAAGTTGCTTTAAAATTGACTCCATGAACTTAACAAATCATTCTTCCCTAGTTTTGAAGAAATGTCCCTGTATGTATGACAATCTTTAAGCAAAAACAAAATTCCCTTGGAGGCCATTAATACAACATTGGATTCTATAAATAGTAGAGTTGCTCAATATGAAGTGTCTAATTATCATGTCAAAAATATACTATACCTACTGTAGACTGTAAAATCTTCCTGGATATTAACCCTAGGAATTCATCTGGCTGTCACCACAGTTCGTTGCTGCCATGTTTTGTTGTAAATTTTCACATTGCTAGTTTCGGTTAATAAACAAACATTCTGTAGCTTGACTACATTATTATGTGGCATCCGATAACACACACAAGTGAAAAAAGGGATGGAATAGACTACTGTTGAAATGAACAGATTTTTCCACATCAACTGTGAAGAAACTTCAGCAAATTTTATTTCTATGGTAATTTGTGAAGCAAATAATTATATGCTGTAATAGCAATCAGCTTCATAATACTGCAATGCATGCACCTCTGTTTAGGCAAGAAGATCCATACTGTTACACTTTCTAAATGATTATTACCATGTTTTCTTTAATCAAATCAAATTGACATAGCCATCATTACTATGTCATTCTAACTATATGAATACAGACAATAAGCACCACATAGTAACCTAAACAGATGACATTTGTTTTATGGCCTACAGATCATTTGATAAGTGATCTATGAAACTCCTAACCCTCTAGGGAAGGGACAGAGAAAGTCCTGTGCCAAGGAACTAACCAAGAGTATCCCAGTTATAAAGTGTGCAGTTAAAAAACAGTCTCAGGCAAGTTTCATCACTGTGAGGGACAAGACTTTCATTCTATATGAAGATATCATCATTAAAAGCACCTAACATTTTATACATTAAAAAAAAAAGTTAATCTGAGAGGTAGTGGCAATAAACTGGAATAAAAAGCTCTTCATGTAATAAAACAATATCTCTGAGCTTTCTTTAAGGCATTGAGATGGGAAAGAAAAGTAAAAATAATTAGCTCTTCAAGAAGTGAATAAGATCCTTGAGCAGTCTTTATTGGGAGGAAATGCATAAAATTAAGCAGAGGTTATCTGCTCATGAGGCCAGCACTTTATTACTGAAAGGGAAGACTCGGCAAAGAGATATGTTATAAAATTTGAGTGTGTTGAATAAAATTTTCTCATAGACACAGTTTATAAGGAAGCATGATATACAATAAGCAGCATTAGACTAGATCATATTACAAAGGGTCTCCGACTTACGAACACCTGCCGATACAAACGGGGTTAAACTTGAAATTTACAGTATTTTATTTACCCGATGACTTATTTTTTTACTTTCATTTGTAATTTGTCATTCTAGTTCGCTTTTCTCTTAAATTAAGTGATTTTCGATGTATATAAGGACTTAGGCTATGATATAGTGGGATTTTAAACATTGTTCTGTAAGTATGGTATGCACATAGCATATTACACATCAGAAAGAAAAAAAAAATTATGTTAGGGATACCATAAATTTAATTATAATGGGTGTTTGGAATGGTGATAAGAGTAAAGGGTGTGAAGTGTGGAGTGGTCAAGTGAGTCAAGTTGGTTCTCCATTGTGGTATGGACATGTGAGAAGGATGCAAGAGGATAGGATGGTCATGATGGTGTACAGGGGTAACCTACATAATGGGAGAAAAGGGTGGAACAATACATTTAGAAGTGAATAAGATATGGGATAAAAGTAGTAGAAAAGACAAAATAATTATGCAGTGACAGGGTGGTCAGGAAGTTCTGTGTCATAGCCCCAGGGAAGTGATGAATAGTAAATAAAATGAAAATTCAATAAAATAAAGTTCATTACCACCAAGTGTATCATGAAAATATGATCAAGCCTAAAATGCCATCAACTTGAAACAATAACAAGCTGTAAATCTGCAAGAAGATAGGAAAAATTATCATTTATCCCTATGAATGCCATTACATTCTTAATCAAACTTAGCATTATCTTTATCAAAGACACACAGTGGAAGACCATTCCATACCTTATGTGAACTGTGTTGGAATGATATCTGTTACAATGTTACAAATTAGTTTATTTTTAGAACATGGGTAAATCTTCTCAATAAAACACGTAACTCTAGTGCTGGGTTATCATAAATGAGTATGGATGAAAATCATAGAACTATCAGATAAGGCTGTGACTGAAGTGTATTATTTGGGATGTGCTAATCCCATAAATGTTGTACTATCAGGATATGCAGATCAACGCAATAATGTTTACAACTGCACAGTGAATCAGAATGGTCAAATTGCCATAAAACACCACCACCTCAAAATTTCAATGTAAATTAAAACCATGGAGTGTTTTGTGAAATCAAACGTACATATATGAGATAAGGTACAGTATAGAGAACACTTAGTCTTTGGTTCTATAAAGAGCATAATGGAGTGTAAGTAACATGTATTAACAGTATGGCTAAGTAGGAAAAATAAAGAGGACTGATGTCTGAGACTGAAATTCATGACTGAGAGTTAGAATCATGTGAACTAGCTTAAGATTTATCCTAGCTTCTTTAACAACCACTGAACTAAGGTTCAAAATTTGGTTCATAAACCAAGATTTGACTGGGTTAGGGAACCTTTGCATAATCTGAATGGCCCTTGTCCCTGCCTCAGAATGTAGATAGCTCCATAGATGAGTTAGGAGGATAGGCCTAATAATGTAAGTCACTTAGTAAATTGGAAAGAGCTTACCTTAACATTGCACATTCAATAGCTAATATTAACACATCTTCAATGGTTAAGTATGTTGAGAATGGTTGTCAACCTAGGGTATGCCACAGGGTTTACAATATTGACTAAACTGGTTGTTATTCATGTTCGATTTATCTAAAGCAAGTCATTTTATGAAATTCAAATTACTAGTAACAATTGAATAAAATGAATGAGCATTAAAATGACACAAACATTAACATACATGCTATCTACTCCCTTTCCTCCTTCTGGTAACTGAGAAAAGCAATTCCTAAACATGTAACATTCTGGTGGCCTTGAATAAAATACTCGTAAAAGGCTAAAAAGCCATACAGTAAACCCTTGCAATTCGCGGGTTTGCGATTCGCGATTTCGGCTATTCGCGGTAAGCAGATGATGGCTACTTTACAAGCCTCCCCGCAACACAACAAGTCACCCCCACGTGCCCACAGAGTCACCTTTCCCTTTGTTTATCCTCAACAAGTGCCTGCAATGCAGCATCTCTTATGTTGTACTCTCAACTTTAGTGTTTCTATGTGAAATGGACCCTAAAAGACTGCCTAGTGTCAGTGCTAGTGATGCTAGTGGAGTGAAACGTTTAGAGACCTCGAAGCCAATAGAAAACAACTACCAATCACGATGTTTATCAAGATAGAACCAGCCACTCGCCAAGCTATTTCATCTCCCTCACCTACTACTCAGTCAGCTGCTGCCACCACTCCACCACCTACCTACCCGGGCCACCCCGCCATACGCCTAACCGCCACGCACCTTCCCGCCACGCGCCTCCCCACCAACCACCACTACATCATCCACCTCCCTGCCACACGCTTCCCCGCCACACGCCTCCTCATCACAAGCCTCTCCACCAACCACTACTCCATCACCCTCTTCCAACAGTGATCCTGATGATCTCCGTATGCCTCAGTTACCAGATTTCATCCTACTGAACAGTACACTTCATCAAACTCCAAACTTTTACATACAGAGAAGAGTAGTATTGATGACTCAATTTTCTCATACACTGTATAGGTATACAATAGTGCACAATGAAAGGATAAGTTGCTATTTGTGGTTTTGCCAATTTGCGCCATTCCTTGGAACCTAACCCCATGAATAGCAAGGGTTTACTGTATTGTATTGTATTGTACTGTGGTGGAATACCAATACCTTGCACTCTCTAGGTTTATTTTTTTTACTTGCAAGATAATTGCAACCAAGCAACTCCACTGCACCTGGGTGTGTAGTGCTATCAGAAATAAACCTTCATTTTAAAAGCTCCTTTCAATCTACAGTAAACCTCTGCCTGATTTACTCCAGCAGCTAGAAATCTAAACAGCCTTAACACAACCAAAATACCAGTAATAAAATTTTATTGTAAGACTAAAGTGAGTAACAGTGAGTAACCTGTACTTCACATCGATATTTGGTTATGTGAGAAACACAAATACAGCTGCTTCCCGACTTACGACGGGGTTAGGGACCCAAATCCAGGTCGTAAGTCGAAATGGTCATAAGTCGAAAATGCTTAAATAATACTGTACATAGAAAATCTAAAATGGGTGTCTCTTTTTCTTCTCAGCACCACAAAACTCTCACTTTTAAGCTTGCCAGCCATTTTAAAGTGAATTACAAACGAAAATTTTGTCAGTACACAGCGCAATCACTGACGTTGGGACTCGAAAATACGTAATTTGAAAATATTTTGGGACGACTGAGGCGGTCGTATGTCCAGGTGGTCATAAGTCGAATAGGTCGTAAGTCGGGGAGGAGCTGTACAAGATAAGCAAAGAAGTTATCCTTTTACTAATGAACATGATTTCAGATACTTTCAACCTGAAGAATTAATTTGTATTCAGCAACACATTTTACTCTACCCTCCAAAGATTGCTCATTCCCATATTCTTAATACTGTACCCCAGAAAGTAGAAATTTGAATTGAAACAAACATTTCCAAAACAATTACAGTATTTTCAAAGCTGAAAAATTATATAGTGGTGATACAAAACAAAAGAAATTCCATCACTGACCTTAAGCCCTTTGGGCTGCGGGTCATGTCGGATTGATAGTACTATTTCATTGGGTGGATTAAGAAGTGCCATGACAGCTTCTTGATGGGATGCTCCTGTCATGTCAGTCCCATTAACTGCTAAGATACGATCTCCCATACGAAGCTTCCCTGTTTTATGGGCTGCTCCACCTGCTGTGATCTGGTAAAAGTTTTTAGCTGATATATGCTACACAAGGGCTATGTTATAATAACACCAATTACACACTCTTACCAACAAACAGTTTCATTTTTTTTATCTCCAGTACAGTACATGAAAGATTATAAAAAACAAAACACAATTCATATATACATTAAATTATATCTCAAAAGACACTGCAGAAAATAAAAAAAAAGCTCTTATGGGATGATGGGATATATGTGGTTATATTCTGAGTCCTATGTGGTATGTTCTGGATCCCAAAACATTTCCCTCATATTCATTTATATCACAAAAATAGTTACTTGTACTGTACTCTAAGTCGCATACGTATTCATTTTACTACAACATACTGATGAATTAGAGAATATGTTTCAATGAAATGACTCATCACAACAGTGTTTTGAAAAATAAAAATAAAAAATAAAAATCTAAAGAAAAATGCACATGAACTACTGTACTTTGGGCAGCAATCACACACAATACCTATCACTCCACTGCATACCCAAGCATCAGTATAGACATCAACAAAATATCATTTAACCTTTACAAAACCTTGCAAAAAAAAAAGTGTAAAATAACCAACTATAGTATTTCCACGCTAACCTGGCCCATAAGCCAAGCACCTCTTCTATAAAAATAGCCGATTGGTTCATAGAAAATGTTCGTGTAGCTGTCCATTTATTCAAACTAAATGTGTTCACAATTGGTAAGCAGACCTGTTATTCTTTAAAATAATGTTAAATATCTGGAATATCAAAATGAAAATAATTTCAAAGCATTAGCACTTAAGAGAGAATGTTAGATATTTATCATAAAAGGTCAAAGATGAAATTCGCTTTTGAATGAAGTCTTTTAATTATTTCTTTGTTTTGTACCAAACATAAAGCAAACATAAAGAAATGATACCAAAAATATAGTACTATAGGTAATGAACTACAGTTTGTATGGCTGTATACATCCCAAATACTGTAATTTAACAACTGATAAAACTTGATATAAAAATGCACAGTCCGGGGGGGGGGAGGTAAAATGAATAGGGAAACAGCCACTGGATTTGGTGGGAATTTTATTCATCTTGATACAAGGCACAACAGCCAGCAGACGTAAACTGTCAACAGATGTCAGCGCTGTGGTACTTAACCAACAAAAATATATCTCACACCCATGAACAGATTAGTAAATACTTTATCCACTAACTTGGCATCAGCCCATCTTAAATGCTGGGTTGTGACAAGATTTAAGTAATAATATACGATACGAAGTATTAAGAAGCAATGTAGAGGTTTAACATTATCATCCACTGTCATTAAGTATCAAGAAATTTGATGCAAATGAACGAAAATCTCGGCCAATGACGGACGAGGTATAGTTAATTTGTGTGTCATAGTATTCTAATGTGAGCTCTACCATATTGGCAGTACGAGTCAAGTGTCTGGCTGATCTTTCACTATCAGCTGATCACCTATCAATCTGGCCGCCAAGTCCAGTGGCTGTTGTTCTCCTAAGCGTATTACCTCCCCCAGGACTGTGCATTTTTATATCGAGTTTTATCAGTTATATAAATTATTTGGGATATATACAGCCATGCAAACTGTAGTTCATTACCAATACTGTACAGTAGTCCCTCAATTAACGAACGGTTCAATTAACAAAATTTTGGTTAACGAATTAGCTCCCATAAGGATTTTCAGTTCCATTAACGACAGCCTTACGAGAAACACGCTTTGTTGTGCGCATCAGCTGATCGGCTAGTCTGCCAATACAGTACAGTGATCCCTCGGTTAACGAATTACCTTCCATAAGATTCTTCACTTCGGTTAACGAATTCCTTATGAATTTTTTCAAACATGTTTTCGCCTGCTTTTGCCTGATCACCAGCTGTAGTATTAGTCCGCCAATACAGTAATCAGTTTTAGGGCTTAAATTCGTTACCATTTGAGTAAATATCAAGAAGGTTGTACTATTCAATAATTTTCCAAGTCTTATATTAAAGTTTTTAGTCATTTTAACAATTATTAAACATAATTGAAGTATACAGGGAACTAGTTTTAGCGCGCCAAACAGCCACTTGCCTCACCCAAAATGGCGTCAGTGTGTGTCCCTGCTCAGTGGAGGAAGCTTCTTGCTTGAGACTCTCTTGAACATAAACTATTTTTACATTTTTACAGTACAATTATTGGTCATTCTGAAGTTTATTTTACATATTGACAATATAAAATGCAGCACAGTGTTGATTTAAAGAAAATAATCTTGAATTACACCAAGTGAACTAAAATTTTATGGGTGAAATGGCAGCATGGGGTGACTTCTCTTCCACCCCAATGCCTTCTCTTCTCCCTTCTCCTCCACCCCCATTCTAATTCCCATCATCATCAACTAGGAGCCTTCTACATGCACACCTCAAAGTAGTGTACTTTATTGCATTTATTTTTAGTTTGTATGTAATTTTCGGTGAGCTGGAACCAATTACCCAAAATCCCATTGAAACAATGGTTTCGGTTCACAAAATTTTCGGTTAACAAACGACCTTCTGGAACGAATTGTGTTTGTTAACCGAGGGACCAAAGTACTGTAATTGGTTCTGTGTTTACATTCGTTTCTGTATGTATATTATGTATGTTGTATGTATACATGTATGTACACCATCTATATACATTACTTATCTAGTCAGTAGCGTGTGGCAATGCCCCTTTTTCATGTCACCACACACTTAGATAACATGCCTGGCGACATCTGGAAGCTGCTAATGTACCACTTGTCACATGTCGCCTGAGAAGTCAGAGAGAGGTCAGTTGACCCATATAGAGTGTAGGGACTACCGGCGCTGGGATTGCGCACCTCTGTACTTCCATCAAATAGAACCTACAGAACTCTACAGGTGTTTGTGTTCTCTCCTGTAGTTAGAACTGAGTACCCAGAACCCCTACATGGCGCAGTGAGTACCTACAGTTTCCAATGGAGTAAATATCAAGAAAGTTGTGTTCTTGAGTATTTTTGCATTTTTTTATTAAAATTATTGGTCATTCTGAAATTTAGTTAACATATTGATAATATATACAGTACAGGGAACAGTTTTTGTGTGCCCTTCAGCTGATCAAATCACCCACCAACGCTTCTCATTTTAACTTTGTTTACAGTGGAGTGAACATCGAGTTTGTTGGTCTCTTGAATATTTTTGCATTTTTTCATTACTGTAAAATTATTGGTCATTCTGAAATTTAGTTAACATGTTGATAATACAGTGGTCCCTTGATCAACAAACGGTCCAATTAACAAAATTTTGGTAAACGAATTAGCTCCCATAAGGATTTTCAATTCCATTAACGAACAAAACTTTGATTAAAGAAAGCCTTACGAGAAACACGCTTTGTTGTGCGCATCAGCTAGTCCGCCAATACAGTAATTGGTTCTATGTTTACATTCATTTCCAGTGGAGTAAATATCAAGAAAGTTGTGCTCCTGAATATTTTTGCATTTTTACATTAAAATTATTGGTCATTCTGAAATTAGTGAACAAGTTGATTATATACAGTGCAGAAATTATTATGAAACATGAAGAAGGCATTAGAACCAAAGCACTCTGTAAAAAATATGGCATGACATCATCGACTGCCTCTACAATCAGCTGTTTGATATGTAAACAAAACCGCCGGGAATGCGACATACACACCTCAAAGTAAGTTAAAATACAGTATTCTACTATTGTTTTTTATTTATTATTATACAGTATACTGTACAGTACAGTACTGTATTTAGTTTATATTTAATGTTTTGTTAATTCTATTACTGGTATACAGTACTTTGTTTGTACTTTTTATGCGAGTTGGAACCAATTACCCAATATCCCATTGAAATAATAGATTCAGTTAACGAAATTTTCAGTTGACAAAGGACTCTGTGGAACCAATTGTGTTCGTTAATCGAGGGACCAATGTAGTACTAAATTTTTGGTATTATCTGTTTCTGTTTGGTACAAAACAAAGAAATAATTAAAAGACCTCATTCAAAAGCAAATTTCATCTTTGACTTTGACCTTTTATGATAAATATCTAACATTCTCTCTTAAGTGCTAATGCCTTGAAATTATTTTAATTTTGATGTTCCAGATATTTAACATTATTTTAGAGAATAACAGGTCTGCTTACCAATTGTGAACACATTTAGTTTGAATAAATGGACAGCTACACGAACATTTTCTATGAACCAATCGGCTATTTGTAGCTATATAGGAGGGGCGTGTCTTATGAGCCAGTTTAGCGTGGAAATAGTAGTGTGATATTGTTGCCTTTGTATCAAAGAAGGCAAGGAAAGCCATTAATTTAGAGATAAAAATGGATGTGCTACAGCACTTTGACAATGGAGAATGAGCTGTGATCATCAACAGGGTGCTTGACTTGCCAGCAATGTATGCTGACACCAATTAGTAAAGAATAAGCTTAAAGTAAGATTCCCTAAAAGTGGTGCTAGAATAACAAAAGGCAGAGTTAAGGCAAAGGATAGTATGAAAAAATCTTTAGGTGTTTGGACTGAAGATCAAGGTCAACAGAACATTCCAATGAGTTTGATGATGATCCGAGAAAAAAGTAAAATAAATTTATCATCGATCTCTTTTGACATTTCACATGAATAATATGTTATTTTCTAGATTCCAGCCATTTTGCATTATAAATGGAAAAAGCATAAACGAGAAAAGAAAAAAGTAGATTATAAACTCACTTTTGATATGTATACTCCTGGATCATCAGCTGAAGTACCAAATGGAACACAGAAATGGTCTGATCCTCCAATAATGCTCAGCCCTAATGGTCCTCCATCTTTATACAACACTACTTCCTGAAAAGAAAAGATGAAGGTTCAAAGAGAAGAATCACAATATATATATATATATATATATATATATATATATATATATATATATATATATATATATATATATATATATATATATATATATATATATATATATATATATATATATATATATATATACACAGTGGGGTATGCTATGACGAACGGATCCTACTACAAATATTCCTATAACGAACGATTTTACCAATAAAATTGAGAATGCTATAACGAAAGAAACTCTATTTCAATTAATCCCATATGTTATGTTGTTCACTTTACGCGTTTCTCACTTTACGCGGGCCGCCGTGGGTTCAATTAACCGCGTAAAGTGAGGGTTCACTGTGTATATATATATATATATGTATATATATATATATATATATATATATATATATATATATATATATATATATATATATATATATATATATATATATATATATATATATATATATATATATATATATATTATCACTTTACTGTGAAATACATTATCTTTGCAAGGCTATATTTTCATCTGTTACATATACAAATCAACATTCACTTCATAAAAAAAAAGGTCAATGGTAATGCAATGACCACAATGATCATATCCAAACCTAAACTCTTCATTAATTATATATTTTCACACCTATTCACCAATAAAAAAATTTCTTAAATTTTCGTCAGATTTACTATGTCCAAATACTGTAGTGGGGTGGCGATAATTCGTAAAATACAATCTAGCATAAATTCACGGATACCTCTATTAATACCTCGTTTTTAAATTTTGCAGTCAAATATTCATAATTTGCAACCAAGTGCTGACTGCCACAGTGTTTATTTACATAAGAAACCATAAAAGTTGTGGAAACATAATTTCACTGCTCTAGTTTTTCTTAGAAATAAAGAAAACATAATATAAATATCACTTCAATGCTCTAATGTGAGTTAAGAAATAAAGGAAATACTGTACTGTATAATATAAAACTATGAAATAAGAAAAATTAAAAAGTGATAAGAAAATCGTATGTGGGAAGCAGGGCGGTTGGGTAATGGAATGAGCTGCACCCCCTCCCCACCACCAATCCCGAGCACTCGGCACCCTTCTAACCTCATTAATACTCTGCAGCATTATACAATTTTATTATAATTCCCATATTATTTAGGTTCATTGGGTACCGGGTTAATAAAACATTATCCTAGAGTAATAAATTAAAAAGGGGGGGAATCCCACTCAACCCCAAAGGAGTTATTTTGTGGCATTAAATTCCTGCTTTTGTCGACATTGTGTGGTCACCGGCACCTGGCTGTCTCCATGTTGGTGTATTGGTGTAACCCACACAAAATTATGAGAAGGGAAGGAGCACTTTATGTACAATATCTCAAAAAAGTATCTGTCCACACTGTGTGTGTAACATTATGAGACCACAGATGATAGATATTGGGACATGAATTTACTTTGGTATAAGTTAACATGGGTAATGCAATGTGCATTTATTTTGGTGGAATTAATATGATGTTTTGTTACCAAATGTAGCAGGATCAGTATGCCACAGAGCCACGCATACCAACCCACCCGGGACGTCATGAGTTGCATGTAGCAGATACTTTTTGTAAATACTATTCAGTAATATATAGCAAATTTTTGTACAATATCCATGTGTTACTGTATTTCTTATATACTGTATTATGTATGATGTTTAGTGTTTCATTAAAGCAGGTTTGAAACAGTTTATGGGTATTTCTAGGTTCTCTGGTACCAAACTAACTTTTTCCACTTACTGTATATCAATTTAACTCTAATTCCCAATTTGATAATTCACGATATCTTTTGGTACCTAATCCATGGATAATCAAGACTTCACTGTACAGTATAAGGAATTAATTTCTATCTGCAACAAACAGTCCCTACTCTCTATGATGCTTAACACAGATCTTAAAAAAAATTGTATTATAAGCCAATTTTAATACAATACTGTACAGTAGGCTCTCGCCAATAACGACTTCCACAATAACGTTTTCGACAATAACGGTAAGTTACAATAGATACCCATTTTCGATTATAACGTCTGGATTCTCTTGAATAACGGAAATTTCGCGAGAAGCGTCCGAGCGCATCAATGATAGCGCTTGTTTGCCGCCATGTTGATGACGTAGTTGTCCGCTCCGCCTCACTCTCACACACGCTCAGTGGAATACAACACTGCGCCCACGTGTGAGATTTTCGCCACTATAACCAGTGGTTGTTAGGGTCGGTGATCAATAATGGCTTCCGCATATTTGCCTGTGGGGGG
Source organism: Homarus americanus (assembly GCF_018991925.1). Taxonomy (NCBI): domain Eukaryota; kingdom Metazoa; phylum Arthropoda; class Malacostraca; order Decapoda; family Nephropidae; genus Homarus; species Homarus americanus. The sequence continues at coordinate 5,143,941 of NW_024722227.1, forward strand.
CTAGGGGAGATGGTGGAGGGAGTGATTTGCCACCTGAATGACTGGGAACTTTTAAAGTGAGCAAATTGAACTGTCCTGAGTCTACAGTGCGAAATATTAAGAGGAACTTAGCGGAGACCAAGAAGTGTATTGCGCTGGCTAAAAATATTTCGGTAGTGATGGAAATGCGAGGCGAGCTATGAATGATAAAGGCAACAGAAACAGGTTGTTAGTGATAACAAAGCAAATTCTTGTGAAATGGTTAGCTTGTAGAATGAAAGGCAGTGCAAGTGTTAGCGGCTCTCAGATACGGAACAATCATTACACCAAGCACCTCAAAAACTCCCCCAAGCTAAGTGTTATATTACTCAAACTCTTTATTTTGATGATTGAATAGCAATTCTTTTTATTTCAGCTAACAAGAAGTGTTAGGGGGGCTTCAAGGGGAAAAATGGGTGAAATTCTTGTGGCGGCGGCACCAATAAACCCTTTTTACATGTATTTTAATGTCACACAAATAACGTTGTCGCTAATAACGGTGTTTTTCAGGCACCTATTAAACGTTATTGGTGAGAGCCTACTGTACATCTTTTATAAAAATTATTCGTTTTGTGTTCTGTCATGCACTTTGCTCTTGCACAAGCCAAACTACAAAGAAAAACAAAGCAACACATACATATCACAATAAATGTAGTTCGCTACAATTTTAAAAACCCATCTAGCAAAAAAAATATTTCTTGGTCTTCAGTTATATTTAGTTCAAATCTTAAACAAGAAAATAATAATCTGTTCCCATGACACAGCTCCTCCTCTTGGAGGTGTCACAAGTAGATTTGTCCTAATACTTGCATGACGAGTGAATTGTAAAAATCCAAGTCATGTTATTAATAGTTCCTTTTGTATTTTACATGCACTTCCTTGTATTGAATAGAGAAAACAATACAAACTTCTCCCTCTCATTGGAGCTAATACATACAACAAATTAGAAAGACAACTCATACACAAAGCTTAAGATATCAAAATACTTCATTCAATGTATCAAGATGACTAAAGAATATAAGTTACACTTTACTCCATTACAGTGCATTCACATCAAACATTTATTTCTATTCATGATACAGAAAAACAGTAACCATAACTGTAGTATCAAAGGGAACAATATTAATAAGTTCTCATTCAACAAACTGAATAGAAGTCCAATGTTTGCAGGAGTGTGTGTTAGTCAGAAAAAAACAAAGCTGCTACTACTCACAGTTCCAGAAAAGAAAAAGATTTACCTTCTAAAATGAAGATTGCCTCAGAGAACTTCATTTTTCTTCTTCCTACCTGCAGTCCAAGGTCAAAGTCTGTTGTCCTGTTCCTCACTAGCCTAGACTTTCAATGTAAGTTTATGTGCAACATGTTAATTGCCATCTATGTTCCTGATCTAATGCAAATAGTCCCATTTCATTATTATTAGCCTCAACCAAAGTGATAAGTTATGAGTGTTAATTAATCTGACCAGGTTCTGAGCTGGTTAGACCACAAGAGAACCTACCACCACAGTATGTGAACCAAAGGACTTTATTGTGTGTTTCAACAACATCCACCATGCAAACAAAGGGTGTTGATTAAAGACATCAAATTTAAAACTTGCTTATAAAACTTGTGAAGGAATATGGATTACGAATCTGATGAATGCCATCAGGTGATCTATGCTATAATAGTGGTAGAAACAAGAGTGAGAGCATACAAGCCCCTGAACCCATTCTAAATGCAAGCAGTTACATGTCACTAGGAAGTAGTTATATCTAATGACTAAAATATCAGTGCTGTACATGACTAGGTATACTGATCTAAGTGACTTTGTCCTTAGTAACTTGTGAAAATAGCCCTAATCTCTTTTATTCTCATTCACATTTAATCTAAAGTCTGAATTTTTAAAACACAAGACATGAAAAAGAATCACAATATTATTACATTTAGTCATTCATTAGTGATAGTTAATTAGAAAAACAAAGTTGCATGAGAATATTATTAATTTAGAAGAATGTTCAAGGCATTTAGATCATTACCACACAGCATCCTGTGCCAATCTTTACATAAATATTATTTATTGTGCTTTGGTGAACAAATTTTAAGGGAGAGGACCTGAGTGATATGCAACCTACTCACTACAAAAACTTAAAATTATTAAGTGCAAAAGTTATTAGCTATGCAAAAGAAATAATAATGTCTACCCTCTCTTTTCATTGTTTGTATTCTAAATAAATTACTGGAATGGTCAAGAAGAAGGTAAGTCATTGCGATGGTTATACAGTTAAAAAAGACATATGATAATATTAAATGAACTTTCATTGTAGCTCAATTACTTCTTCGTGCTTGATATAATTTACTTTTGCTCATGAAATTGACAGTTTTATGACAAGGCGTTCTTCCACAAATAATGATACTTTGCATGGCTGGAGCTGAGAATGCCACAATTGAAATTTATAGAATGACTTACTGAATAGAAATAATGATCTAATTAAAAATTACCTCTAATAATGCAATAATCAGTATTGAAAACTTAAACATACAAAAAGTATTAAAAGAACTGAACAGTTTACGGATAAGGTCAACAAGAATTTTTTTTCCATCCAAAATGGCTTACAGTACCTTTTAGTTGCTTTTACTTTGTTTTCTGATGATTAAAATCAATAATGAAAGCTCTTTATCATTGATCTGGTTCTAATAGTATCCATCACACTAAGGAGTGTAGATGAATATATAATTGTGATCAACTGTGTTGATGCACCAATACAGGGGATACTATCAATTAAATGATATATATGATTAAAAAACAAGTGAAGTGAGAGGGTCATCACATACTAAATATGGAATTGCGAATATATTATATCAAATCAGAAAAAAATTAACTCAAGTTTTGTCTATGAAGATCACTAAAAGCATAGCAAATTTTGAACAGATGTCAACAATAGGACATAACTGCCTGTCCTCTCCCAGGTGTGACTGTGTTAGTGGCAGGTTCAGCCCACCTTACCTCAACCACAAGAGGCACATGGCCCAGCTTGTTGTCAGTGATCCGTGTTACTACTGTCTCGGTGAGCAGGGATTTGGTGACGGTCTCTGTGACCTTCCCTAACTTGGTGGGTGGAGGAGGGAAAGACACACCCATGGGGGTGTGGTCCGATGGCAAGTTGACTTTTACATGCACCGAGGAATTATCCTCATCTTGTGCTCGACCACCTTGAAGAAAATGCTGTGGAATCATGGCCTGAAAATCATCATTAGTGAGGGGTCGATGTGGGGCTACCTGGGTGGTGCCAGTTGGGATGGTCCCTCCAGTGTTGACTGCTAGTGATGCTGTTGGATCTGCAAGACCAGTTAGCTGTTGTTGTTGTTGCTGTTTGGTTATTGTGGCTGGAGATCCAACAGGACTACTATGAGGGCTATGGTTGGCATCTGGTAAGTTTGAGCCTGATAATCGCCCACCTGGCTGAGCACGTCTATAACCTGTGTAGCTTGGGCGATTGGCCATGTATGAACCCGCACTGTATAGTCCAGTATATGGTCGAGGCGCACCGAAGACTCTCGGAGATGATTTAGAATTGTTACTGTTACCCTGACCAGGGGGAACTAAAGTCTCACGATGAACTACTAAACGTACAAAGCGCTCCAGGCCAGTCAACATTGACACAGCTTGATCATGGCGAGCCCCATCCAAATCTACACCATTAATCTGAAAATAAAATAAGAGTCATTTCAAAGATAAATACTTACTCAATCATTTATAAATACTGGCTCTAAAGATATAGATAACTAAACTCCTTAAAATGGCAAATATTCTCCTTTTGATAAGACGGTATTTCTTTACTCGGTTGTTCCCTCCACCACCCTCTCAGTTTTTCCTTCTCTCGCCGGACACTCTTTTTCACCATATTTAACTTCTCTATACCACCCAAGAAGACATACCATGTTTCCTTCTTATAACAGTGCTCCTTATTCCAGCAAACTGTTCACCCCATACAATGCACACAAGCACGTCATTTCTGTTATTTCATGCATCTTGGGTCTATGCTTCAAGTTTGTACAATAATGTCAGCAACACTTTTCCCCTAACATTATAAATTTTTCCTCCCTGTGCCATAACACAGTTCTCTCACTCTCTATAAATTCCTCAATGACTTTTCACTTTATTTCCCTTACCTATGCTGTGAATCATAGTTTGTTCTTACATTCACTGGCACCTTACTCCACTATTCTGTCCCAGTTCAAACCAGTACAGTTGTCCCTCGGTTAACGAACGGTTCGGTTAACAAATTACCTTCCATAAGAATCTTCAATCCGATTAACGAAATCCTTACAAACATCACGTTTTGTTGTGAGCATCAGCTGATCAGCTGATGGGCTAGTATGCCAATTCAGTAATCTGTTCTATGTTTACATTCGTTTACAGTGGAGTAAATATCAATAAAGTTGTGCTCTTTAATATTTTTGCATTTTTTTATATTAAAATTATTAGTCATTTTAACATCTATTTAACATATTGATAATATATGCAGTACAGGGAACTAGTTTTTTGTGCGCCCATCAGATTCCCGACTCAGCCACAAGGCGTCAGTTGGGCTCTGTTGACAGTGATATTTTGTTGGTGTCTTAAATCTTTTTGCATTTATCATTGAAATTATTGGTCATTCTGAAATTTAGAAAACATATTGATAATATATAGTGCAGTGCAATGTTGATTTCAATAAAATAATCTTGAAGTACACCTAGTGAACTTAAAATTTTATTGGTGAAATGACGGCATCAAGCATGGGTCCCCTGATTCTCCTCCATCCCCACTTCCTTCTCTTCTCCCTTCTCCTCCGCCCCCACTTCTAATTCCCATCATCATCAACCAGGAACCTTCTACATACACACCTCAAAGTAAGTGTACTTTACTGCATTTTTTTTTACTCTATGTCCTTTTCGGTGAGCTGGAACCAATTACGCTATATCCCATTGAAACAATGGATTCGGTTAACGAACAACCCTCTGAAACGAATTGTGTTCATTAACCGAGGGACCACTGTACAGTACTCCTTTACTCTTCTCCTGCCCTGCCAATGATGCTACATATGCTGGTAGATGAGTCTACTTGTGTAAAACCTTGGACCTAAATAATTCTGTAAATGATTAGTACCACCAATTTGTAGTACCACCATTTTTTTTTGGTGGTGGGGGGTGAGAATATTCACAAATCTTTTACGAAAATATTGGGGGTTCTCAATGTTTTGAGAACCGTATAGTAGCTCACTGTTGGAAAATATGTCTAAAGTTACTGAAATATTTAGGAATCTTCAAAAAAAAAAAAAAAAAAAAAATACTCAAAGTTCAAAAATGGTCTTGAAGCAGTCTATGCATTATTCTAGAACATTACAGGTTCTGAAATTCATGAAACGATCTAGAATACAACTTAGGTATGTTATTAATGTTAAGAAATATATGAGCAACTATAACTGATAATGCCAGTTTTAGCCTGTTTAATCAAGACTCTGCCTCACTAATTTTTCCTTAACTTTGATGGACCTCCATCACAGTAAGTGATATGTTAGTCCTTAGGAGAAATGTTGGGAAGCAAAGTCTGTTGTAAATTTAAAATAGTAGACATATAAAGAAAGTTTTATCAACAAATGAGCAAGATGAAATTAGTTCCTTTGTAGTACACTTACAGATATAACTCTATCCCCAACCCGTAGTTTTCCATCCTTAGCTGCTGCTCCACCTTCTGTTATTCTGGATATGAAGATAGCCTAAAAAAAAAAAAAAAAAAAAAAGAATTACAGTACACATTTTAAACATTATATCAACATGCATCTTTAAAATAATGTATTATTAGATTATCATACATATACCCATAATTATACTTGTCTTTGTTACCATTACTAAATACATCACCCTAAACAATTTACATTTAAAGTGGCTACCCTCCACACCTCTAACAGGGAAAAAAATCTTTTGGCCTCCAAGCAATAAAGGCAATGTAGCCTAACTATCCATTTCAAATCCGTATTATTCTTAAAAAATCCAATGATCGTCTCAGGGATCAAGAGGGAAAACCTGGTCGAAGGCTCCACTCCACACCTCATTCATTTGGGTTCCACTCTGACCTTGTAGAGGGAACATTTCCCTTCACACAGATGTAATATCAACACCTAACTCATGCCCAATGGGAACATCAAGTAAGACCCCCCCCCCCCCAACATCGTATGAGTTATTCGCACTAAAATTTGAAAGCTGGGAAAACCGCGTTTAGAGTTGTTCTAACAAGCATAACTTTGTTGTTTTTTGAGATACAGCATTCATTTTTGATGCATTTTGAAACTAAAGGACTGTATTTGCAGATGGTAGTAGCACGTCATAAAGTAATGTACTGGATTGTTGCATGTTGACTTGAAGCAACAAAACTCCAACCAGCTTATGTCTTTTTTTATTTTAATCGATATAAGAGTGGAGATAGCACCACATCAAAAGAGAACTGAGGGAGAGGGAGAGAAGGATTCCGCCTCATTGGCTGGAGGGGCCGTGACGTAGATAGCAGACGCTCACTGTCATTGGCCGAGACGGGGGAGGAGGCTGCAGGCCAGCAGCTGTGATTGGCCGCTCACTCCTCTTACTCACTGACAGGGCGAGAACACCTGACAACGCAAAAGCCAAGCCCATACATTCCTGTCTGCCACAAATCAATGTTCTGCCCTATTTTCAAAGGGCTTTCAACCTTATTTACAGTGTAGTAAGGAGATCTTATCAACTACCACCGTATAGAGCTAGGCCGAAAATAGTGCTTTCCAACAAAAAATGGGTTTTGCCTGGGTGGTCTGAGTTACCCTTACGATGTAGGGGGCCGCAAGTCCACAAATGTTGAGGTCCATCTGTAGGTTAAATTTAGTAAATGACTTTTCAGTCTATCCTGTCATCCTGCATCATACAAAAATTTAAATTATTCTTTTCTGTGCATAAAAATCTGAATGAATTATTGATAACAACCATGTGTTACTACTTGCAAACTTCCTTTGTTATGTTCTTTTGAGGATTCTTGCACATACTGTATACCTAGTCATCTCTTTTAATATTGTGAAGAGACATATTTAGGTTAAGGTATGTCCCTTTATGCAGATCACTGCACATTTTATGAATGATAGCAAGGTCTGCCTGTAAGGTGATTCTGCAATTGATATTCATGAAGGTCTACCATAAGTTGTTTTTCATGTCCATGAGCCTGGCATTTGTCCCGTGGACAAGCTGATATTTTGAGAGGAAAACCTAGATAGGAATATGTCAAATGCTGTAACACCCTACCCTCCTGTAATATGTTTAACCCAATAAGTGTAGCAATTGGGAAAACAAGGGTACCCCATTAAGACAAAAAAGATGACATATGAAAGTTATCTTTTTTCTTATGAAGCTGAAGATATAAGATTTAGAAACCATAAACACCATATAAAAACTTTGTACACATACAGTGGTCCCTCGGTTAACGAACGGTTCGATTAACGAAATTTTGGTTAACGAATTACCTCCCATAAGGATCTTCAATCCGGTTAACTAACAAAACTTTGATTTATGAAATCATTACGACAAACACGTTTTGTTGTGAGCATCAGCTGATGGGCTAGTCTGCCAATTCGGTATTCTGTTCTATGTTTACATTCATTTTCAGTTGAATAAATATCAAGAAAATTATGCTCTTTAATATTTGTGCATTTTCTATATTAAAATTATTGATCATTCTAAAATTTAGCCATCCAAGCTCTGTTTTTCAACTATTATATTTGGCTTGACATATGTAACTTTATTCATTTATTGAAACTCATTTACATGCACAAACTGTCCTAAGGGCAAAGCTGAACTGTACATGTAATCAAAATAATGTACAAAATGATTACTAAAATTTTTGTCTAGTGCAAACTATTGCATGTTTACATTCAAATTAATCACATCTTATAAGAATTCCAGCAATGTAAATTATATTCTCCCAGGTCACTTCTATGACATTTTATAAGCAAAAAAACAAACTCAATCTAAAGGACATAAATAAACAAATAAATAATTCACTAGACCTTCAGCGCTAACTGTCAAACATGTCACTGTTGCCCCCCCTCCCAGCAAGGGTTTGGTGGTTATACAGTAGGCTTTAAGTTTTTATCTTATATAATATCACAGACTAAAGTTAGGAGAATTAAAATTTCCATTGCTGGAATCCTTGCAAGACAGTGAATAATTTGAATATAAACGTCATATATTTTGCACCAGAAAATTTGTTTAGTACATTTTAGTTATGTAAAGTTTTTCAACTGTATTTTTGGGTAGATTTACATAAATTTCTTCATTTATTTTCATTCATTTACATGCACACACCATACTAAAAGAAACGTAAAAGAAATAAATGACCCTAAGTGCAAACCTGTAATGTACAAGTACTAAATGATTACAGTACTAAAATTGTTATGTCTAGTGCAAATTACAGCTTGTTTATATTCAAATTAATCACTATCTTACAAGGATCCCAGCAATGCAAATTATATTCTCCCAGGTCATTTCACTGGCATTTTAAAATGAGAGAAGCTTAGTCACTTAAGGACTGTTAAATAAACACACGAGACCTTCGACTCAAACTGTCAAACATATCACCTCACCTCCTGCTCGCTCGCTCCCTCCCTCTCCCCCAGCCAGGGTCTTAGGCTTACAGTTTTTATGTTATATAATATCTCAGACTAAAGTTAGAAGAATACAATTTGCGTTGCTGGAATCCTTGCAAGACAGCGAATAATTTGAATATAAACATGATATATTTTGCACAAGAGATGAAAATTAATCACCTGTATCACATTACAGTAGTGATTTAAGAGTAAGAGTGTACTGTATATGTACGTACAGTGATCCCTCGGTTAACGAAATTTCGGTTAATGAGTTACCTTCCATGAGATTCTTCACTTCGGTTAATGAGCAATCCCTCGATTAATGAATTCCTTACGAGCGCCCCTCAACATGTTTTCGCCTGCTAACTAGCTGTCGTATTAGTCCGCCAATACAGTAATCGGTTCTGGGACTTAAATTCCTTACCATTGTAGTAAATATCAAGAAGGTTGTACTATTCAATCATTTTAAAAGTTTTATATTAAATTTTTTAGTCATTTTAACAATTATTGAACATAATTGAAGTATAGGAAACTAGTTTTATGCGCGTCAAACAGCCACTCAACACACCAAGCTTGGAGTCAGTTTGTTTACAGGTTAAGAGGAAGGAACATCTTGTTTGAGACTCTTCAACATAATGCTTTTTTTCTGTTTCCAGTCAAATTATTGGTCATTTTGAAATATATTTTACATATTGATAATATGTAGCGCAGTGCAGTGTTGATTAAAGAAAATAATCTTGAATTACACCAAGTGAACTAAAATTTTATGGGTGAGATGGCGGCATGGGGTGATTTCTCTTCCACCCCAATGCCTTCTCTTCTCCCTTCTCCTCCACCCCCATTCTAATTCCCATCATCATCATCAACCAGGAGCCTTCTACATGCATACCTCAAAGTAAGTGTACTTTACTGCATTTATTTTTAGTTTGTATGTAATTTTCGGTGAGCTGGAACCAATTACCGAAAAACCCATTGAAACAATGGTTTCGGTTAACGAGCAACCTTCTGGAACGAATTGTGCTCGTTAACCGAGGGACCACTGTGTATATATATATATATATAAAGTGATTTAAAGGCGATTTAGCGGAATTTTAGGAGTGTTTCTGACTTTATGCATTTTTGGCTTTACTTTGTATGTACTTTTCTGTGAGCTGGAACCAATTACCCAATATCCCATTGAAATAATGGATTCAGTTAACAAACGACTCTGTGGAACGAATTGTGTTCGTTAAATGAGGGACCACTGTAATGGTTAGTGAGTTATGAGTATGAAGTGAGGCAGAGAGTAACTGGCAACTGCTGAGCCTTGATTGTTGTTGTGATGCAAGAGGTGGTTCTGGTGGTAAATGACATGGTTGGGGCGAGACAGGGAGGGTTTTATGTAAATAGTGAGCCAGGTTGTCGCATCATGGGTGTGAGTGAGGGGCCACATAGGACAGGAGGAGGAGGGAAGAAGAGGAGGGTGATGAGGTTTAAGTAATTCCAGATCATACCAAGATGATGATAGGAAGTTGATCTGAGTCTACACCAGCCTTGTGTCTAACTCTAGAGCAGGAGTTTACAACCCTCCCTTTTCTGGCTGCATGCAGTCGGGAATATTATATGTGCAGCCAGCTGAACAATGTCCAAATTTTCAGCTATGAGGCCGGTAAGTTGTCACAATACATGTATTTTGGGTGAAAAATAAAAACCATGACTAAATGGATGAAGGAAATACTCAAGAAAAGGGCTTTCATCATTCTTTCCATGTTTGGATCAACGTACTGCTGTAAGGAGACATTCAGTGTGCCTACCTTTGTGAAAACAAGTACCGTTCAAAGCTCACCAACACTCACACCACAGAACTTGTGAAGGCTGCTCTTACTAAATTTGAACCAAATTTTTTTGAAATTGAAAATCCTATCCAGGAACAAGTCTCACATTAGATTTAATATTGTTCTTTGTATTTGGAATGTCATGCTTTATTTTGTAATGCAAAAAGTCAACTTGATGCTACCTTAATAAACCAGCTAAAAGAAGGGGTTTATTTCTTCTAAATTATCATATAAGGCTTTTTTGTTCTGTGCTGTACAGTATATCATAATATTTTATTCAGTATTTTTCCCTGCATTTCCATAGTATTTCTTATGTGAAATGTTTATTTTGTATTGCTAAAAGACAATTTTATATTACCTTATTAAGTACTGATGAAAGAGTTTTGACCCCCCTCCCCTTTTACAGAACAGCAAATTAGACTAATGTCATGAGCTCCATTTTTTATATGCTGTACTGTACCTATACAGTAATAACTTAATACTACTTAAGTTAAATTTAGCCTGCATTTCAGTATTGTTTATCAGATTTCTTCTTAAATTAATATATAGTCTGCATTTCTGATTGCTCATTGAATCCTGTGGAATGCATTGTAGACTTATGTTGCCCGAGTACAACTGTGGTCGATCGCTGATTACTTGCCAGTTAAGTGGCCGACTAGCATATAAAGGTTGTGGACTTGTGCTCTAAAGTGTCTACCAATCATCGACTTTACATTCTTCGGATGATTTTTGGTGCACAACTTTAAATTCATGGCACCAAATGCCAATTGTCTTAAGACAATGATAGTGCAATTTTGGTAAATCATTCAAAGACGCTGATAGCAGTTAAAGGAATAACCAGGGGGGTCCGTCAATGGGCCGCTTGTCATCAGCATACCAGGATCAGTGACCTATATCAGGTGTAGGTCATTTATCTCCACATTAAGCCATCAACATGCCTCTAATCAGTTGGTGTCAAGTTGTTAACATTTCAAAGGAGTCACTAAGCTGAGAGGTTTTAGACATGGTGACAGCAGTTATGACCTCACATGGACAGTGTTACCACCATTAACACCAGATTATAGAGAGGGAGTGGTAGTTAGGATAGGTGATCAAGGGGCCACCTCCACCTCTCTATACACCTTGCAGGAGTGAGGTGAGGTGACAGAAGTTATGGCATCACATGACAAGGGTTGCTGTCACAGACACCATTTAGGCAAGTAATCTGTGAGTTCATACACACAGTAAATTTGAATGTCTTATGATAATTGTTTAACTTTTCCCATAAAAAAATCTGGGCCAGTAAACTGCCTCCGAAAATTTATTTGGGCAAGAAAAAAATCTGACAATTAAATTTCAAAGTAAATTGCCTGGGGCAAGTAAATGTTCCACATAATCAGCATAGTCTGAATCGCTCATATCCACAAATTTTATATTTCTTATATTGTTCTTAACAAAATACTTAAATTTCTAATATAAAAAGAAGAAAACACACTTCAAAGATTCACAACAAACTTTACATAAAGATGCCCATTCTGCTGTCAATACAAAATACATATTTCTGTACTCAATGCATATTGGTTACGTTTAAACCTTCTCCTTTTGAAAACATCTAATGCAGGTAATCTTAGTTACTTCAGGGAGTTGCAGCCCTGCCTTCCCAGCTAAGTGGGTATTTGGAAGTCCTACATATAATGCCCATTCTCACTATATACAAGTGTGTTGGTGACAGGAAGAGCACAGTCATAAAACTGACTTTAAATTTGGCTGATGTGTTATCTTATGGTAGACCCTGCTTCCATATGGCATCACAAAAATTTTGAACAATTGTGAACATGTCCCAGGTTGCTGATCTGACCTTTTGCCTCATTTACACACAATTGCAGGATCTCAATTGTTTCTCTTACTTTGACAACACAACATACTGTACATACGTATATTGTTTCTCACTATTGATCTCTTTTTTTTTAATGGTCCTTTTTTATTAGTAGTAGTAGTACAGGTTGTACCTCTCTAGTCCGGCAACCTCGGGACCTGACAGGTGCCGGACCATGGAAATTCACCCTTTTCCTGGATAGATAGTGGCTTATGCTTGGAAGCACTAGCACCACTTTCTCTGCTTCATGGTCTCTTTCAAGACATATTGAAGGGTTAAATATCGTACAGTAGCTTCTCAAATTTCGCGAGGTTTTAATTTGACGTTTTCTATTTGAACACACAAAAAAAAAAAACATTTAAAAATTCTGACAGCGGAAACTCGAATTTCGACGGGTTTGAACGGCCCACCAATGTTCAGACGACGTGCACAATCGTGTAAACAGCGTCATTTCTCTTATGTACAAAAGATTCATTATTGTTTATTACTGAAAGTCTTTTTGATTGAATTAATGTTTGTGTGTGCAAAATGAGCAATACAATTCATTAATAATACGTAGAATATTAAAACACGAGGAAATGAGACAGCATTGTTTGCGTTGATTACAAAACCAGTGACTGACTGGTTCTACATATAAAGCTGAAGAAAATAAGACCCTGGTTGTAGCTGTAGTAAAATTAATATGGTTGTTTTAAGTAATGTTATTTAATGTTAATAAATGGAACAATAGAAGTAGCTAACGATAATGGTAAAGAAAAAAGAGAGATCGCGTATGTAAGTGCGCACACGTGAAAACATATCGTCATTACTTTACATAGGAATATGAAAGCAACACTTATTTACTGTTCATATATATTTTAATTAATGTTTCTGAATTTGTTTTTATTGAATTAATGTTTGTGTGTGCAAAATTAACAATACAATTTATTAATAATACGTGGAATATTAAAACACACGAGGAGACGAGACGCCTGCCGGCATTGTTTTTGTTAAAGCTTACAAAACGAGTGGCTGATTGGTTCTACATACAACACTGAAGAAAATAAGACCCTGATTGTAGCTGTAGTAAAATTAATGTAAAAAAATTAATATGGTTGTTTGAAGTACCTGTGATGTTATTTAATGTTAATAAATGGAAAAATATAAGTAGCTAACCATTAATGGTAAAAAAAAAGTGAGACTGCACGTATGTAAGTGCGCACATGTGAAAACATATCGTCATTACTCTACATAAGAAAATGAAAGCAACACTTATTTACTGCTCATATATATTGAACGGTTAAATGTTGTACTCTGTATAGACAAGCAGAGAGAGAGAGAGGAGAGCAGCCGAACTGCCGGATGTAAATAAACCTTAATTTCCCGCGGCTTTGTTGTTGTTTTTTACGAGGATTAGCCCACCCGGGCATAGGTCACTGACCCACATTGGGGCCTGAGGGGCAAAAAATTAATACTCCTGTAATAATAATAATTCAGATAAAAAAAACAGAAGCTGCCTATCTACCTATTGGACAAACTAAAATCGTTCCGGACCACAGAATGCCGGACTAGAGAGGTACAACCTGTAGTAGTAGTATTATTTATTTATTTTATTTTTATTATTATTATTATTATCATTATTATATTTTTGCTTTACTTTTGCCCCCTGGGCCCTGATGTGGGCCACTGACCTGTGCCCGGGTGGGCAAATCCCAAATCCTGTAGGTATATATATATATATATATATAAACACCAGTGTATGAGGTAGTTACAGGCAACCCATGAAAGCATTGAAAATTTGCCATAAAATGGCAATGATGATGATGTTCAGCCAAATATTTTGATAGATATATACAGCAGCTCTAAATTACAAGTCAAAGTTTCAATAATGATGACCTGTCAGAAGCTCAAGGAAGGCAGATAACATTTCCTAATATACAGTAAGGCATAACCTGAATTACGTACCCTTCACAAGTACAGGGTGTCTATAAAGTCCCATTCTGATTTCAAACATATATTATGTACACACAGCATAAAATATTGAAATGCATTTCTTTTGGCACTTGAGAGAGTAACTATTCAAGTTTTGTTTTTCACCTAAGCAAATTCAAAAAACTGCATTTCAATATCTTATGTCGTTTACGCATAATATATGTTTGAAATCAGAACGGGACTTTACGGACACTCTGTATTACAACCTATTAAACTGTATGCATACTGTACTATCATTTCAGTAGTATTTATTCAAAGACTCATTAAAAGGGTTAGGGCCCCTAACTTATTCTCTTTTTAATTTGTAAGATGTAGGTAAATCAAAGTAAAAATTACCTTACATAATCAAATATCTTGTCACTTTTCTTAATACTCACATCTGATCCATCTTTGAACTGTGCTGCTCCTCTCCCTCCTGCTATGCTGAAGCCCAAGCCATTGTGATCCCTCATGAGAGTAGTGTAGATGGTTTCCGTCAGGATCTGCGTCGGGAAGTTCTCTTTGTCATAGTGCTGATGGAAGGGTTAAACAATCATGCACTACTGTATCTACTACATAAATAGGTAAACAAATATTACAAGGAAAATAAGTATAACCAAAGGTCCACAAAACACAGTGATTCATGCTAACATAAACAAATAATTAAACAACTGTCACAATTTTAGATCTGCTGTGACTCAAAAAAGTATGACGATAAGTATATTGTACGTAATAAATATGCATAATGACATAAAAATACAAAATAAAATTATTTAACATAACAATACAGAAAACAACCAACCTCCATTTCGCCATTAGGTTCAGCATCACCATTTATCCGAGGATGCTCTCCATTAACAGCTGGTGAATCACTATGACCATTGATCACCATGTCCACATGATTGGCTGTTACATCTGTCAGTGCAGTCTGTTGAAGACCACTCTGTTGTGAAACTGGACTAGGAGCTGAAGTGCTTATTACTCCTTGTGTCACCACATGATTAGCGACAGGCTCTACTTGATTATTTTTCTGTAAATAAATAAATAAATAAATAAATAATAACATTCAATAAACCATAGTTAACCTATCAAAGGTACCAAACAGCAACTCCATTACATCACTCTATCAAGTTTCTGGTTCTCACATACTGATTCTGTTATCAAGATATATAATAAAGAAAAAATGGGTCATGAAGCAGATGGATGGTGCCTGGTGAAAACACACCAACCCCTCCATATTGGCAGGCTCTATGGCCTTCTAAAGCATTTCACACAACAATGTCTTTCTTTCTCGCTTCATAACTTGAACCTTACTTACTATAAAACAAATTTCTTTAACCAAAAATACTTTTATATTAACCTACAACCTCAAAATTTAATATAAAAATAACGAGGCAATTGAATTTGTAAGATTTTTAATTACAACGAGTGATTTTCTATTCCTAATTTAGAAAAACAAAACAAAAAAACACATCTGAAGGTCTTGAAGAAGTACAAAGTGTGAATATGTAAATGCTAATTATTAACTGCTAAAGGACTATGCCACAGTTTTCTTAAGAATTAACTCAAGATCATATAACTTCTCTTCCTAATTATGGAATAACATATAACTGTAGCTCATATATGAAGGCCTGATCCTGAAATCCTGATTATTGGTGGTGCCCACATAGTGGTGACTTAGGATTTTCTTTCCATCCCCATACATTTCATAATGCAAGTCTGGGTGATTTATTGAACCATTAGAGTATACTGTACTAATCCCCCCCCCCCTCTCTCACGAACAATGTTTGTCTCGAAGGAAGGGGAACTGCTAACAGTCAACCTCAAGAGAATAAAAGGTCTTCTGTGAGACAAGCAAACTATATATGCTAACTTTAGAATCCACAATCAATCTATTAATTACACTTGAATTCTAGTTAACTAACCTACTAACCCAAGGAAAGTTATATAAGCCCCCTGGCTATGGACTCTTCCATAAAACAGGGTTTCAAAAACACACCACCTTTTGTAGCAGTCCAAAAACCCAAGATAATGTATTGTATGTGCCTCTTAACATCCCTTTTAAAAAATGAAAAACACAGACACTGACCGTTTCTGGAACAATTCTAGTTACTTCTCGTGAAACTACAAGTCTCAGCTGAGATCCTGCCTCTCGCATTATATTAACTGCTTCATAGTGGTCACAAATTTCTACATCATGCCCATTTACCATGAGCAATTTATCTCCAACCTGTAATGATTAAAACAAAATCTTATAACAAGAAATCATAAGAATCATGAAACTGTGAATTTATGATCTATAAATTTGGAACTTTATACTGCATGTCATTACTGTATACTATACATAAATTACTTTCTTGCTTAAAAAATAAGTACAGTATAGTCTCGATTTACGCGGATTTGGTTTACGCGTTTGGTCATTTATGCGGCACCTTGCCAGACCAACAATTTTTATTTACACGGTTCATTCCATCATTTACGTGGGAAGCGGCGCGGGCAGGGTGCGCACAAGGTCCCCCAGTCAACAAAACATTACCGAGTTCTTCACCCGCCACCCACCACAGCCGGCCCAAGTCAGTGATAGTGAGGTTATGTACTTTGAGGGGTTTGACAAAGAGGCCCTGCAAGCCTCTGTGGTGGATAGTGATACAATTGATACAAGTGATACAGGTGAGGGCCAATAATCTGCCCTCTGCCTCAGAACCAACCCCCCATCCCTGTGTGCCCAGCCATCTTTTCTACTAACATAAGTGTTAAAAAACCTAATATTATTGGTATTTCTCTTAAATATTAATTGTGTGCATACCATCATAAAATTAAGATGTTATTTTTACTACAATGTACGTATTGTGTCGGAAAAAGTGTAGTTTGAGGGTCGGCCCAGTCTCTATTTCAATTAATCCCATATGTTCTGTTATTTCGTTTACGCGTTTCTCGTTTTACGCGGACCTCCACGGGTTCAATTGACCGGGTAAATGAAGACTATACTGTATCTGAAAATTAATGCTTCTCATGACAAATAAATTTGCACAATAAATTGGTATGAACAATTGTGTCACCCCTGATAATAACTGCTTGCTTTCCATATTGAATATGTAAGGGAAGGGAAAGATGAAATCTGATTCAACATACTCTTAATCCAGCAAGATAGGCTGGTCCGGCATCAGTAACCCGTGAGATGAAAATCCCCTCATCATCCCCCTTGTATGGCGTTGATCCCCGGCCTCCAGCTATAGACAGACCAAGGCCACCAGTTGTCCGTTCAACGTTCACTTCCATCTTCTTCTCCTCAACAACTACTGAGGGGCCCGAGTCTGAGACTGAAATAAATTGCAACAGAAAATACAACTATGAATAATCAAAGAAATTACTGTAGAAAAAATTAACAGCTTGATAAAAGTATTACTAACATAGTTTCTAATACCTTTACAAAGTTATCCATAAATACAGAGTATAGGCTTAGAAAGGAAATGAAGACTTGTGCCTTTAGAAGAATGAAAATAAAATCATGTGTTCAAAGTTCATTTGTAACCAATTTAACTTCTATTTGAATGTAAGGAGTTATGCACTGTATAAGAATCCAACTTTAAAGTTTTATTCCTATACAAGTATTACAATTGCACCATATCATTGATAAAACTATCTTCAAATAAAACAGTTGCTTATTGCAGCATAACTGTCTGTATGCATATGTATGTATGAATGACAAAATAAGTTTGTATTAAAAAAAATGAAAACCTAAACTTTGAGAACTGGATGAAGGTTATAATTCTGGGTTACAGTTCATGACAATTAATAATGCAAGATCAGTTGGAATGACGACAACTTTGCCCCAACCCTTTGAAATTTCATGCAACGTTACTCTTTCAGCATGTGGTATAACCAATTAGTCTAATACAGGGGGTTCTCAACCAGGGGGGAATTCCCCCCAGGGGGGGAATTCAGGTTTTCAGGGGGGGGGGGAAACTGATTCGGGAGCAAGAGATATGTTCGATGAGAAATTAATCACAGAATTTTGGCCCTTGATGTGCGATTCCTACCCAAAAGTGGCAGAAAGAGTTATCCGTGCATTGCTTCCGTTTGTGTCGACATATCTTTGTGAGTCAGGCTTTTCAACTCTGTTGCAAATTAAAACGAAGCAACGTAGTAGATTAGAGGTAGAAAATGACCTGCGTTGTGCCCTTTCAAGCACTCCTCCGCGTATCCCAGAATTGGCGAAGAAAAAACAATCACAGGTTTCTCATTGACTGTAATCTTCATCTGAATAAAATTAATTACAAATTTACAATATCCTGGTATTCTATTGAACTTTTTGTTTATTGCATTATGCTTCAGTTTGGTCTGTTAAGTAATTCATTATAAATATAAAAAAACTATTTTACTTTTATTCAAGTTTTATAAATCCATCAACATTTTCAATTGGCATTTAATTTGTAAAACTCCACTATAAAAATAATCCATGTAAAATTGTAAATGTATATGTACTAATATGGAAAAAATAAAGGATTTTCAGTATTATATGCATATTATTTAGAATGCACTTTTTGAGGCAGACAATCTTGGAAAGGAGGGGGGAATGACATTCTGACATATGGTGAAAGGGGTGCATGGGGCAAACAAGGTTGAGAACCACTGGTCTAATACATGGAGATTAAAATATTACAAAGATATTACATTCTCCTACTATCAATAGTTAGTGAAGAAATCAATGCAAAAAGTACCAAAAGACAGTAAATATATCCCTCCACTTTTCCAACCTGAGAACATAAAATCCCTTGTATCTTACAAATAGGTAATACAGTATAGTGCAAGTAGTTGGAGTGTAACTTTAACACAAAAGCCATAAATATCTACCTTTTCCTTCAATCCTTCATCTTTCATAACATGTGATCATGCAGGTTAAAATGTCTAACAAACATGTGTGGAAGAACACAAGAATAAAATCATTAAATTAACACTTTTTTGAGCTTCTATTATTCTAAGAACAAATCTCTATGTTTGTTAGAATCTTTTTACTCACCGATGGAACGAATTTCAGCGTCAGATTCTGAAGCAGCTTGATCATGATTGCTGTTTCCTTCACTACCATCTCCACGCTGCAATGCCTGCTGCCGAGATAAATACTCAAGTTAGTTCAGTTAAGTAATCTTTTTTGAATTGATAAAAGGTTTAAAAAAAATAATTCTATGTCCAAAGCCTTCGTACATGAAGCTTTGTTCCTGGAGATTTCAGTCCCAATAACTCCTCGACTAGAGACTTCAGATACAATTTTTCAGGTCCAAAAACTCTTGGCCTAGTGACTTAGGGAGTGGAAGCTTTTGACATTCATTCTTTGACCCCAGAGAATTCAGTTCCAAGAAATTTTAAGTCTGAAGAATGCAGACTTCTATAGTTAAGACCTGACACTCTGAGGCTAGAGACAGTAGGCTTGGAAACTTTGAAGCTAGGATTTAGGGGAGACTCCAAGCTAAAAGACTTTTAGTCCCCAAGATTTTGGGTAATATATCAGATCTGGAGACTTATGGTTACAAATATATTTTCTATGTTATAAACTATGAATCTAAACAAACTTCCAGACACAGACCAATCAGAAGATGGTTCTATATATCTCCATCATATTAGTCAGATTTTGCAGATAAGAGCTATCAGTTTACATGTACACTGTACAGTATCAAAAAACATTAGAGTTTGCAAAAAATATCTATCATCTTATATAAATTAAGCAATATTACATTTTGCAAATACACATAAATTTACAGTTGTCAATAAATACTAAATTTTTCACAGACTAACACCCACTACAATGATCATGTGTACCAGCTTTCACACGAATAAAATCCATGTTTCTGAGATATAAAATGGGGAAAGGAGGCAAACATCTACAACAGAAACCAACCACAAAGCAGTTCTATAAAATACAGGGGGCCTGCCAAGTTCGCTGATATTTACTTCGCGGTTCCGTGATATTCGCGGATGACACCCTGGATGTACCCAAGAATGTCTGTGGGTAGTTTTAAAGTTGCCGGCATTATTGCGGCTGGAACAGGGACCCATTTATTCTAGAGAAAGTAATTTCCTTTACCTGTATTGTAAATATGAGTGTGTGTGTGTGTGTGTGTGTAGACACACACACAAAACACATACAAATAAATAATAATTGGAAAATACTCTCACAATAAATCAGAAACACATTTATTAAAAATGTGACAGTCTACCCTCAAGCCTGTTCTCTATTACAGTACTTTATTAATAGAGCACAGATTTGAGGGTAGTCTGTCACATTTTTTATAAATTTGTTTCTGATTATTTGTGAGAGTATTTTCCAATTATTATTTATTTGTAAGTGTTGTGTGTGTGTGTGTGTGTGTATCTACACACACACATACAATTCCACAGGTAAAACAAATAATTGTCCTAAGGGCAAACACAAAGATAATATACATTTCTTTGTACACAAGTAAAAATGTATCCCCCCCATCCACATATGTTATTCGCAGATTTGGCATTTCGTGGCCATTTTGAGAACCTAACCCCCGCGAATTTGGGGGGCCCCCTGTATTAGTGAAAATTGGACCAAAGATTAGAGGATGAAACAGGATATGAACATAAGTATTTGACTGATAATTTACTCGCAAACAAGAGAATGCATATGTAGAATGAGAAATGATGACAGGATCAATCACTGCCTGGCATTGGCAAAATTTAAAATGAGAATGATATGGGCTTACAAGTGATGCTAGAAGAGTGGGAAAAGCTGGGGGATGCAGAGATTAATCAATAGTACATCCAGACACAAAAAGTTAGCTGGAACATTTAAAGAAGATGAATACGACTGTATAACAACAATACAAACAAGCTGTGGGAGGATAGCAGGAATGATGTAAATTAATGGATTCTGTAGGTAAAAGAAACCTAAAGAAAAAAAAGTGGTACTTTGTGGAATGAAGAACTAAAAGAGGCACGACCAAAATGAATAGTACAGAGAAAAACCTTGCAGAAACTGTACCAGAGAGGAATTAACAGTGAAGTAGATGGTGTACAACATGAAAGAAGGAAAGACTAAGGAATTGGGAATTTAAGAAATGAAAACTGTATCATCACACTATAAAATAAAAGGATAGGGGGAATACTGTAAAGAGAAATATTAAAGGATACAGATGATTTATTAGGCAAATAGAAGTATTTTGATGGGTAATGTAACCTAATGACAGAAAAGAAGCAATGATCTTATGTCGGACATAGAAAAAAGAGAAGGGGAAACTGAAGTCCAAAAGGAAATTTATGGAAGATAAAAAAGTGACAGTAAGACTCTAAAATTATGGAAAGTTCTGGGAAGAGATGGTAATAAGGCAGAAATGTAAACATGGAAAGAAAATAATATGCATTCTTCTAAGACTATGTTCGATGGCATGGAAAACAGGAAAAGTACCAGATGAGTGCTTGAAGGCTATTATAATACCCTTACATAAATAGAAATGTAGCAAGGAGGAGTTATAAAAACTATAGAGGAATCAGTTTGTTGAAAATCTGTGGAAGTTTATGGTGGGGTTGTAGTTAACAGAATGAGGAAAATAACAGTGCTGAATAGAGGGGGAAAAAAAGAGGTTTTAGGGAAAATAGAGGATATATGGACAATGTTCTTACAGTAAAAATTATTGCAGAAAGCAGTACATAGTATTTTTGGTTCTGGAGGGTTGTTCTGAAGCATTGTAGGTGAAGAGGATCTGTGGGATGGGAGGAGAGCTACTTCAACAGTGAAAGCATTGCAAGTTAAATTGGAGGACTAAGTGAGAGTTTTGAAGTGAGAACAGGAGTGAGGCAGGGATGTGTGACACCCCCAATGTTGTTAAACATACACAGTATACTGATGGAGTGGTGAGGGAAATAAGGAAAAGGTGACTGGAGAAAGAGTAATGCCAAAGCTAGAGGAAAGCATGTGGTTACTTGTAACTTGTCTCTATAGAGATAGAGAACAAATATTTTTTTTTTTTTTTAAGAAATGAACAGAAAATACAAAAGTGGTGAATGATTTTGAGAGAGAGAGAGAGAGAGAGAGAGAGAGAGAGAGAGAGAGAGAGAGAGAGAGAGAGAGAGAGAGAGATTGTAAAAGATATTAAAGATATATCCAAGGATGCAAAAGTTAACCACTTGTGTACAAGATCCCCTCCTTGTTGAAAATAAAATCGAATGGTGTTAGCAAAATAAAATATTATAGGTGGCATCCCCATAGTGAAGGGGTTAATGGAATATGAAAGGAAGGTGTTTGGCATTGTGAACTTTAGTAAACAATATAGAATAGCAAATCCTGGTGAATCACAATGCAAAATTGTGAAAATTAAATGGTGAAGGAGGTTAATTAATAGAAGTACTGTACTATATTTCATTTCAGAGTGATGCAAAGTAAAATGAGTACCATGAAGAGTGAAAATAGGAAGAAAACAATAAAAAGAAAAAGACACCAAAATCAATATGAACACCTATGTATTATCTAAAATTCCTGTGAGGCACCTGACATCATTATGAGTGCCAAATATATGGCAAACATATGTTGTGAGGCAACAGGTGTTATCATACAATTTGAGTGGCACATAGTGTTTTTCTTAAGACCTATGGGGCTCCTGGTGCCACAAGAAGGATTTGTCATACAGTATACAGGTATTGTATCTGAACTCATTAGGGGGACTGATTATACAATTGAAGTCACTGTGATGGTGGATGAAAGACAACAAGGGACTTTTATATCCTTGACAACATCAAATGTAGACATTTGTCACAGCTATAAATGAAGCGTGTACGATCAGAGTGGACAAAGCGCCACTTTGGTCAAAATCAGCATTTACTCACAAAAGGATAGGGAAACCACCTCTGAAAGTGTCAATATGGTTAACTTTACCATTAAATAAAACTATCCACGCATGAATACAAGCGGGGCTGGTGGACGGCAGTTCACAGAGGGGAAAGCGCCAGAAGACTCTATTTTCTTTTTTCCTAGCTCAATGTCCACTCTGGTTATACACACCTCAAATACCAGTAACAGACTTGATATCATCGCAACCTATACTGACATTATGAATATTTCTTAAAAGGATGTAAGGGGCAGAGGGAGGCCTTGATAACTTGAACAGCAAGACAAATGCTTAAAGACTACTCAAAAATATGGTAAATCCCAAATCTATGGTCTATCACATTCTTGTACAGTATGCAAAGGACCATAACTGCCAAAAATGCTTAAAACACAATTCTTTAACCATTTCCATTACTGCACTTGATGATGATCAAGTCTACCTATTTTGATGGGGCTAGGCTTAATACTTTAAGTGAAGTTGAAAATGCAAGAAAAACTTTAGTGGATGTATGGACAGCGCCAATACATAATATTTGGAGTTGGAGACGGGTAGATAAAGAGGAATACACATGTTAGATATGTATGATTGTTCATGGATTATGATGCTCTGAACATTTTCTGCAATAAAGCAGGAAAAGGTAATTAATAAAAGGGGAAAAAGGCTCAGAGAAGCAGTGACTAAAATGGCAGGTCTGTGTTAAAAATAAATAAATAAATAAATAAATAAATAAATTAATTAATTAATAAATAAATGTGCTTGCTAGGAGCTTGAAGTGATTTTATGATTTGAGGTACATGCATAAGTAAAATACAACAGTTGCTGAATGTTGCATTATTAAATCCACCAAAAATGCAAACTGACAACTTACTCTGCGCAATTCACTTCGCAGTGGCTGAATACAAATGATGAATCCATTACAGACATTTTGGAAAGGGAAAATACCATTAATGGAAACTATATATACATATACTGTGGTTTGGCTGTGAAATATCTAAGTACAGGTATGGGACCATTTATCCAGCATGTTTGAGTCCTGGGGACTGCCGGGGAGGGTTTTTTCTGGAATTTGGAGTGTGAGGCCTAAGATGTACAGTAAACCTTTTGTAACTGGCTGTGAAGCCTCTGTTCAGATCACAAGATTCACCCCTAAAAGTAGTTTTAATTGCACACTGAAACATTAAAACTTAAAATTGTAGACACATACAGCAATATCAAAGGCATATAAATAGTACAGTAATAATGAAAGCATTAAAAGAGCATATATGATACAAGTTAGTGTATAAACTGTATTGCAGTCACCCCTGATACTCGCCTTAGCAAGGCAACAGCATCCTTAGCAACAGTGATTTGCCTCAGACCCTCCAAATCTCCACACACTTACCACACAGCTTCACAGGATGTAAACCCGTAGATGCATAAAACTTTATACCTTATGATAATTATTTTTTTTTGCACTTTCTGTATATAAGATTATGTGTGCTTCTGCAGTCTGCATGTAAACAAGTAAAACAAAAATCAAGAAAATTGTGTGTATCTCCCCAAAATTATGAGATGAAAAATACTTTATACCTTATGATGATTATTTATTTTTTTCACTCTCTGTATGTGCTATTGAGTGTCTATGTAACTGAGTAAAGAAAATGACAAAAACTACATGTATCTGACCAAAATTACAAGTTTAAAAATAACCATAACCTAACATATAGCTCATAGGTGGGGAATGGTTGGAAACATCCCTGCTCAGCCTGGGAATTACTTATGGCGCTCATTTAAAAAAAAAATTCTTAAACATAGCCAGTTTTTGGAGGGTTCCAGATACTGGAATGCTGGATAAGCAATTCCATACCTGGAATTCTTCTTATCTAATTACAGTGTAAATGAAAAATTAAAGTCTTTCTTCTATAAAGGGGGGGAGGGGGGAGGGGGGGGAAGTGACATGTTTGACAGTTGGCACAAAGGTCTAGTAAAGTATTTATTTGTTTATTTATGTCCTTTAGATTGAGTTTATGTTTTTTGCTTATAAAATGTCACAGAAGTGACCGGGGAGAATATAATTAACATTGCTGGAATTCCTATAAGATATTGATTAATTTGAATATAAACATGCTATAGTTTGCACTAGACAAAAATTTTAGTAATCATTTAATACATTATTTTGAGTACATGTACAGTACAACTATGCCCTTAGGACAGTGTAGCATACCCAGAGAAATGTTAGGCGCAAAATTTTAAATATGACGTGCCAGATTGACTCGAGCAAAATAGGAAAGATTCGCTTTAAATTAAAACATTGTCCTTAATTGTGGGCGTCGCTTTAAATCAATAATCTTTAATTGAATCTCTTTAAATCGACGTTCTACTGTACTTGATGCACTAACAATTAGTCCACGATTTCTGGTTTTCTTCTAAGTCATGGTAAATGTACACCTCACTACACATATACTGTATATTATTTGTTAAGATGTTCAATACAGTGGTCCCTCGGTTAACGAACGCCTCGGTTAACGAATTACCTTCCATAAGAATCTTCACTTCGGTTTACGAAAAAATTTTGGTTAATGAATTCCTTGCGAATTTTTCCCAACATGTTTTCGTCTGCTTTCGGCTGCTCACTAGCTGTAGTATTAGTCCGCCAATACAGTAATCGGTTTTAGGGCTTAAATTCATTACCATTGTAGTAAATATCAAGAAGGTTGTACTATTCAATAATTTTCCAAGTCTTGTATTAAAATTTTTAGTCATTTTAACAATTATTTAACATAATTGAAGTACAGGGAACTAGTTTTTAGTGCGCCAAACAGCAGACACTTGACTCACCCAGAATGGCATCAGTTTATGTCCATGCTCAGTGGAGGAAGCATCTTGCTTGAGACACTCTTGAAGATAAAAATTTTTTGGTTTTTACAGTACAATTATTGGTCATTCTGAAGTTTATTTTACATATTGACAATATATAATGCAGTGCAGTGTTGATTTAAAGAAAATAATCTTGAATTACATCAAGTGAACTAAAATTTTATGGGTGAAATGGCGGCATGGAGTGACTTCTCTTCCACCCCAATGCCTTCTCTTTTCCCTTCTCCTCCACCCCCATTCTAATTCCCATCATCATCAACCAGGAGCCTTCTACATGCACACCTCAAAGTAAGTGTACATTACTGCATTTATTTTTAGTTTGTATGTAATTTTTGGTGAGCTGGAACCAATTACTCAAAATCCCATTGAAACAATGGTTTCGGTTAACGAACGACCTTCTGGAACAAATTGTGTTCGTTAACCGAGGGACCACTGTACTGTACTTTCTTACAGTCGGGAGCTCGTGTCATACCACTGTTCTCCACAAATTGGTAGCATGTTCTTTCTTATTGCAACCTTCTCAACATCTTTTCTGCACTACAATACCTATAATGTAAATGCTATTCCATAATTTTTTCTTAAGATATGTCCCATATTTAAAGTCTGCCGATTTAAAACATAATAATCATAAAATATCAGTTACTATTAACCTCTACATCTTCTTGTATCAATATTCTCCGCAAAACCTACAGCATGAGATGTGTGGTGGAAACTGGATACTTAATGTGAATGGAGTTCCTATAACTATTTCACATGAACGTCTTCCTATCTAGAATTACCAATCTTTGAGTCATGACATATCCAGCTTTATTTCCCTCATAACTTCTACATTATAACTAATATATTTTCAAATACATTATTTAATACATTATCTCTACATTAAGCTTCTTGTCAATAATTCAACCAAATCTGTGTTCTGGGGTTCTTCCCCACTACCAACGTCACCTGATTTCTTCTCATTATCTGCTCACCCTGTCTCCACCTCCTCCCCCTCACCTCGTATCTTAAAAATGTATTGATATTTATTAAATTATTTCTTCATACTTTATTCATTTATTAATTATGCTCATTCAATTGACCAAGTATTTATGTTTTGGAGTTTTTATTACCATATTTTGATGAATATAGCCATTCCTAATTCTAATTCTAACCCAGAGTGGGTTTTGAACAGAATTCATGAAAAAAGCTTGGCCTTTGAGTCGAAGGTCAAAATCATATTCACATTCAAAATAGTTCATAACATTTGAGACACTGTATATATGCATATATGATATTAAGTACTTGTGTACACATGTACAGTCCCCTTCACTGGTGTGTTTACAGGGACTCGTTAGGTTTTGTGTAGTGTTGTGTTTATTTACATTCGACATAAGGAAACACGCAATAGCAAACATACTGTACTATGGAATTAAATCAAAACAATATTAAAACAAATATCTAAAAGATAATGATTTGTGGAATGTTTATATGATGAGCCCCTGTAAAGGCACTAATGAAAGGGACTGTACATATTAGAATAACTGATTGGGGTAACAAAGTTGCAGTGAAAAGTGCCTAACAAAATGAGTAGATATGGCAATGGCACCAGTGAACAATGATGTCACAGAAGAGAAATATGTTACCACTTTGTTGGTGAATGCTCAGTCTGCCTGGGGATATGCTGTGAATTGTTTTGGAAAGCTGGTAGAGATAAAGCATCATAAAAATTGTGAAGTGTCGGGAGCAATATTTATCACGTCTAACACAAGCATCGACTGAAGTGAGTGGCCTAATGGCATCTGTACATCATGTGACTGACTCATGGACTTTCTCCAACACTGATGTAGGGGAGTTACCATTTGTGATACTGTATATTGTTAGATGCAAAAAATCTGATACCATAATTGACAAATACAGTATATATACTGTGCACTGACTCAAGAGTGTGATTTATAACTTGCTATGATAACTGAATATCATTAAATTACCAGAGAGAAAAGGTATTTACAGGTACACCACCAATTTTCCGGCAATGGATGGTTAAGCACCTCTCTTAATCAGGACAAAATTCCCACGACCTCCAGATTAGTTTACCGAGCTGCCCACAGATGGCGTTATGTGTTAACCGCACTCACTTTGTTTGCTTACTTGCCTGTTGCTGGTGGCAGCTCTTTGATTTTGTGTAATTCTCATCTTATTTTGCACATATTAAACCCCAACTATGGTTTCAAAGGCAAGTACAAGAGGTGGTGTAAAGTGTAAACACCAGTCCATAGCGATACAAGAAATGGTGGAACTCTTGAGAAAACTTGACTGGTGTTTCGGTGAAACAGGTGTGTGATCAGTATGGTATTGGTTCGTCAACTGTGTATGATTTAAAGAAGCAAAGAGAAAAAGTAATGAGATTCTATGCAGAAAGTGATTCCAAGAAGCAAATGTGCATTAGAAAAACATTGAAAGACGGTAAGAGTACTGCACATGATAGAGTGATGAGTTTCTAGCAGCCATGGTGCTTTAAAGATAACGGGAGGTTTATTGCTTAATTATTATAAATGACCTCTGTTAATCCGGCAAAACGCATGGTCCGGCAAAGCTCAGAAACCAAAGGTGCCAGAAAATCGGTGGTGTACCTGTATAACCGTTAACAAAATATGTACTGTTGTTGCCACATACACACACTTTCATGATTTTTTGTTTCATATACTGTACTGTAACCAAATTTGAAAAGCTTTCATAGTGGCTTCATTATGTATTATTTAACATATGTGGGTATGTGGAAAGTCAACAACCCTTTCCAATACCTCCATGTTCCAATTACATAAAATTAGATATAAGAATGATAAGAACTGCCTACAAATGTTCACTTCCTAGACCTCAATAACAGGAACATATATTCTGAAGTACATAGATTAAGACATTTACCCTCCTAGATCTACCATACAAATAATAATCTATTTTTTATTATGAAAATAGAATAAACAATTATGTTCAAGTGCAGAATTCAATGTTGCAGAGAGATGATAGTAATGGTAGTACTGATGAAAATTTTGACTTGGGGTGCAGTGGTAATGGTGGCGGGGACAGGTTAGAGGTAATGCTAGAACGCACAAGGAATTACGGTAATACAGGTATTTTTGAGGCTTTACTAAAATTTGTATCTGATAAGTTGCACCCCGACTTTTGTCAAATTTATTAGGAAAAATGTGTAGCTTATACTCGTCAAAATAAAGGTACTGTATTGTTTTGGGGAGGGTTTAGGTGATTATTTTGAGACCTTTGTTCTCTAGCCTACCTTTCCCCATTAGTCTCTTACTTTGGGAATTTATGATTTTTTCATATCTGTGGTACTGTTCAGGCCTTTACCCCTGAAATATCTGAGGCTCAATTATACCTTGGATTTTTTTGAAATTTGTCCTGCATATACTGAGTGACTTTACCTAACAAAATATTGTTTCTTTTATTTTTCTATCTTATTTGATTGGTGTTTGTCTATTTGTGGGTATAAAATCAGTAAGAATATGTAGAGTAATTCAGTCTGATGAATAAATATAAGTTACTCTCCATCAGTAGGCAGTAAGGTAAGCAAGGCCTGCAATTTGGTGTGGGTTACATTTCTTGTCTCCAAACAAGAGTGGATGTTGAGAAAGGGTTAAACTTGTGGAGATCCTCAGACATTAACAGTACACTATTATTATATGTTTCTCAACCAATAAACTCAGGTTGTATGATAATCTGATACAAAAAAAATATATAAATTTATTTACCAAATATTCTACTATTTACTTACAGTACACCTAATACTACTGTAATTTACCAAAAGTAATTAGAAGGCAAAAAAGTTAAATAAAACAATTAACAATTATTAATTATACTGTAGTGTCTATCAAGGAGTAAAAAAAAACCCAACCTGAGCGATGATGGAAGCAACTTTCTCCAAGTCTGCATTCTTTGTGGTAGGGCTGATACGTTTGTTTTTGAGGTGGTGAGGTGTGTCTCTTCGCTGTAGACGGCTCGGCCTCTCATGATCTTCTTGAATTTCTTCTATAACTTCTGCAGTTTCACTCAACAAGGAAAAGCCCACATGTTTCTCACTTTCAATCTGAAGGTTTGTAAAGACACAACAAACTGTATATTAGCTTAAATTACTATCTCCATTTCAAGTAGGATCTGTAGGATAATGTAACAAAAGGATAAAATATCAATCTGAATAACTAATGCACTGAAATAGAGTACTGCAGTTTGGCGATAAAGTGTAAAGCAGTATTGGAGAGGGATGACAGGTATCTACATATCTAATGACTAGTTCCTTCTGTCAACTCCCCATCCTGGAGAGTTTATTTTATTATTATTATTATTATTATATTTTTGTCCCCCCTGTCCCATAAGTTTCCATACAACGTATCACCAACGCCATTACAAGCATAACTCCAGCTGTGCTTGAACGTGTTCTTCAGCAGTGGAGGACACGCATTGAAGAGTGTTTTCAACAGAATGGTAGTCATGTAGAACATATTATATAAATAAAAATGGATTTTCATATAAAATTTATTTTTCCTATGAATGGAAATTTATGGGGCACGCACGCACACACGCAAGTAAATCACTGTAGGTGCGCACGGTTAGGTACCACGGGAAATGACCATTTAAAGATTAGCATGTACCACATCTTACCCTGTACAGACTGGTCTCACCCTCTGTATATATACACCAGGTTTCAGGTAAGTAATGACATTAAGTTGTGCATTGTACCCCTAAGCATATAATTATGGTATATTGCACTAAAGAAATATAAATCCCATAATTTAGTTATATATATATATATATATATATATATATATATATATATATATATATATATATATATATATATATATATATATATATATATATATATATATATATATATATATATATATATATATATATATAATATATATATATATATATATATATATATATATATATTATCTATACACCTTCTGTTGGAACATATCACATAGTATTTAAGAAGCTCAATATACAGTACTGTATTACATAAGTGAAAGCAATACCACTTAATTGAAATTAAAAAGTTTGTGTGTTCACATGCTTTAAGAAATAATGTTATTGCATTGTTCCTTAATACTTACATATTGTTCTATTTTTAATCTTAAAAATCAAGAAAATATATATAAAAAAATGTAGATATTACCAATTCTACAATTCTGTATAACATTAGTATTAAAATGATGTTAGCTGAGAAATACTTCAAATGTACAGAAAATGAAAAATTAGATATTTCGGTTATACTGTATAATTAGGGATAATAAGAGAAATATTAATGGGCAAAGTTGAGGGTAGGAGGGCCAGGGGAAAGCAGAGACTGGGATGGATGAATATTAAAAACTGGACCCCAGATAGATTAAAAAAAACCTTAAAGGATTGGTAAAAAGAGCCCGATAATGTTTAGAGTGGAAGACTGTGGTCGCCAATCCTTAGATATGAGGATGGTACAGTTCTTTGATTGATTACAAACATTGTCGATATAGATTTTTCTCACTGTTTATTTGCTTTTTAACATAATAAAGTAGTACTGTACATTCTATACAACTTAAATGTTTACTTCAATCTTGAATACATGTCCAGAAACTGAAGTTATAATTTCCCCATACAATCTTATTGATATTTTAGGTACATATTATCCAGTGTATTACAACATGAAAAGGTGTAGATTGAGTGGATTTTGATAATTTTTTACCTTAATGCAATGGGTTATAGATTGGCATATTGCAAAATGAAAATCCAAATCCTGCAAAAAATATATTCTATATTTCTTTTTCTTGCTTAAAACATTCAATAACTTGAATTAACTAAAAGGAAGGCAAAGAATAAATTTTCAAAATCTAGTATATAATGCAAATTTGTGTAAAAATTTTAATTACTTAAACTCTAACAAACACCATATTTCAGAAACTGCACCACTGTTGGATACCACAGGAAACGGCTCTGAAACATTCCACAGGTACACCCAAACCTAATTAGAAACACTATCAGCTTATTTTTTACACAAAAATTTATTAAAGGAAAAAAAAGGTAAAAATACTTTAAGCTCATTTCTATTACCAGACTGTTGTCATCACCACTTTCTTCTCCAACAGGTGTCTCCTGACATGCAGATGTTTCTGTCTCTATGCGCACCTCCTGTAGGAAGGAAGAGTAAGGGAAAGAGTTAACAAAAGAAGAATGTATCATAAGGTCTATTTGACCTACCAGGGAACTACACATAAGTATCATTTCAAGATAGATAACTCATTGTGAGCTTTGTATTTTGTTAAGCTTCGGTCACTTCTTAAAATGTGTTAGGGATTGAAAGCGCAAAAAATTTTTCTCCCCACATCTCTTTTCTCCTATTACCTGGGAAGCATATGCTCATGGATGG
Source organism: Homarus americanus (assembly GCF_018991925.1). Classification (NCBI taxonomy): domain Eukaryota; kingdom Metazoa; phylum Arthropoda; class Malacostraca; order Decapoda; family Nephropidae; genus Homarus; species Homarus americanus. Next base: position 5,176,301 of record NW_024722227.1, read on the forward strand.
ACAACTATTTTAGAAATAAGTTTAACATGCACACACACTCACTGCATCTAGTACCTTCTTTCCCTCCATTTCCTTGTGGTTCATCACTCACAGTTCCATTTATTGATATACCAGTCACTCCAAGATATCTGAAGTTCTACCATTCTAATACACACTCTGTAACACTCATTCATTAACAAGCAATTTTATATTTTCTCACAAAGGCACTCCCATAATTCTGTAGGTGGATGGAAACAAGAAAAAACATAGTTCTCTAATTTGTGACATTCCATAAACCCTTCAATGGTACACTTTTTTTTCATACAATTTTCATAAAGTATAGAAAGCCTCTTTTTAAACAAACCTGCTGATGTTTTGGCCTAAGTACCACTTCAGCAGCAATCTCCTTCACCTCCTGCTTTGTCTGCCCTGGTAGTGGTGATGATGGAGGGACTCGATGGGGACGAAAAACTTCACCTTTGTCCTGATAAAAATCCATGAATATTGTGATCTTATGGTTTAGAGTATTTTTGTAAAGAATGTTCCTTTAAGGAAGATGCTATTACTAAATGCAATGAAATAATTAAGCATAAATCAGAAAAGCAGTAGCCAACTTTTGAGCAAACCACTAAGAAAAGCTGTTTCACAAACTCCAAATGACATGTAAGGTCAAACCCACAAATACTGTAGTTTTTAAAGTAAGATCTATCAAGTTTTGTTTCATTTTGTTTCAGAAAGTTATTTCAGATCTTTCTTTTTACTCAGAACAACCTAATCCAATCTCCAGGAATATGTGTGGTACATAAAGACCTCTCAATAATAGGGCCACATTAACTGTACTTGTTTTTGACTCTTTGGAGCCACTGATCAAAATTTATGATTTTACAAGAATTCTGAAACCTTAAATGCACAGGACAACATTATGGTGATCCAATGATTTCATGACACAATTATTATGTGCAGTGGGGTTGTTGTTGTTCACTTCTGAGCTCTCATGTTTGAAGCCATCCTGGCCACCCGTTGTCCTTACATCATCTCTACTTAGCCACACTGTGTACTCTTCATTCTGTGGCCTTGTGATACAATTTGTGCTCCCATAAAGGTTTTTATGCCTGGAGCACAGGTTCAGAATACAGGAGGTCCCCGGGTTACATACGTCCGACTTACGAATATTCGCCGATACAAACGAGATCCCATAAAGTTAAACTTCAAATTTGCAGTATTTTATTTATCTGATGACTTACTTTTTAGTTCAATTTACTGTATTTTGTCATTCTATTTCTTCTTTTCTCATAAAGAGAGTGATTTTAGATGTATTGTATATAAGGACTTAAGCTATGATATTGTGGGATTTTAAACATAGTTCCGTAAGTACGGTATGTACATAGGGTATGTAGTTCGAATTAAGTACATTTTCGACTTAACCCCTGAGCCCCAGTTGACGTTAAGGAACACGAGCCTTTTCCTCCCACTGTTTAAATGTCCAGGGCGGGTTATCAGGTTCCAGCATGACTATTTGGTGGTCACGCCACATGCAAGGTAGCATGGGTGAGCTGGGCTCAGTGTGGTTTGTACGCATTAGCCTGTCACCACGGAGAGTAGTTTGTACATTTTATCATGTATCAAAGTAACATTGCTAAAAGTAGTGTAGTTGTATTGTAGCGTAGTATTACTGGAAAATAATGCTATGATTGTGATATACCGGGTAAATGTACCGTATTTATTTGTAGAATTATTATTATTTTATGCATTACTTGCCCTACCAAACACAAAAACAGCCAGACAGCCTGGCGACAGACTGCGTGTGTGTTGCTGAGCACTTTTTATGAAAAATAATGCAAATAAAATATTCTAAATTAATTATTTATAGGAAAAAAGTAAATCAGTAAATATATGCATTACTGGCCATCCCAGACACAAAGGCAAGCTAAAAATAGCTGCTAAGTCCGTAGGTGACCACGAGCGCTCACCGTAATAACAAGCTGTCCCCTTATCTCCCTCCCTCGGCGCTGCCAGGGAAATTTCTAGAGGGTCAATATGTAGTTCTTCTTACTTATTTTTTATTGTTTTATCATTTAATAAGGTTAAAAATTATTTTGGGAAAAGTTGATTTTTCCGCGTGGGGGGTACGGCCAGCAGCACCCAAGCCTGGGGCTTAAGGGTTAAGAACGTCCATAGAAACGGAACTTGTTTGACAAAATACAGATCGTTATGAAAGCTAAAATATTAAACTGGCAAATATATTTCTTTATATTCATATGATAAACCATAAGCAATCAAAAGTGTTCATAGTGAATTAAAAATACAGACCAAGACAATAAATCATATGCATCTCTACCCCCCTCCTTTTGGTATGTCACAAAAAGACAACTAGCTCAAAACACATGAAACTTTATATTCAAATAAAATATATTATCGAGCCTTAAAAAAAAAATAAAAAAAAACTTACCGTGAGCTCCCCAGCTGTTACTAGTGGTCCTTCACTTGATTTGCCACCTTTACCAAATAGTTTTTCTGCACGTAACTTCAAATCCCTTGGATGTGGAGTGTTGTGGCGCACGAAGTTGCTCTGGGGATAGGTCAAGTCTTCTTAGTACAACTCTCAACAAATCTTTTCTGAATTACACAGAAGTAAAAAATACTAAAGGTGACAAACAGAAGTTTATGATAACTGCTAGCAAACGATAATTTTAATTTTGACTATCATAGCTTCACAGGCACTGGAAGATCTAAAGAAGTTTTTGCTTGCCTAAGCATGAACAAAAATGTAGGAATGATCCTGAAATCCCGTTTTATGAATGAACCCACCACTATGCAACTCGAGTAATGTACTCACTAAGCCTGGCAGGCGATACACCAAGGAGAGACTAAACATTAGTGGCTGGGTATTATAAACTGATGATCTCATTCACCCTTGCCTCTGGAGACATCTTGAATAAAGACAAAATCTAAGGTGCTCCATTGTTTCCCTTTTCCTGTGTGGTTTTATTGAGTACCATCCTTGGAACTATCTCACAATAAGTTCTTCCCTCATGCCGGAGCAGTATCCTTTCATTGGGTGGTTTGGAAGCAGAAGCCACCAACAAAAGGAACAGGCTGCCAAGTCCTGGAGTTGCAAGAGCATGCAAGCACCCAACTGTCATCCTTCATGGGTCAAACTCCTTGGATTCAAGTTCTATCCTCACTTCCCAGCCTACTCTTCATCATAAAAGTGGGAAGGGAGGGTATCCAATTCACCTAGCTAAGGGCTTAGTCATGAAGTAAAATTTCAGCATTAACCCTACACTTATGACATAACACCCTCTGCTAAATGATTCAGAATAACTAAAAGGAGTGGAAGGTGGTGTTGCATATTTAAAGCCCAACTGCAAATGTAACAGAAACCCCACTAGTAGAGGTAGCCCAGCTAATCCACAAAGAAGGAAATAAAAGAAAACAAGCCCTGTAACTCTCCAAAGCCACAGCTCTGTAGTGTCATGCTGGATCATCATCATCAATGTCATTTTAGTCATAGTCTTTCAGCAAAGCCCTTCTTAATGTAAAGCGTTTGAATGCATAGTGCAAAACATTAACAATTCATAAACTTTAAAGACTTTGAGATAACCAGAGAGTTCCCCTCTCGTACCTAAAAAAAAAATCTAGTCTTGAGCAGGATCAAACTACAGGGGGTATTACCACAAAAAAATTGAGACCTCCAAGAGATAAGCTGACATAAAACCTATCCACTATATCAGTGGTACAATATTCAAAGTGTGGTAACAATACTGTACCACTAATGATACCAGAAGACCTTCAAAGAAGCACCAACAAAGCTGATACTTTTACCTTGGCCATATCTTAATTGTTACTAATGCCACAATCCCTCCTACATTCAGTTGCTTAAAAAGAAACAAATTTTAATTTTTTGATGACTGGTACTAATCTATTTTCCTACATTTGCATACACTTACACATATAACTCTACATAACATCGACCAGCCTGGGTCATGTTATGTGCTGTACATATCCTAGACCTGAGTGGAGGCTGGAGTGGTCAACGACGTTGCCAGGTTTACTTATTACACATATCCGGGCATATTAAAAAAGGAAACCCCAAAACAATATGAAATAAAGAACTACAGTAGCATCAAAAGCAAATACACAATATCTCCAAACAGGTGATATTAAGTGCAGAACTGTTTGTTTCCAAGAAGGGATAGGATGGTGAGCCCTTGCAAGCCAACAACTTAAAGAGAATCATCCTGATATACTGTTCCTTCTCTTGCCAGGGTAAACCCATGTGGGTTCAGGGCCTGAAACCTATAAAACAAAACTGCTTGAAAGGTAGAGAGAGGTACAGTTCACAAAATTAGGTTCCTCTTTATGTAAACCTTCATTTAGCACCACTATGAGAACACTGACTTAAGACATGAGATACATCATGGTAACAAGTAAACTGTGAATTTGTATAAATGAAGATAAAATTCCAGCTTCCCAGTAATTCACACCTTTAATAAAACACTAAGAAATGTGTGGCCCAGGCTATGAACACCCCAAAGTACTAAATAACAAGGCTGTGGCTCTTAGCTCCAAGAATCGGTAGACAACTGCTGGCAGACACATCTGCTCAAAGCAAGAAGTGAGCCACAATGTGAGGATTGAGCCTGATTCTAAGAAGGCTAATCCATAACAGGTACCAGGTGGCTGTGTATGTGTTCATAATGGAAAGGAAAAACAAATCTTGGGTTAGTGTAGACACTACCCAGCCACTAGCAGTTAGGGTCTCCCGAGTCTACAACCTGCTAGGTTTAGTGGGCACATTGAGTCACCTGGTATGGGGCATTAAATCATAAATCATGATTTTAATTTTAACTTCCTTCAATACTTAAATATAATGTGTATTAATTTACATTACAGCATTTCCAGACACTGTGATACTAATCCAGTTCAACGCCTCAGACACAATAATAATGTACAGTTTTATATTTATGATACAAGGACTTTTTAGTAACTTGAGAGGTACAATAAGGAAAAAAGTCTATGGCACAAATTCTGAAGTATGATCTGTTTGATTGTTTCTCAAAGTAGCACTAAGTGTTCTTGTAAAGTACAAGAAAATTTATTTTCATCACACTGTTAGCACACGCACACACAAGGTACAGTACAGGTATATGTAATATCTCCATTAGCCAGAATCACCCTTAACCAGAACTCTCCAATAGCCAGAATTGAAATTTTCTCAGAAAATCATCCCCAACCCCGGAATTTTCCAGAGAATTCCGGCTTTGGGAAAAATTTTCGGAGGGGCACATTTTCTGGAAAATTCCGAAAAATTTTCCCAGAACCCGGAAAATTCTGGAAAATTACAGGGATGAGGGAGGTTTTTTTTTCGGGGTAGAGAGATGAAAATCATGCACATTTTCTGGAAATTACAAGAAAACTTTTCTGGTATCTGAAAAATTCCAGGGATGGGGGATATTTTTCTGGGTCCGAGAGATGATAAATGTGCAATTTCTGGAACTCCCGAGAAAATTTTTCCGTTACCCGGAAAATCCCGGGACGAGAATTTTTCTCCGGCTTCGAGTCGTCTCGTTACCCGGATATCTCTCATTTCCAGAAGTGCTCTGCACCAACTGTTCCAGCTAACAAAGATATTACATTTTATGGTGTGTGTGTGTGTGTGTGTGTGTGTGTGTGTGTGTGTGTGTGTGTGTGTGTGTGTCAATGATTGAACTGACCAATGAAAAATAATATACGCGTTATTATAAATCAAATCACTTGATTCTCTACAGGACAATTCCGTGAGTAATCTCAACTTATATAATACAATATCTAATTTTTACTCGGTTTACTGGTTGAGCAAACAGATCATAGACCACAAGCTTTCTATCCAAATATTAGGCATACAAAACTTATCACATGGAATAATAGACCTTAAACATTAAAAAAAATACTTAACTTATCTAAATGCTCCCACTTTTAAGAGTTCCATTCATTATTGTTATAAGTAGCAGGCTGACTATCTACACCAATATGTATACATAAATGGTTCTTAAACACTCAAGTACTGTACTGTACTTTGCATACCTATATGCTTGTAATAAAATATATATCCATTCAAAAAGGAAGAAACAATAATAATGATACTAATAATAATAATAATAATAATAATAATAATAATAATAATAATAATAATAATAATAATAATAATAATGATAAAATTGACAGGCTAATTATAGTTATACTGTACTGTACTGTACAGTATTGGGATGTACACTTCTATATTTTGTAAACTAATACATTGATATGAAACATACAGCTAAAACCACCTTTAAAAAATATAAATAAAATACAAAAATAAAATAAATAAGAGAGAGAGAGAGAGAGAGAGAGAGAGAGAGAGAGAGAGAGAGAGAGAGAGAGAGAGAGAGAGAGAGAGAGAATGACACCTCACCTCCATTATCTCAAGACTTTACATATAACTTTTTCCATCTACCATTATGCTACATATCTTACATGATCTGCTAGATTTTTTAAGAATCAATTGGAAAGAATACTTTATGTCTTGTTTATTATGTTCTGGATAACTAAGGTACTTGTATTGACATTATTATGAGCAAGTTCCAGAGTACCACAACTGCCATGTGTATACAGTTACTGTCGTCTACTGATCACCGAGTAATTTAATCACTATTATTCCAAGAGATAGGAGACACTTCTGTAGTGCAATTGTATCTGCCGGCTTATCAGGTGTGTTAACAGGGTGTGTGTTAACAGAATATGTGTTTTGGGAGAGCAAAATGTTTTCCCAAGTGATTTGCTAACAATAAGAGTTTGCTAATTAAAAATGGTGTACTGTATAAAATATTCCTTAAACTTGAACTATCTAAAGTTTACTCATATGTATTTTTTTTCTGTTAGAATCAAGGAGGGAATCTAAAACTGGTGCTTAATGTTACTTGTAATCCTAAAATGTGTTAGCAATATGAATTATTCAGCCAATAAAAGTGGTGGATTAATTCTGAAATCCCATTCTATAACAAAGTTTGAAAAAAAAATTAGAAAATACTCTGGAATATCCCAGCTATGCCTATGGGTTTTGGAGCTCAAGGAATCCCCATATTCAGCAGCAAGAAGTAATCTAAAGATTACCCATTTCCTCCACAGCAAACCTTACCTTTTAACTCTTTAGAGGACAGTGCCTCACTTAGGTATTTTCTTCTGGCTAACACCGACAATTTTGGTCAGCTGAAAGAAACCCCTGCCCTCTAAAGGATTAAAAACAGACAGAATAACCAAAGTTGCCCAAAGGCTGAGAGATAACAGGTCAGATGCTTCCAATTCTTCAATTGTCAAGCTCAATTATATAATTGCATCAAAATTAACCTCACAATCATCTGACCTCCAAAGAAGGTCCCAGGGAGGAGAGTAAAATGCAAGTAATTCTTTCCAAGTTCAGTTGTAAAACAGGACTTCCGAGTGATTTCACAATTATAACTTAATAACTGTCAAGAATATAGCACAAATAATACAAAGGAGGTGTGGAAACATCCAAGATCTGTGAGAAACACTAAGGGAAAACAATCCACAATTTACTACCTGCACAGAATATACCTGACCCCGTACACTATGCCACCATGTTGTTGTTCAGGTCATCAAGGGATGACTAGTCTCATCTGTAATTGGTGACCACTGGGAGGAGTAACAAGTATTCTCTAACAAGAAAAGCCTTATGAACCTCAGAATATTACAAACAAAGCACTAGCTGACACTGACCATACAAGCTTAGGATCCAGGAAGCTCCACATGAAAGACAAGCAACCAAAAACCAAATAACATAGAAATAAGGCAAATTACCTAGAAATTCCACATATCCCAGGAGACATTATACCAAAACCGCTAAAGGAATTACCAGCATTCCCATTGTCTTTGACAGCATCATAAAGTTAGGAGATACTATACAGTACATCCAAGGCTAATATAAATCATCTGACTTAATGGGAAAGAAAGATTACTTTCCAGGAAATAAATCCATACATCAACAAAATTGGATATGGAAAGCAAATAACCACCCAATCCCTATACAGGTATTGTTAGTTTAATATTGTGAAAATCCCATGAGCTCTTACAAATGAGAAATGGCAGACAGCCCTTAATAATTTTCAGCGATTCACCCATATAATTATATAAAGAAAAGAGGAATCCAATCTAGCTCTGGTACTGTACTACCTTAGCATCACCCAGGATAAAGGGGCTTCCCAAATGTCACTAAACAGTAGACAAAATATGAGACACTCGAAGCAAAGAAAATGCCATTGTACAAGTGGTCCCCGAGACCGGATGGGAGAAGCAGTTGGAATAATTTAAGCAAATTTAAGGATTGACACCAAGATTATCTAGATGGGTAAGGGAAAAGCAATTCCAATAACCCCTACTTTCAACCTCCTGAAAATAAAAAACCCATACAACATATACTTCATATGCTTGTGTGAGTAAATGTGTCTGAATACCTTACACAATCTCCCAACTCATTTTAGATACTTTCCCAGAAACTTAATACCTTGATCTGATCAAGAAAAGAAATCAAAACAGGAGAACAATGGGAGCCTGTGTTAGTGGCATTAGTGTTGCCCAGAGAACAGCCTAAGTGTTCACCTGGTTTGAAGTAAGCTATTTAGGTCACAACCATAATGTTTATCTACAACACACAAACATAGGCCCTTTATGTAAGACACAGCAAATAACCATGGAAGGTCAAATCACAAAGAAAATAACCCAACAGCTTGTTGTCAATTAGAGCTATGTAATCACAGGCAAGCTGCCCCTGAAAACTCTGAGGTGCAGTCATATGAAAGGAGCCTTGTAGCTGCTCGTACACGTGGGGAGATTTTCCACTAATTGAAGGGGTAGTTCAGGTATAGGAAAACAAATACAGTATTCTCATGAAACAACCTAATCTGAAGTAGCAGGTTATAGTATCCCTCTGAAAGGGACTGTCCATGAACTACAAACAAGGAACATAGAAGTGCATTCAATAATGACTAAAAAAGACAGTGGTAATTCAACCCATGTTGGGAATCACAGCAATGCACTGTCAATCCTAAATTAACATATTCTGCATTGCCACCCTAGTGATTCCTTTTAATAGCATGAGATGACCCCCTCAGCCCAAAGAAACCATTTCAAACTAGGGAACAGACAGGACTATGTACTGGAAATGTACAAGTCCAGTGTACTTCAAATTGTCTCCAAAGGGAAGATAATTCCCTCACCACCACACCAACTACCCCGAGTTAGGCTATGACTGCAAGTACACTATTAGAAAACAGAAGGTTTTTACTTTGCATGCAACACCAATGACAACAAAACCTTGAGTAAAATCTCCATCACAAACTATGAACAAGACCAGGGACTTCACTTCACCTGAAAGTTGGCAAAGCTAATGACAGGTATTACCCTGAGGAGGATGTAAGGTTTTATTATTGAACCTTCATGTGAAGAAAAAAGAAACACATGCACTGTGCAATCTCATGACTCATTAGCTCCCAGCATTTATACATTTGCAACTTCTCAAACCTCCTCTTTAAGGTCAAGGGATGCTGAGAGATGGGAGAAAAGCTAATCTTCAGATTAATGCCGGCTTTGGGGGTATATTCACATGTCATTATTTAGAAGTGTAAAGTTATAAATAATGAATGCTCAATCATTATCACTTATGAGAATGTTCTCTTACAGTAAATATCAATGTTCTAAATGGCCACCTGTGACCTTAACAATGCAATACCTGCCAAGTCTATCCAGATACCAAACCCAAAATCCTGTTGCTATGAACTCTATGCTTTAATTCTGTATTAGACCATTTTAAAATAAGTATGCAGTTAAGTTTTATCGATTTTTCTAAGCTGCCAACATCTTTTTCAGTATACTGTACTTGCACATATTAATATGATATTATTTTGACTATTGTGTTTACAATTGTTCAATATAAAAAGCATACAATGTCAACTTCTTTCAAGATTATTTCCAATGAAAATGTTTAATATTTAGATTAATATGTCTATTACAAAATTTAACATCTGAAATGCTTGTGATTCACAGGTTTGGTAAGCCAAGCCTCATTATGGGTGTCTGTAGCTAGTCCTCCAACTCTTACCCTAAGAACACAACTACATATATATATCTAATGATAATTAGTGAGAGAAACAATTCAATAAGTAAACTAAGGTAAGTAAAATAATAAAGATAACAATGTATAAGAAAATAATCCTCTATGCCAGGGGTCACCAAACTTTTTTCACAGTGGGCCGGATAACTGAAAGAATGACGAGCGCGGGCCGCATAATCATTCTGTTCAATACTTGCAAGCCAGAAAGAAAGCTCTGGTAACGTCAGAGCGTAGGCGGAGCTACCACGAGCCGGGGAAGGACTTGGGATCCGGCCCGCGGGCCGTAGTTTGGTGACCCCTGCTCTATACCAATAGTACATTTAATTACATTTACAGTGGGATATGCTATAACGAATGGATCCTACTACGAATATTCCTATAACGAACGGTTTTACCTATAAAATTGAGAATGCTATAACGAACGAAACTCCTACAACGAACATTATTTAATTTTTTTTTTTTTTCTAATTTATTGTTTTTTTATTACAAATATTAATGATATTCTTTATTTCAGGGGTTTAGATGCATATTTATGCACTTTTTTACAATTTTTACGATTTTATATTATATTTTTCAGTGTTAAGTGGTTGTATTTGGGGGCCTGGAACGGATTAATCCTATAACGAACGAATGCTATAACGAACAAGGTTCTAGAACCAATTAGATTCGTTATAGCATACCCCACTGTATAACAAAATACAATAAAAATAAATCTTATACCCCTATACCTGTCAAAAGTTAAAAATCTGAATGTTCTATCTGTAACCTAATCTTAATGAGAAATAAATGTAGAAGTACTGTACAGTGATATGTAAAAAACAATGGCACAATAGTATAAGTAGTACAGTAATATAAGGTTAAGACTGCATGTTTTCAGTGTATATTTGATGCTTTCTTTACATAAAGCTGTACTGTATCATGGAAACAATGGTACAAGAGTTGAAAGAAATGTGTTATTCATATAGTCACTTAAGTTCAGCAAATGAAGCCTAGCTAAAGAACCTCTATCAACCATGTATCTTATTCCATTCCCAAATTACTGGGGTGGTGGGTCAGCTGCAACAAGGCATCTGGCTTTCACAATGATCACATTCTTTTAGTCATCTCAATGAGGATTTATTCTCTGAGGCCCAACACCCCAAAACATTTCTTGCCATGAAGCCTTTAAGTTTTTCTAGAGTTGCCTTTCACTCAAATTCTAATAAAAATTTTTTATTTGAGTGATAATTAAGGCACAGAGGTTATTTTGTTTCAAGATGAGTAAAGCTCATTGAGAAACATGATCTCTCTCTCTATGTGCGTGTGTGTGTGCATGTGTGTGCACAGGGTAGTGTAATGTATCTAGGGTGGCAGAATTAAGGTGCAGGCACTGCTTACTCCCTCTCGCTTTCAGCTGCCGCCGCTGGCTCGCCCTCGTGGTGAGCAGGGAAGCAGCTTGCACATGTCTCACCTGCCAGTACACAGCCTCTCAACCATCAAGACTCCTGCTGTGCCTCCTCGTGGCAACACACGGTAACTGGATGCCTCGTGAGCCCAGGCCAGACCAGCAGGGGATCTCGGAGTAGCAGTGGACCCCAGAGATGGAGCACAGGCCCACTGATGTGGACATGTCCTGGCGCCTACCAACCACTGCCCCGCTGCCTTGCAGATTAACCTTGGTAGGTATAAGGCTATGGGAGTAATCCCTGAACGAAAAATCTGCTGTGGAGCTCCGCATCAGGCAGACATACTTAAAGAGCTCCAACAAGACCCCAATGGCGGTACAGGCAGAAGAGGTGACCAGCATGGGAACCCAACGACTATACCGGCAGATGAAGGCAATGCACGATGGACAGGCTACTAAGGCGAAACCCAACAAACTGGGATATCGGCAGTCAATTGCAACTCTCCCTCTCCCCAGTCATTGCAACACCTGCACCACTGGATCAGGAAAGGGAGAGCCAAGATGTGTGGTTGCAGCCTGCACTCCTGCCGCACCACATAAATCAACTCACGCACAGCCATCATCCAGCTCATCATCATCAAAACCCCAATACTCCCAAAAGTCCTATGGCAACGAGGACAGGCAGAGATGAATGCAGGGAGTCTCTAGTCACAACTCTGCACATGGGCAGCATAGATAAGATGATCGTTTATGTACTGGGATCTAGGCAGCAGTGCAATCCAGTCCTGTCTATGCGACTGAGCAACTCTCTCGAAGACCCACTCTGCTCACCCCACATGGGGAGGGGGCTAGAATAGGTACTCTAAACATAGCCTGCTTAAAGAAACAACCTGACTGGGCAAACACACCCAGTAAGGGTGGGTTGTTTGACCCGTGCCCGGGTGAGCTAATTCTTGTAAAAAAATAAATACTTGTAAGTAAATAAATAAATAAATGAATAAATAAATAAATAAATAAATAAATAAATAAATAAATAAATACAAATAAAAAAAGTCATCCTTAAGCAGTCGAAAACACAGATCAAAACAAAAACAAACTATAAAGCCTCTTACGGTCGCTGTATGGAATGTCAGGACCCTTCTGCATACTGGCACAAATGAGCATCCTGAAAGAAGAACTGCCCTTGTGGCAAAAGCTGGCTAGGTAGAGCATCAACATAGCTCCCGGACAAGAGTCGACTCACAGAACAGGCATCTGGCTATACCTTCTTCTAGAAGGGTAAGCCTGCTGCGGAGAGAAACCGCATTTATGGAGTTGGCTTTGCCAGCCGCCTAATTGCCTATGCATCCTACACAAGCTATCTGAAATGCCTGTTGGGATCAACAAGTCCCTCATGACACTCTGAGTCCCACTGAGTCACTCACATCATGCCTTCTTCATCAGTGCATACGCCCCAACACTGGATGCGGAAGGTGACATCAAGGAGGCCTTTTACTCCGACCTCAACAGAGTGCTAACCTCTATCCCCATAAGATAAGGTTGTGCTTCTTGGTGACTTCAGTGCCAGAGTTGGCAGAGATGCTGACATTTGGCAGGGAATCATAGGGAGAAATGGACTTGGCAAGTGTAATCCCAACGGCCTACTCCTCCTCAGCAAGTGTGCTGCACACAACCTCACTATCACCAATACCTTGTTTAGGCAGGCAGACAAGTTCAAGGATTCATGGCAACACCCACGATCCAAACACAGGCATTTCATTGACTACATCATTGTCAGAGAAAGAGATTACTGAGATGTCCTCATCACCAGAGCCATGCATGGCTCAGCCCACTGTGACACTGATCATTGGCTCGTCAGAGCCAAGCTCTCACTTCACGCTGCCCCAAAACGATGAAGGTAACAAACCTCTAGAAGAGGTTTGAACACTAAGCATCTGAAGGATCCGGCGGTAGCACATGCTTTCAGAGAGCAGCTCGAACATGGGCGGATAAACAACCCAAATTCCAGTGCCGAAAGGGATATTCTCGACATTGTCATGACAAAAACCTAAAGAGACCCTCGGCCAGATCGAAAGAATACACCAGGACTGGTTTGATGAAAAGACCAGGAAATAAATGTACTCATCGAAGATAAACGTGCTGCTTTAACTGACTGGCTGAACAACCCTCTGTCTCGGACCAATGCTGATACCTTCCACAAGAAGAAAGCAGTGGCCCAGCGCAAACTATGCATACAAAAGAATGGCTGGTTTACAAATAAAGCATGTGAAATGCAAAAACTTGCAGATCAACACAAGATGCACGAATTTTTCAAATCCACTGAAACTTTTTATGGGCCAATCACTCATGGCACAGCTCCCCTCCGTTCATCTGAGGGTAACTCCCTAATTAAAGGCGAAGAAGGCATCTGTCAGTGCTGGAAAGAACACTACCATTCACTGCTCAACCGAAACACCAATGTGGATGTCCTGACTACCCAGTAGGTCCTTCAGCGTCCACAGCTGACTCATCTAAGCTATCCTCCTTCCCTTGATGAAGTAGCTACTGCCATCAAACAGATGAAAAATAACAAAGCCTCAGGGCCTGACGGAATCCCAGCCGAGGTGTATAAAGCAGGAAGTCCTCTGCTTACCAGCTGTCTCCACTCTCTCCTGGAGAATATATGGGAAAAGGAGGAAATCCCCCAAACTCTTAAAGACGCCTCCATTTCGCTGCAGTTCATAGCTGGCAAGATATTCACCCGAGTCCTCCTAAACAGACTTCTTTCTGAGGTGGAAAACCTCCTCCCAGAATCTCAATGTGGCTTTAGACCAAAATGTGGCACCACTGACATGATCTTTGCTGTCCGTCAGATACAGGAAAAGTGCAGAGAACAGTGTCTTGATCTGTACATGCCCATCATCGACCTAACCAAGGCCTTTGACTCAGTCAACAGGGAAGCCCTCTGGCGGGCCCTCAGCCATTTTGGCTGCCCTCCAAAATTCATCACCAATGTGAGGTAACTCCACAATGGCATGAATGGCAGTGTCCTGCACAATGGCACCAGGTCTGAGTTCTTCCCCATCCAAACAGGGGTAAAACAAGGGTGTGTACTAGCACCAACTCTCTTTTCCATTTTCTTGGTGGCCTTCCTTACTCGTGCCAGTGCCAATTTAGCCGGCAGGGTGGACATATAGTACCGGATGAAGGGTCTTTTCAACAAAAGACAATTCCAAGCAGGAGAAAAGGTGTCTGCAGCTTCCATTACTGAACTTCAGTAGCCAGACGACCTCACTCTTGTTGCTCACACTGAACAGAAAATCCTGAACACCTAAGCAGATGCGTATGCACACTTCAGCCTTGAGGTGAATGTACATAAGATTCAAATTCTTTTTCAACCTGCCCCTGGTTCAGACACACCTCCACCAACCATCCATCCATCTTAGTGGTACTACCCTATCTAATGTTACCCACTTCCAGTATCTCCGCTCCCACCAGTCCATCACAGCGGACATCGATGAAGAGATTCAACATCGGATCAGATGTGCATCTCAAGCCTTTGGCAGACTCCGTGCCTGTGTGTTCAACTGTAGGGACCTGAAATTAAATACAATGTTGCACGTATATCAAGCAGTGGTCCTCCTAACCCCGCTATATGGCAGCGAGACATGGGTCACATACAGGAGACACATCAAGGCACTTGAAAACTTTCACCAACGTAGTCTACGTTCCATCCTCCGAGTTTGCTGGGAAGACAAGAGAACAAATTCCAGTATTCTCACTGATACCAACTGTAGGAGCATCGAGGCTACCGTTATCCATGAAAAACTACACTGGACTGGCCATGTTACCCGCATGGATGACAGTAGACTGCCAATGCAGCTACTTTACAGTCACCTAACGAATAGTAAACGTAAAGCTGGCGGGCAACCAAAAAGGTACAAGGATAGTCTTAAGACAAACTTGAAAAGTGCCAAATCAACCCCCTCACCTGGGAGACGATTACTCCATGCCGTGACGCTTGGAGGAGCACCACACAAGAAGGTGTCAATACTTTTGAGTTTGCCCAACTGCAAACCAAGGCAGACAAGCGCCAATGCCGGAAAGATGCTGCTGCAGCCCTTCCCGCATTAGATGTAGCCCTCCACATGTGCAACATCTGTAAACGTTCCTGTCGGTCCCGTATCAGCCTCTCTCGTCACCTCAGAGCTCACCAACGAAAGTGACATCCTTAATAACTCACATCATTTTATCATAGCTAGATGATTGTCATATTCGATTCCATGTTGCAGCAACTGATGCTGCAAGTACCAGAGAATTTGATAAAAAAAGTAGCTATAGCACAGGAGGTGGGCACCTCGAACTCGTTAACTATGTTACAGAGAAGGGCAAATGGTTTCAATCTCAATAAACAAGAATTTACAGATGCCATTGCTCTAAGGTACGGTAGGCCAGTAGAAGGTTTGCCTTCCCAATGTGTGTGGCTCTTCCTATGACGTCGATAACGCCATGGAGTGCAAGAAAGGGGGCTTCATATGCATGAGGCATGACGAAGTAAGGGATCTCACAGCAAATATGTTGAAGGAAATCTGCCGTGATGTCAGGTTAGAACCGACTCCTTCCATTGGACAGTGAGAATTTCCAACATAGGACTTCAAACACATCCAACGAAGCCTGTGTTGACGTCAGTGCTCGAGGATTCTGGACGCGGGGACAGCGAGTCTTCTTCGACATCAGGATTTTTTATCCCATGGCCGCATGTCACAGTAAATTAGCTCTTGATGCTGCACACAGGAGGAACAAGAACGACAAGATAAGGGCATACGGGGAGAGAATTCAGAACGTTGATCAAGGCAGCTTCACTCCTCTGGTGTTCACAACCTCTGGTGGGATGCATCTACGCCAGACTCGCGGAGGTGATCTCTGAACAGAAGCAGCAGCCCAGAAGTTATGTTACTGCCTGGATGAGATGTCGACTGTCCTTCTCTCTCCTTCGTTCGGCTTTGCTCTACCTCAGGGGAACGAGAGCATCGGCCCCAAAGCCGACAACAGTTGCAGATATTGACTATGAGGCAAAAGTCACTGAATGTCACATAGATCTGTGGCTCAACTAACTCAACACAGCTAGGATAGCTACTTATGTATTAGTATAGTTAATATTAAGGTAATAAATGGGGGAGGCTGGAGGCCACGTTTAAAAAAAAAAGGGGTAGGTAGGTGGGGGTGTGTGTGTGTGTACTATTGTGCAAAACTGAAAACCAAAAACAGAACTAGAAAGGTTTTCAAAATATCATCTATAGTAGCCCATTTCTATCGTTCTACCAACTGTGCTTATTACTGCTGAATGTAAATAAAAATGAAGGACTGATTCTAAAACTCCCTTTTATGACCAAGTCTAGACCAGATGTTTATGTGTCTAAATAAACCTTGCACATTTGCAACTCGAGACTAATAAAAAGATTAGTTTTATCTCTCCATTTCAGCCATAGCTCTTAAACATGGGTAATTAGAAGCAAAAGTCACCTCTTTTAGACTGACGAGTTGTAATGTCACAATAAGCTAGGCTCACCGTGCCTGTCACTGGCCAGCATCTTACAGAATGTTAGACTCTTTACCAGCTGGTCTCTAAGGATTTACTCTCATCCCTGACTATTGGTTTACTCACAGCTCAAGAAAAATACTTCCTGCAAGAATTACAGTAGTCATACTACACAAGAGGAGGAGGAGGTCCCAACTGATCTCTTCTCAAGAACTGATACACCCTTGGGGAGGGAAAAATTTGCCACCTTCAATGTTTCTGGTCGAACATAATCAAGGTAAAGAAAAAATAAAATACTAGCAAATCCACAGAAAAGCCATATGGAAAGATAAGACACTAACTAAACAGTACTCACCAGCATTAACTCTGGCTTGAAGATATTAAAAACAAAAACACTTATATAATTTCTTGCCTACAAAGGCTAGAGCCTTAAACGACCCCTGAGCAAAGGCAAAACAAAATACTGTTTCTACAAAGGGAGACAGAACTGATGAATTATGAATTTTTAACCCAAGAAAATCCTTTTTCCAAACTTTCATTTGAAAAACCTACATGAAAAAGAAGGCTACAGAACAAGAGTCTTCTAACATCTGATTCCCGATCTATCAACTGCTGAAACTGTTCACCCTTTTAATGTTCTCAACACTTTTTGACAAATATATATTAGTGTCTCCTTAGAATGAGGAAACGAGTTTTCAATGTAAATTAGTCGGGTTGAGTAAATTACTGTCTATATCCTCAACATATTTTCAGAATCTAACCCTTGCAAACCTTTCCTTTAGAGAGTTACACTGGAAGCAGACGGCCAAACACATAACCTCTCAGAATTTTCCATACCTCTATTACCCAGATATCACAATATCACTGCCATCCATCATTGAACGGTGAAATGATGGTTCAGAAACAGACAGGTATTGGAACTATAGTCGGGTCCAGTTCTGAACCCGATTCAAGGTCCAGTTCTGAACCAGAATCAAAGAGTTAAAGCTGGACCTGAAGAGGAAGCCTCCCCTTCATCCAAAGAAATTAGTACTGAAGGACTTTATCCCAGAGCTAGAACACATTACAATCCAAAGCTCTAGCCTTCCTAACCCATGGAAAATAGGCAAAACAATCATTTTTTGTGTTGGATAAGCTGACTCATCATTTTCATAAGTTAATAATTTGAGCCCAATTACAACTTTCCACCAAAAGGGCAACTTACATCAGAGAAATTGAGGTTGCAGTAGAATCAGCTCTATTACTTAAATTACAGTACTATTAGGTATTCTAGCAAAAAACCTGGCAATTACACCACAATTGAAAGATTATGAACCCTAACATGGAGCAATCTTTCACATCCTTACACTACACTAGGCTTATCCTGTTGAATAAACTGAAAATTATTCATAATCAGGGTCCAAAGATTCAAAATTATTAATAGCAAATTTCACCATTAATCTCAAAACAGAATCACAATAACATACAACAATGTTGCAACAATCCAATGATGTACAGTACAGATGTTCACATTGAAAGAGGAATTAACAAACAACTTATTACCTGTACTTAAAGAAAACAATCATTCCCTCTTGGGGTGCTCAACCTGGGTTATAGGCCCACTGAACAACATAAGTCTTCACTATTTAATTGACCCCCATAAGGATTTATTTGTGGTAAGATCCAGAACATAAAGAGCTCATGAAACCTCACAGTAAACATTTTATGTGCTGTTTTTTCCCTGATAGAATACAGTGAGCCAGAAACTATTATTCAAAATTGCACTTGCAATAATTCTATTTTAGATCACACAAGAGAATTATTACCCTAAGCCAGACACTCACACCTGGTGTAAAAACTCATAAAGCATGTTGAGTTACCTACTTTGAAATTTGTGAATGACCAAACCAATATATCTTGGGGAAGGTTGGTCCCATAGTTCACTTCAAATTAGGTTGAAATAAAGGTAAACAGCTAATACACCATGAAAATAATGAAGAATCTGCCTAATAAACCATGAAAATAATGAAGAGTCTGCCTTTCTTGTAATACTACAAATCAGGACAGTGATTTCAACCTATAATTGCCCAAGTGCTAAGAAAAAATGGCAAGGTACATTTAGCTCCTTCCAGGAAACAAACTATGGTGCAAGGCATCTGCCCAACAAGGAATAACGACAAGAACTACAGGTCTGAATGTTGGGACAATAATTTCTAGCCAAGCCATGAGATGGACGTGGTGCACATGGGCTAATATGACATCACAAATTGTCAGTCTCTGAATATAACTATTCCTTTAATCAGTCAAATATTTAGGAGTTGACTAGTCATAAATACACTAGATGAAATGGACAATCTCTCAAACAATCATTTTTATAAATTAAAAAATGGAGCGTGTGTCCGTTTCTAACACACTCTCAGGGTCAAACTGTGTACTCATGCATAGATGCAAAAACGAGTTCTTGCATGCATGTCTCGTATGCACTGTATGTGAAGCTGCCTACTCTCTTATTGAATATGCAATATGTGTCATGTATATTTTGCCATTATCTAAGTTGCATTGTGTATGTTTAGTACGTTGTATGGCTCTTACAGGTATGTGTGATCTTAATTTCTTTCGTGAATTTTAATTTTTTACAAGAGTATCAATATTCACAAAGTTGAACAAGAAAGGCCTAACTATGGTAGTATCAATATTACAAAATAAATCATATATGATCTGTTGTAAAAATATAATTTCTAAAACAGTTGTTTTTTTAATACAGCAAAAAAAAAATTACAAAATGAGCTATTTTCAATGGCCTTACATACAATATATGTTTCAGAAAGAGAAGGAGAGAGTGTGCGAGTTGTAACCAAACTTGAGCATAGATAATAATAAGCACATGATAAAAAGCACCAATCTATGTGCATGTTGTTGGATACTTTTTGTATTTTATATGGTAAATATTACAAAGAAATTCTATCTCTCGTCCTCAGAGAATAAATATAATAAACTCTCTTCCTAGACACTAAATATATAAGTTGATAGCCCTCGACGGGAAGACTTGGCCGGTCTGCATTGTTTTGTACACGAAAGTAAAGGTTCTCCTTCAATTTATAAAAGGTATTTTCTGATTACTGGGTAAATTTTCCTATTAACCTGATACACATCTTTCATATGTCGATTATTGAAGACCAAGTAGCAAGAGCTGTCATGGAGCAACATTTAGAAATATGACTACAGTATTTATCTGTATATCAGTCACTAAGTCTTCACAAAATATGGATAAAATAGTGAGGTTCTCTTATGAAATGCAACCAACTGCAATGAAACAAGTTATATTAAAAATGCATCAGCTGAAAGAACATAGTATATTACTTATAAGGGGGAAGTGTTAAATATGCTAAGAAAAAATTATTGATTCCATGTAATGAATTACAATAATGTAATAATAAAAAACTACATTCAATAAAATTTAACACATTTCTATTACCACTGCAATGCATTTAGGTATGTGAGGAATAATTTTGAAAATATACACATGGTGAAGCAAGTGTGGCCACTTTAATATTAAATCTCCATCTCAAATGAAACCCAGATAAAGAGATCAGATTAATTAATTCTGCTTCAGTAAAAAAAAGGATTGTGATTACTGATGACTTTAAGAACAAATGCAGGAAATATATGGTACATTTTGTACACCACAGCTACTGGTGTACACAGATGGCCAAGTGTACATTTTCCAAATATTCTCGCATTTGCTGACCCCAAACATGCCAACAAGCAAAAAAAAAACATCAGGGATAACGAACAAGAAGAAAATGGCATGGACAGACAGACAGACAAACAAACAACCAATGCAGGAACTGGAGAAATTGCCAATAAAAAAAAATGAGGAAAAGGTGGAAGACTCACCAGTGTTTCCACCAGTCGTTTGCATAATTGCTAAATACCAACCAATCATCGGCATTTGGTTAGGCGTGTAAGGAAATGCAAGGGGATAGGGTGGAATGAAAAGTAGTTAAATCATGGAATTACTTAACCAGCAGGCACTTATACTCTTTTAAACGATTATCCCAATTCTCTTTTAGGCAAAAATCAACAATATTCTCAAAAGGTACTTCAATAGGAAAAAAATATCTAATATTAATTGTATTCAGTTGGAACACTATCAAGTCATACGCATACCGTACCAATCTAAAGTAAATAATCAAATGTTAGCAGGTAAAACAGTTATAAAATTTTTACCATAAATGCATTAAAATGACACTTCTTATCAACACAGGAACAAAAATGCATGATCTTTGTACATATAAAACAATTCAAATCTTATTACAATTTTGCCACCTTGAAAGGCCAATGTAAGAAATAGTTTACAAATAAAGAACTGTGTAACCAGACCTGCTAACTACTGGAGATGTTAGGGATGAGGTGTTAAATTTGCTGATGGTTGATATACTGCCTGGGGTTCATATCTGGCATATCCTAACCAATCTTGTCAACCTTATATCATAATTAACACCTCAAAGTATCACAAATGCTTACTTGGTTAACTTTAGTTGCAGCAAGAGTACAGTAGAGGGATTTTAATTAAAAATTATAATTTGACAACTTGCTTAAACAAATCCAAGTAAAATATAGCTGTCAACCTAACATCTTCTTTCAATGACCATTTAAAATAGATGAGTGCAGGCTACAGGTCAAAGGCCTTGCTACTGGGAGAAACACTGACTGAGATGAAAGGAAGCAGATTTAGGAAGAGAACAGAGATAATATGGCAAATGTTTTCCAACCATATCGAAATATTATGGGACTTCCCAACATGATGCTACATAATTATGTAATAATTATCTGTAAACAAAATTTTTATCAAGACGAAGAGTAAACATAATGTACTCCAGTAAAAGGTTGCTTTTGACAAGAGAACTTAAGTGAACTTGATCAACAGCTTAAATACTTGGAAGCACAACTGTACAAGTCATTTTACCCATCATTATATCCATATTAATAAAATCATTAGTACCTTAGTACATAAGATTTTTAACTGGAACAACTAGAAGTATATTTTGCATTATAAAAAGTTTCCAGTCAGGTCCTTCATTATACAACAGCTGTGGTGAGATATATAATTTTTATACATATTGTGTATTTATTAATTAGTTCTCAATACCATACTATACAGTAGTGTATTTTGCTGAAATTCTTAAGGGTGGTATTCTAACAAACCTTCCATTGGAGCCTTTCAATTTCTTTATAAAAGAATCAAATTTCAATACAACTGGCAGCAATAACATTCAAAACATTATAAACTGACAGTGGCTTTAATATTAAAAAAAGGAAAACAATGTCCATCCTCTCTGTTCAATTCCTTGCCTGAAAAAAGTTGTGCAAGAAAATATTTTGACAAATACATCGTGTAGAGATATAAGCACTTCGGAGAATTTTTTAATAATATATTTTTCACAAACTTTCAAATGAAAAAAAAATCAATTTTTTTAAAAGTTATACTTAAAATTAAGATAACATTAAAATCTGTTACATAACGTGAATGCAATTATGACTAATATCCTTGGTTCACTTCTTGAATGGTGTGTACAAATAATGAGCCTGATAGGGAAGCTTGGAAGTAATAGGGATAAAAAAATTTGTAATTTCATTAATATATCCAAATCTGTGTGAAGATTTGCACAGCTCAGAGAAGGGAGCAGTGATGGGTTCTAGATTAAAACAGAGGTATATATATATATATACATATATATATATATATATATATATATATATATATATATATATATATATATATATATATATATATATATATATATATATATATATATATATATATATATATATATATATATATATATGTATATATATATATATATACTGTATATATATATATATATATATATATATATATATATATATATATATATATATATATATATATATATATATATATATATATATATATATATATATATATATATATCATGTAAATCCATTTTTCATCATATATATATATATATATATATATATATATATATATATATATATATATATATATATATATATATATATATATATATATATATATATATATATATATATATATATATATATATATATATATATATATATATATATATATATATATATATATATATATATATATATATATATATATATATATATATATATATATATATATATATATATATATATATATATATATATATATATATATCATGTACCTTTTTTGTATTCAAAGGGATACAAATTACACAAGGTAATTAAATTTACATTGGCTACCAACCATAATCCAAAATTATATTCAAAACATTTGGTGAAGCATTACATGTTGATGTATCCTTTAAGTCAAGTACAGAACTACCAATGAACTGAACTAAGATATAATAAAGAGATACTCAACAATAAGATTGCCTTAGCAAATATAGAGGAGAAACTAGAAAAGAAGTAGCAGCAAAAACTACAGAGTAAAAATACAATTACAGGTTGACAACCCCTTATCCGAAAACCTTGGAGCCATACGTGTTTCGGATTTCGGAATTTTTCGGATTTCAGAATGGTGATTTATTTTTTTATTTTTTTCATTTATTTATTTTTTTTTAATGGGGTTTAGCCCACCCGGGCACAGGTCACTGACCCACATCAGGGCCTGGGGGACGAAAATGTAGCAATAGCAATAATAATAATAGCAATAATAATAATAGCAATAATAATAATAGCAATAATAATAATAGCAACAATAGCAACAATAATAATAATAATAATAATAATAATAATAATAATAATAATAATAATAATAATAATAATAATAATAATAATAATTCATAGGTCTAGGTCGTGTTTCTCACTTATGATCCTTTTTTCATTTTTGTTTTATTATTATTATCGTTGTTATTTTTATTTTATTATTGTTTTCATTATTTTATTTAAGCATTTTTATTAAAATTTTTATTTATTTTTATTATTATTATTATCATTATTATTATTATTATTATTATTATTATTATTACAGGTGGCTTATCAAAAATCCGGCAACCGATAAACCGGAACCTTCAGTTTTCCGGCATGGATTTCGGAGCGCATTTTCAAATATTTCTTTGTTTATTTAATGAAGATATATGTTTTAGCTCATAAAATTCATACAAATTACCCGGCCAGAATATAATTTACATTGCTGGAATTCTTACAATTTGATGATCATTTCGAATATAAACACCATAGATTTTGCATTAGACATACAAATTTTAGATATAATGTTTACTCTGAGTAAATATGTTAACTTTTGTGCAAAATATATGAAATTTATATTCAAAATATTCCTGGTCTTACAAGGAATCCAGCAATGTCAATTATATTATCCTAACTTAAGTGTTTAATTTTCTTTGTTTAAAGGACTGTACAGGTAGTCATTTTCTGTTAAACTTATACAGCAAATATAACCATCAGTTTTCCGGCATTTTCGAAAATCCGGCACTCCTCAGGTCCCGAGGTTGTCGGATTTTTGATAGGTTATTATTATTATTATTATTATTATTATTATTATTATTATTATTATTATTATTATTATTATTATTATTATTATTATTATTATTATTATTATTATTATTATTATTATTATTATTATTATTATTGGTATTATTATTATTATTATTATTATTATTGGTATTATTATTATTATTATTATTATTATTGGTATTATTATTATTATTATTATTATTATTGGTATTATTATTATTATTATTGGTATTATTATTATTGGTATTATTATTATTATTATTATTATTATTATTATTATTATTATTATTATTATTATTATTATTATTATTATTATTATTATTATTATTATTATTAATTATTATTATTATTATTATTATTATTATTATTATTATTATTAATTGTATTATTATTATTATTATTATTATTATTGTTATTATTATTATTATTATTATTATTATTATTATTATTATTATTATTATTATTATTATTAGTTATTATTATTATCATTATTATTATTATTAGTTATTATTATTATTAATTCAGGCCTGATGTGGGTCAGTGACCTGTGTCCGGGTGGGTTAAAACCAGTAAAATTTAAAATAAAAAATAAATAAATAAATGAAAATAAAAATAAATCAGGGTATGCCGCAGCACAGGAGTGATGCTCCAGAAAAAGCTTTCGGTTTTCGGAGGATTTTGGAATTTCGGATAGGGATTGTCAACTGTACCTGTAGATAGATTAACAGTACTACATGGTTGGCCTTGGTTGCTGATGAAAGCATTATCCATGTGATTTCTTTTTATCTAATCTTTAGCCACAATGAATCATAATTATTGGTAAATTTTCCAATCAAACTCTCTCAAATCCTGTTACTTATACCATTCTCTATATTTTCCATTTTCCCGAGTTTTTTTGTGCTTTCTTGCCGAGACAACCTTCATCCTCTTCATCCTTTTTTAACATTCCTCTTCCCTTTAATAAAGAAGACTCTCTCATTTCTATGAGAACAGAAACAGTCCTCAGCAATTCTCTGATAGTTTAAGTCATGAAGAAAATCTATAGCTGATATGTTTGATAGTCTTTTGTGATATCCAACTTTGAATGCAGGAAAAGGTGACATGACACAAGGTAAGAAAGGTTGAAAACAGTATTTGCTGAGGGAAATATAGGGTTAGAAATTATCTGCCATACCACCAAGAGGGTACCCTTATTGTAAGAAGTCAATGCAGAAAGAAAAGAACATTCAGTGTCAGGAGCAATTTTTCTCCCTAACTTGTGCTTCAATTAGAGACTGGGGCCAACAAAACTACCATCTATATGAAATTTTGGCTCCAGTGAAAATGGAATTCTAATAAATGTAAGGTTCTCTGATAAAA
This sequence comes from Homarus americanus, assembly GCF_018991925.1. Classification (NCBI taxonomy): domain Eukaryota; kingdom Metazoa; phylum Arthropoda; class Malacostraca; order Decapoda; family Nephropidae; genus Homarus; species Homarus americanus. Next base: position 5,202,191 of record NW_024722227.1, read on the forward strand.
AAAGACAGGAAATGAAGACACGCCCTAGATAGTTAGGATCACAAACTAACTCATATGAATATTCCAGTATATTTGATGAGGTGATATAATGATTCATACTCTGTACACCTTATCTATATTACCTCTTTTTAATTTTTTTCTATGAAGCTTTACTCAGATAAGGCTCTCTCCTTTGTGGGGGCACCCAAGATGTGAAGAACTTCCAGGTTACCCAACCACTACATACCTCCTTTGCCCTCCTTATTCCTCTTATGTTCTCCCCCATTCTCTCCCTCAAATGTGTCACATCCTTCCTTCATTCCTTCCCATATTCTACAATATCTTACGCTTTCCAAAGAACTTATTATAACACTGTACTTCAATATATTCATCTTTAGCATGCTGTCCTCTTGCATCTCATTCTATACCCATACAATCATAAAAAACCTCACCATCCATTACACACACACACACACACACACACACAAGCTACTACTACTACTGTACTTTGCTGTCACTCGGAATCAAGTATGTACAATCATCCAGCTATGATACATTGATATGAGTAGAGGATGTCACCTTCGTTGGTAAGTTCTGGAGGTGACTAAAGAGGCCGACACGACCAGCAGGGCCGTCCACAGATGTTGAACAGTGGAGGGCTACATCTAATGTGGAAAGGGCTGCATCATCTTTCGGCATTGGCGCTTGTCTGCCTCGGTTTGCAATTGGGCTAACTCAAAGTATTGACACCTTCTGTGTGGTGCCCCTCATCACGGTGTGGAGTAATCGTCTCCAGGTGAGGGGGGCATTTGGCAGTTTTCAGGTTTGTCTTAAAATTATCCTTACCGTTTCGTTGCCCGCAGTGTTTCATTTATTTGTTAGGTGACATTAAAGTAGCTGCTTTGGCAGTCTACTGCCGACCACGCAGGTGTAACATAGGCCAGTCAGGTTAGGTTGTTCATGGATAATGGTGGCTTCGATAAGTTGGAGGAGAATACTGGCATTTGTTCTTTCGTCTTCCCAGCGAAATCGGAGGATGGAATGTAGATGCTGGTGAAAGTTTTGGTGCCTTTGAGGTGCCTGTATGTAACGATGCTCGCTGCTGATATAGCGGGGTGGAGAGGACACTGCTCAATATACGTGCAGCTTTGTAGATAATTTCAGCTCACTACAACTGAATACACGGTTTTGGAGTAGGCCAAAGGCTTGAGATGCACATCTGATCCGATGTTGAATCTCTCTATTGATGTCCACGGTGGTGGACAGGTGGGAGCCGAGATATCGAAAGTGAGTAACTTTAGAGAGGGTAGTACCATTAAGCTGGATGGATGGATGGTGGAGGTGTGGCTGAACCAGGGGCAGGCTGAAAGAGAATCCGAGTCTTACGTACATTCACCTCAAGGCTGAAGTGTGCTTATGCATCTGCGTAGATGTTCAGGATCTCCTGTAGGTACATTCAGTGTGAGAAACAAGAGTGAGGTCGTCAGCATACTGAAGTTCAGTAATGGAAGCTGCCAACACCTTTGTTCCTGCCTGGAGTCGTCTTATGCTGAAAAGATCCTTCATCCGGTACTCGATGTCCATCCCGCCAGCTAAATTGGCACTGGCACGAGTAAGGAAGGCAGCCAAGAAAATGGAAAAGAGAGTTGGTGCCAGTACACACCCTTGTTTAACCCCCATTTAGATGGGGAAAAACTCATACTGGGTGCCACTGTGCAGGACACTGCCACTCATGCCATCGTGGAGTTGCCTCACAATGGCAATGAATTTTGGTGGGCAGCCAATGTGGCTGAGGGTCCACCAGAGGGCTTCCCTGTTGACTGAGTCAAGGGCCTTGGATAGGTCGATGAAGGACATGTACTGTATAGGCCACAAATCTGTTTTATGCACTTTTCCTGTATCTGGCAGAAGGCAAAGATCATGTCAGTGGCGCCACATGATGGTCTAAAGCCACATCGAGATTCTGGGAAGAAGTTTTCCGCCTCAGGAAGAAGTTTGTTTAGGAGGACTCGGGCGATAATCTTGCCAGCAGCGTGATCCCGTGGTAGTTGCTACAGTCTGACCGGGCCACCAATCCAAGCACCCCATATTTTTTTTACCGTTTCATACCCTTCCATTAAGCATTAAGCATATTTCTCCTATTAAACATTTATAATTTGTCATATAATTTGGAAAATACAGTAAAAATACAGCAAGAAAAAAGTTTGACCAACTCATGCATTTTATGTGCCTGTGATGGCAATATACAGTTCAAAACATCTGCATAAGCTTCAGCACACTCCTGGCAGGTGTTTTGCTGGTTTATGGAACTGTTTGTATATAGAAAGAGGATCATCCACAGATTCATTAGCACATCTTTATTCCTTGCTACCTGGCTGATGGTACTGCACTAGTGCCTTCAAAGATGACACCAAAATATTTAAGACCTCAAGGTGAAGCAAATAAAGGAGTCTGGCCAGGACCACATATTAGAGACAGTATTGCTTCAAGGTCCCCAGTACTGTATAGGAATTTGGTAGCAGATAAAATACTCTAAACAAGGCAGTTTTTGTGCAGGTGGTGTTATGGCAGGTAAATCTTACAGGTAATTTGTCTCTTTCCCTCAGACATTATATGGTGGCTTTCACATTTCAATCCACATCGTCATTCCATTTATTAACAATTACACTAGAGATATCCAAGATGCTCTAGTTCCTCTATCTAACCTTCATTCAAGTTGATTTTGTTTCTCTGTCTCCTTTCTCTCCTCATGCTCACCAAATTGTTCTTCATTCACATAAGCTGTCAACTTTTTCTCAGCGCACAATCTTCTGAATTCATTCACTTAAGCCTTATTAGAATCGAAAGCTCCCAATCGCTCATCCCTTCCTCATGTTTAAATTTTCTTCCCTATCATTCCAATGTGCTTTTAAATTCTGACCTGAAACAAAGACTAGTTTGTTCAGCATCATTTAGTACCTGTACTTTGAAAAATGACAAGCATTGCAGTCTAGTCATGTGAGAGCAGTATGCACCAAAGTAGTTGCAGACATGATCCTGTTTTGTTCCCATGAGATTGGAGGTTAAATTCATCTTTAATGCTATGTTTACAGAATGAAATTTCAGCATGTCTATACAAGTAACCATTCCCCAAAGTTGGTGAGTGGTATGCATCTCTGTATCATATTAGTAATCATACCAATTATATAAAAAATGGTGAAATGGTATAAATAATTTTTAATTAGAAGGAATTTTCTTGTACAGTAAGTTGTAAATCATGTCTTTAATATGACTATGAAGAAGTCCACTAACAGAATGACTGACTGTAGTGACTTTCAGTAAGGATCTACCCAAGCATATCATGTGTATGAATCAAAATTTTACCAAGAGAAATTGGGGAAGCAGTGGGAGAAATTGGCCCAAAAACATTTTCAGCATTTCATGATCTGCATAGGATTAAACCACAATGGATAGGAGATGTCAATGGAATGTGTTAGAAAACAGAATAGATATAGAATACAAACATAGGCACATAGAAAGAGCACTTTGTGGGATACCCAGTGGTTTTCAGGCTGCTTTTAATGACATGTTCTTGCACCAAAATAGTCACACAACCCATTTTTTCAAAATTTATTTGAAAAATATGACACCTGTGTCAATAATCTGAAATACCCATGACTGTGAAATATATATATATATATATATATATATATATATATATATATATATATATATATATATATATATATATATATATATATATATATATATATATATATATATATATATGTGTACAAATGAGTTTGTGTGTGTGTTTGTTTGTGTGTGTGCCTCATTCTTTATTTACGTCTCTCAAGCTCTCTGGGTATAAGGTTTTTTTCATCATTGCGGTCATTCAGCCAGTTGCTTAATTGCCCTTTTCTATGTAATATGTTTTGTATAAATGTTGTTATGAATTTTAAATTTTTATGTTAATGATGTACTGTACAGTTTTGGAGAGTTGTATGAATGTGAAATTTGTTAAAGCAAAAGTTGAGGTGGATAATGCCAGTAACGCATACCGTATATTCTGGCCTACAAGGCGGAATTTGAACAAAAAAAATAGCCAAAGTTAGGTTAGTCTTAAGCACCAGGATAAATTTTAACTTTTAAATTTTGCGGTTTAGCGTGTCAAGAGGGTGATGGAAACATGGTAAACCGCCAAGGTTCTACAATTTTATTTATTTTATACTGAAATTTACATTTGGGAAGCTGGATTAAAATGAAGATTACGGTTATTAAAATAATAAAAATGTATTATAAACCTGTCTAACATACGTAAGAACAATATACCCCGGTAATAAACACAGCTGCTATCATCTCCCCCCATTTGCCAGTGACGAAAGGGAAGTGATTTGACAGTGACTGCCGCTATTTTTACGGTCATCTTGTGTGTTCGAAGTGGCCGTAATGCATACTGTATATTTACTGATCATAATATTTAGACCTCCTATAAATAATTAATTTAAAATTAATTTTTACGCGAATATTCAGTAAATGACTGCGTTAATTCTGAAAACTACCGACAGTGGTAAATTTAGATGAGAATGGGATTACCAGAAGTCACGTCATGGATTCGAGTTTTTGGTCCTACGATCATAAATGTCTGGTCAATCTCAATTTTACCAGGTATAATGGTAGCCTTCCTTTTCGCGAAACAAGTATATAATTAAAGTAAATATTTGCAGTGTTTAATGTATTACATATTATGTAGCTAACAAAACAAATAAATCGAATCTATTTCGCAAATGGAAATTTTATCACACCAATATTAGTTCCAGTTAAAATAACTGACGCTATGAGCTATTAGTGTACAAAAGCGGTAAATTTGACTTAATAAATTAAGGATTATTTTAATAACTATCTATAAATAAATGGAAAGATCAAAGGAAATTATATTGTAAGGTTAGTTGTCAAAGGAAGAGAAACAATTGAAATCATTAATTGTGTAAATGAGGGTAAGATATCAGCAACCTAAGACTTGGTCAATTTTGAGTATGGAAGTAGGGTCTACTATTGACACACATTATGCTTCAATTCTCCCAGGCAGTAGAATCTCCTGTTTGGAGCTGCTCAAACTTAGCAAGGTTATTACTTGATACATGATAAATTTGGACAAACAAGAAAATATGAAACAAAAAGTTATTTACCAAGACCTTCAGAATAGGAGAGGGATGATATTGCTTGTGCAGTTTGTTTGGTGTAGGATTCCACTGGAAATAATTCATTTAAAATTTGTATTTTATATAGAATATTCGCTATGACTGATCAGTTTGTAATATATATATATATATATATATATATATATATATATATATATATATATATATATATATATATATATATATATATATATATATATTTTTTGTGTAATAAATGTATGTAAGTATACAGTAATCTTTTTTCACTCAAATCCTAATGAAACACTATTGAATTAGAATATTGTAGCCTGCTGGCTGTTATAAATTAAGAAGTATTTATGTGTTTATTATATTACAGTATGATATATATAAACAAATAAATCGGTAATCCATTTTAAGTAAATGAAACAATTGTATTCGACACCACATTAGTTCGCTAAATAACAAAATTTATGAGTCAATTGGTGTTTATACTATATCAATGCAAAGTTGATGCCATTGTTTGAAGTGAATTGGCTTATTTTAAAAACAATGATGGAAACAGCTGGTCAATGGGATGGTTGGTAAAGGATTATTGTGTAAGTTCGCATGGTAAGGTCGTATTTGGTACCGGTCTTATGGAAGCTTAATAGGGCTAGTTTCTTTTAAATGGAAATTTGGCTGTTTATACAATCTTCGTCGCTTGTAGGCCGAGATATACGGTAAAAACCATTTGTGCCATGAAAACAAAGCAACTCGGCTTAAAAATGACACAATAACTCATCAGGACTTGAGTATGGGATATGATTTTTTTAATACTGTATAACATAACTCTTTAAGTACAGTATGAGAACGTACTATTAATACCCTCATATGCACAGGTAAAATTATTACTACTGCACTGTACAGGAGGTCCCCGACTTACGAACGTCTGACTTACGAACGAACGCAGATATGAACAGTGAAATCTTGAAATTTTGCCAGATAATTTCTTTTTTTTACTTTCAATTACAGTTATTCTCTAACGAGGTTTTACTTTAACGCTGTTTTATCATATACGCGTGCTCGCCAGAGCTTGACCTTCACTTAACACGATTTTTTTCACATATACGAGTGTCCTGCTTTAGACGCTATTTTTAGATTTGCCCAATTACCACCCTGCTCATTTTAGCTTATAAATTCATAAATTATCCGGCAGAATATAATTTTATATTGCTGGAATTTATAATTTGTGATCATTTTGAATATAAACATCATAGATTTTGCATTAGACATACAAATTTTAGATGTAAAGTTTATTCTGAGTAAATATGTTATCTTTTGTGAAAAATATATGACATTTATATTCAAAATATTCCTGGTCTTACAAGGAATCCAGCAATGTCAATTATATTATCCTAACTTTAATCTGAGGTATTATTTAATACAAAATATTAAAATTTATTTTTTTCACCCCACAATGAAAACGTGGATAAGATAAATCTTGAATAAAGACGAAAGCTAAGGTACTCCGTTGTTTCCATTTTCCCGTGTGATTTTATCAATATATGTATGTATGTATGTATGTATATATATATATATATATATATATATATATATATATATATATATATATATATAGTATATATATATATATATATATATATATATATATATATACTGTATATGCTGATACCCACAAGGAAAGAAGAAAACACGAAGTTCCCAAGCGCTTTCGTGTAATTCACATCTTCAGGGGTGGGTACAGACTAAAGAGAAGTACAAAACAAGGTGTATATATACAGAGGAGGGTGAGACCAGGTCCACAATGGTCAGGTATTAGGTAATGACCCTACTAATCTTTAAATAGCACGGCAACGGTCGGTAGTCAGGTCAGAGGGTAAGGTGACTCAACCTTCTCACCTGGTTACAAATCTTCTTAATTACAAAATTGTCCAGTTTGTACATGCCATTACTCAAATTCATGTTGAATGCTTCGGTATGTTTAATGAGACTAGATTCTATGATGTTCCTACTATCAATTGAATTACAAGGTAATATTGAGGAGGCATTATCCCAGTCAATGCAATGCTTGTTATCCCTCAAATGAACAAACAGAGCATTGGATTCCTGGCCTGTCCTAACACTATATTTATATTGTTTAAGTCTAGTTACAAGATCTTTACCTGTCTGGCCTAAGTAAAACATATTACATTCCTTGCAAGGAACTTTATAAATGCAACCAATTGTGTTGTTGGGGGAGTTCTTGATTAACATTTGTTTAACAGTGCATGAGTTTTTAAATGCCAGTTCCAGGTTTTTAGTTGTAAAGGAATGTGTGAGAAATTTTTGTGAAATGGTAATATTAAGATATTCTTATGGTCATGGATGGGCTTGGGATCAGTTCTATAAAAAGTTTTCTTAGTAATGTTTAGGCATTTGTCTATGAAAGATCTAGGGTATTTAAGGTTTGAGCCAATGTTATAGATATATTTATATTCCTCATCAATGAATTCCAGACTGCAAATTCTCAAAGCACATAAAAACAGTAGGAACATCATAGAATCAAGTCTCATTAAACATACTGAAGCATTCAACATGAATTTGAGTAATGGCATGTACAAACTGGACAATTTTGTAATTAAGAAGATTTGTAACCAGGTGAGAAGGTTGGGTCACCTTACCCTCTGACCTGACTACCGACCGTTGCCGTGTTATTTAAAGATTAGTAGGGTCATTACCTAATACCTGACATTGTGGACCTACAGTGATTTACTTGCATATATATATACAGTATATATATATTGTAGTACCTCCCTGTTTGGTAGCTGCCTACTACGTACAACTGAAATATACTGTATACATGGTAAATGAGATACTGCTCGATGCTATCTTTATAGAGTTCAACAGGGAAAGTGAAATATGTGTTTGAGTTTCTTGAGAGAAGAGTAAGACTAGGTTAGGATGTGTGTAATGACAGTGTAGATATTTAATGCTTTCATGGTTGACATAGTTTGAGAGGCGAAAGCAACAATGATGAAGAAAGATGCAAGTTTAGTGAAAATTGATACAGGATAAAATGAGAAGTGAGTCAGGTGTTTAGGGAAATGAGCCTGGAGGAACATGTGCTATAAAAAAGCTGACAGCAAATGAGAAAGTGGTGAATACAGTACATGGAATACAGGGAAAATCAATATTACCTTGACTGGAAACTGAATGCAGTGTTTCAGATATCTTGGAGTGGCTGTCAGTAAGTGCACCCCAGAGTAGTAGAATGAAAGAAAGTAACAGATGTATTGAAAAAATGTTTGAAAGAAATTACCATGCTAAAACAGACAAAGATGGGAAAGTGGAGAGCAATTACTGAGTGTAAAGAAGCATATTAAAAGGGACAAAAGATGTGTTTGATAATAAAATGTTAAGTGCATAGAATGGGGAGAAAAAAAAAGGGGGGGGGGAAGGGGAGGGGGAATTTGCAAGTATCAGAAACATCTCACAAAACGTAGATCAAGTCTCATTTAAATAGTATATATTAATTGATAAAATGAGAAGTGTGAGATTGATTAAAAGTGTGTGTTCAGGGATAGAGGAAGCCCAAGAAGGAAATACATGTAGAAGGACGTCATGAATGTGAGTCACACAATAAAAATGAGGGGAAAGACATCTAAGAAGCAACAGTGTGAAGGGATTCGTGGAGGACACAGCAGTAATTCCTGGGAAGGGATGTGTTGTTGTTGGGTGAAGTGATGGGATAAACCAGATTCTCACTTTTTTCCCCAGCCCGTGCATTAGGCAGGATAAGAATTTTGAATATGTAATGTATATCTATGCTTCTTTCTTTCATTTATACTCATGCAAATATATAACACAGCATTGTTATTTTTCTCGGTCTTTCCTCAACATATACTGTACTATTCATATTCTATTTAGGACAATATCTTCATTTTTTTACTTCTTTCGGTTGCCAAAATAATTCTATATACGAGCCAAAATAGTTGTTTTAGTAATCACTAAGCTATGTACATATCTGTACAATATTATGCAGGTACATCTAATTGGTGATCTGCTCTTACATTTAATGTATAATATAAGAACAATAGAAATGATGATTCTCTATATTTTCTGTAGTCAAAGAGGAAAACTCCAGTGGTAGATTTGACTAATCCAAAATTTTAAGAATCAATAGCTCACATGCTATTCAACACACAGAATGCCATAACATAACACTTTCAAGAAATGGGTGCATGACCCCACCTTATATAAACAAATGAATTACAGGCCTGTATTAAATATTGCCTGTATTTTATATCATCTGTAAATGTATCTTTAATTAGGAAGGTATCCATATTATCAAGAGTTGTCATCTTTAGGCCAAAACATGCCTAAAAGACAAACATTTAAGACATCATATCTGAAATCATTAATACAGTATTTCTTCTCTAGCATCTCTAATAATTTTAATTGAGAGAAAAAAAGAACTTGGTGCAGTTTACACAAACAAGAGAGCATCAACAGACAACAGACACCTAAAATAGATGCATCAAACATCAGGATATCAAAAAGGTGCACATAAATTTGTTGAAATAGAAATGCTGCAAAAATAAGCTATGAAAGGGTGAAGTATAATAGCATTTGGAGAAATTTCAGATTAATGAATGAAAATAATCCTTCATCATTAAATAATCACAGAAAAACTCTACTGAAAGCAATCTAAAATCCCTAAACTCTGAGTATATAGTGGCATTAATGAGATATTACGCAGATATCTAATCATTTAAATATGACAATAGGAAGGCTTTGGATATTGACAAAAATACTGTATACCCATTCACTATCAAATTCAAAAGAAGTTATCTAGAGTGATGGGGAATGTTGAAGTGCAGACTAATCACATCACAAAATACTGCATCATATCACACACACAGAGGCATATCCTTTAGACAAAAACCCAGCATTGCATGGTTAACTTAAAATGTACTTTCATATAAAGTATACTTCAGTGCCTTCAAAATGTTTTGACATGCACTTTAGTAATTATCAATGAACCACACACACACAGTATTCCAAATCTTTATGACCAGGACTTAATCATTTTTTCTTAACAAATGATTCATCAGAAAAAAAAAAGATGAGGTACAGTACTGGCATTATGATAATTCATATACATGGAGTTTAAAAGACATTGTAGAGGGTGTTCTACAGAAGGCATTGCTACTTCATTACCTTCTGGCAATTATGCACGGTTGAGAAAGGTCCAAAGCACGACCAGACAATATACAGTAGTAACCATTATATGGTATAAGTATCGTGAATAACCGAGGTATATTATCTTTTATCTACTTTACTTGTTTACACATGAAAATGACACTCAATTACTGTCGAGATTTTAACATCAACAAAATTAATTTGGAAATATCCGCAAATGTCTGCCAATTTAACAAGCCATATATAATTAAAAGAAATTATCAGAAATTCAAATCAGACACCAATGGAAGACTGTTACAATAGGTAGGTGAGAAAAAAGGGGGGGAGTGAATCTATGTCCTCCACTCCGGCAATATATACTATTTAAGTTGGGTGTTCTTTTTAACAAAATACATCTCTTCAAAACATGAATTATTTGTAGATGAACTTAAATTAAGACAACTGAAATGGTTATCAAAATATAGTTGAGAAATGAAACTCAGACAGATATATGAAGAGGCAAATAGACAGATGTATAAATGAATGGATTGAGGGAACCTACTTTTGTATTTGCTCATAACTCCAGTGAGTGGGGGGATTACAATTTTTTCATCTATTGGGAATATAGGACACTGCGATAATGGTAACTACGGAAACATTACTGAAAAAAAAAAATTTGAAGCATGCACAAGTTTTTAATTTCTCCCCTCCTATTGCAAACCCATTTCCACTGTTTTCCATGGTGAACTGAACCAAGAGTAAACACAAACTCTTTATTCATTCACTCTTACTGCTGTATCTTGTGTGGTCTGGTACAGGCATTGCATTTCTTTTCCATAACAGGTCCCCCAAGATATTTTTCTGGCTTACCAGTTACTCCACTCAACTAAACATTACCCATCAGCAGCACAACCATCCCCAAAAATCACTCTGTCAGACTCTGGTCATTTACACAAACCCCTGCTTTCTGGATGCTCATCCAAATGCTGGGACATCCAGATCCCTTTCATTCCTCAGTGATTCTATAACTGGTTTTCTTTTCATCCTCATTCCCTACATGGTAACCAATAGAATACAGTGCTTGCTTCATATACTGTGAATGGACACCTCACTTCTAAGTTGAGGAAATGAAAGACTTTAGGCTAAGTGCCTCTTCATGTGCTGTACCCACAGTGGCCATAAAGGACAATCAGGCCAATTGGACTAACTTACCAAATCCAAGCACATTTAAACATTCGAGTTGCCTTAGATCTTTTTTCCCCCCCATGGGATAAATGTGCCATGGGCACATGATGAGGTCATTACATCCCTAATTATCTGAAAGCTGCTAGTCTGTTTCTTGTTTCCAAACTCCCAGTATTATTTCCATCTTCTTTTCCATTCCTAAACAATTTCTGTATCCTAAAATTTTTTAATTTTTTTAGTTCCTAATGCATGTACTGTACAGAACAGTAATCCTCAGTTAATTATTAAAATATTCCTTGATGCAACTGTTAATTATTTTATGCATGTGATAATCAAAGACAAATGCAAAATTCAACAAAAATCTTAAATGCTTTTACCGAGTCACTTACAAATGATTGGAGGAAGAAGGTATACATTACAAATATATTTAGCTAAGATTTTACAATTGCCAACCTATTCTTTGTGAGAAAATTCACCTTTGCTATTGGCAGATCCTATTTTAATTTTTCATATTCAAAGACTTGAGAGAATTTGTTTCTGAAGACATATCTTCGTTTTCTTTTAACAAATTACTGCTGAGACTAAATAGGATACCCTCAGTGAAACAAATACCACTGCTGTCCATTTGCTGGGTTTGTAAAAAGCTGGTACAGTACAGTAGGCCCTTCAAATTCGCAAGGGTTAGGTTCTCAAAATGGCCACGAATCGCCAAATCCACAAATAACATTTGCTGACGGGGGGTTTGTTACATTTTTACTTGTGTACAAAGAAATATATATTCCCTATATGTGTTTGCTCTTAAGACAATTATTTCTTTTACCTGTATTTTGTGTGTATGTGTAGACATACACACACAAAACACATAGTACAGATAAATAATAATGGGAAAATCCTTTCCCAAATAATCATAAACAAATGTATTAAAAATGTTGAGTCTACCCTCAAATCTATTCTGTGCTTTGTTATTAATAAAGCACAGAGTAGACTTGAGGGTTGACTCAACATTTTTAATACTACATTTGTTTCTGATTAATTCTGAGAGGATTTTCCCATTATTATTTATCTGTACCTGTATGTGTTTTATGTGTGTCTACACACGCACACACATATACTGTATATACAATACAGGTAAAGGAAATAACTGTCTCCAGAACAAATGGCTTCCTGTCCCGGCTGCGAAAATGACGGCAATTTTAAAATTACCAGCAGACATTCTTGGGTACATCCAGGGTGCCATCCGTGAAAAATAGAGGACCGCAAAATAAAAATCATCCACGAATTATCCAGGTGAACTGTACTTGCAAAGTTCCTGATATTAAGTAATGGGAGAGCAAAGGTGGTAATACAGAAATAGAATGATCTTTAAAGTTACTTCCTTCATGACTGAACTAGGTGTGAGAAGCACTCTGAGCTTCAGAAAATGCTGCAACAAATCCGTTATCTTCATTTTAAGTGAGAAAAAAAATCAGTTCATGCAAATTCCTTGAATACTTCAGCAGAATTCATTGCATGGAATTCATAGAAGCTATACATACATTAACAACTGTAGTACCCATGATGAGATAAATATCAAAACCATCAGAAAGTCACCAGTAGATGAAATGATGATGATGCCACCAAGTTGGAGTGTGTCTCGTGAGACATGAAAACATGAAGTGTGGATGATTCTAAAAATGTATGAAACTACTTCTTCCTGTCAGGTGTATTTCTCTTTCATATAAATTCATCCAAGACATACCAAACCATCTAGTTTTATAACACCAACTATATTTGTCTTCTGTAATTTCTAGGTTACACCATATTTTGTCTCTTCAAATATACGTTTCCATCTTTTAGATTAATCAATTCAAATTTCAATACCAGTTGCCATTAATATGAACCTCATGTTTATATCACACACATGTTACTGAACTTGCATCAATGCCAAAAAAATTATTAAAAAATCAAACAGTATTAACTTCTTATACAGGACAAAAATTAAACATTAAAGCAAGAGTCATCAGGATACGCCTCCAAAGAAAACAAATATAAGAGAACTCACCTCCTTTCCTTCCTCAGGGTCTTCATCATCCCGGAATTTGACGACAGAAACTCGTGACACTTCGTGCTGATCGTTGGCGTCCCAGCTCACATCGTCATCTTGCGCCCATACACTTGCTGCGGGGCCGATGGCGGTCAAATTATCGGTGCTCAGGTCGCCAGTGCGGTACAGCCTGCCCTCGCTACCAGCCATACCACAGGCGTACTCTATAACAAGGGACGACCCATGCTGACTTCACTGACCACAGACAAACTCAGACCTGGCTGGCTGGCAACATTCAGACACTTGGCCGGGTGACAGACCACAAACAAAGAACTGACAGACCACAAGTAAGCATCTGAGGCTGAGAACAAATTGGCAGGCACCTTAAAACACTAACCAAATACAAGACCCCATTGTTAAAACAAACAAATTTATATCACCGATGGTACATACATTACTCTGGAAGAAACTTCAAACTATACCCAAAAGGGAATAGGCAATACCAACTGTGGCATAAGAAAAAGATACAGCCAACAACAATACACAGTAAAATCAGCAGTTTCAACAAAAAACAAAACTAATATAGTAAGTATCAGAAAACCTACGAGAAGAAAAAGAATTAAGTCTGTGGTAATGAAAATGAAAGTTTATCCTGAAAGCAGCAATGAAGTGATTATATTAATGTCCTTCTTTAAAATAATGTTATGTTTAGTGAAACCATTAAATGTATTAAAGTCATCCAATATGTACACTGTTTCCTGTGATTAAAAGTGAAAATAGTTATCCAGGAGGAGCAGATTTGACAGTGCAGGAGCTACAATGTTTAAGTTCACATGCATCATAGGAGGTGGATAGAAACATTTTCATCACATTTTCCATTAAGATCAGAATTATCAGAAGTCTGTTCATTAAGAATACCCAGTAATATAGACCAAAGTGTACATTAAGAACAACTCTCAATTCCCAGTATAATAACGATATATTTATCAAACAGCTTAATGTTCAATTATTAATAAATAATCACCTCTCACTTAATATTGACTGTGTTTAGGTTAGGACAATACCTCCCACCTTGAACTGAACCAATCATCATGCATCAACAGTAATCAAATAAATTCACTTTTATTTTACTTTTTTCTTTAAGAACCTTGAATGACAGCTTTATCTTAGTCATTTTGATTAAACACTGATGTTGCAAGTAAAACGTGTGTATATCCGCATCAGTATACAGTACAGTATATCATTCACTTTCACAAACTGTCACCAGATTGCTGTCCAGAAGTAACATTGTTCATGTCCAAAGTTAGCCTCACTCACAATGAAATATAACTGGAAGAATGCATGATCATCATTGAACAATACATTAAGAGTGATTACTTCAAAATTTAGTTTTGGTGGTCAAAAACCATCAAAATCAGTGATATGGAACCTGGTGAAACAAATATAACAAAAAGGCAGTGTCAATCAAGTGCTCTTTCTGCAGGAAAATTGGAGGAGGTATGGAGAGCAATGGAAAATAACACAAAAAAGTCCGAGAAGTCTACTGAAATAAAATCACTGTTCTTTCTTCAGTGCAAGTAAAGTACTCAAAAAGCTTAGACTTTATTCATAAAAAAAAATTATGTAGTGCATCAATTTCTGCAGCCAGATAAAGAGAAATCCCTTTCTTACTATGAGTGGCTCCCAAGGCCAATAAGAGAACAAGATAATATTAAGGGTGTCCTTTTTTGTGTGTATTTTTTTTAACAGAAAAGAATGTGTCCATCTTTTTGGCTATATTAATTCACAAAAGACCTTTTTACAGTAAAGTGAACAAACCAAATACAAGGCACAAAAGGCTTAATTCACAGAAAATTGGTGTGGTGTGGTGTGATGTATGCCACCATATAGTTAGAGGCCCAACTCCTCACAGAAACAGTAACATCAAAATGGTATGTAAACAACATTCACAAGTTTTCAGCACATCTTACAGAAGAGGAAACTGTATGAGATTAGTTTCAAATGGATGATGCCACAAGCCATAATTTGATGTACATCATGAATGAGCTTCAGCTACACTTGGTGACTGTGTTATGTTCAAGCCAATATGGTCACCTTAATTTCTGAATCTTTTGTCACCATATTTCTTTCTTTGGGGATATATGAAGGACAACATCTGTATTATAAATCCATAACCTTTGATATATTAAAAGCAAGGACCAGCAATGTCATCAAGAATACTGTATTTCTCAAATAATGTTAGTCTGTATTACAAAACATGCCGAGATGAGCAAACTTGTGTATCTAATGAGACGGTGGGCATTTTCTGCACTTCATTATAGGCAACCATATAAATGATTACTATAATCATGTGCATGTAGCATCCAAATTTAATCACACTAATTTCAAAGTTTCTATCTGATTTACGTCCTTAGATTTACCTGTCTTTCAGGGTTCTCAAAACAATAAAACATAAGCAAAGTAATTGTAGCGAACGTCTTCCACACCATTATCTTAACATACTTTTGCAAGTTTCTGTCCAGACTTTCCCTCTTACACTAATTGTATATCCTTACACTTTTATAAAGATTGCATGTACAAAAAAGAAACTGGAATAGGATATATAGGACACTAGAGGGATACACAGTGATTTGAGAAATGTTAAGATAGGTGTGTAGTGGTGTGAGAGCCTGAAAAAAGGGTAAGGTAGATTTGGATTCAAATTATGCACCCTGTATCCTGACAAAGGAAAAAAGTGTTAGGAATTAGTGCCAAATCTCTAAAGAGCAATAACTAAGACCAAAAATTTTTAAGTAGGAGGTAAGCTGATTGGCATGGCTTAATGTACCACATAATTATACTAAGATGTTGGAAAATAGATAAGAGTTCACCTATAATGGATTTGGAGAAAGTCAATGGCTATATTGATATCTTTTTGATTATGGAATACACCATATAGCATACAAATTTAATGTAGTGGAAAAAAGTCTTGGCAGTGAGAGGTTTGTAGAAAGAGTAATACAGGAAAGCCTCCCATAACGACGGTTCTACCAACGACGATTCATATTTAAGACCCTGGTTAACTTAGGACCCAATTCAATTTACACCATCATTTCATTCGTATTTACGACGAAAATTTAATAAAAAATAAAGTAAAATTGTATTCTCATATAAATAATAACTAAATTCCGATATGTATTATACAAATAAAAAATAACACGCCTTGCGCACGGAGGCTGCCGGGCTTGTGAATGGTCATGCCAGCATCACTAGTATAAACAGTTCCAGCTTGGCGGGCCTTTTGTTTCACGCACCTGAACAGGAAAAGGAGAAAAACATTCTCAGGTTTCTTACAGCATTTTTGTGTCCCTATTCAACATGAGCAAGAGAGCAAGTGATGGTAGTGCTGGTTCAAAAGCTAAAAGAAAGTGTATAAGCTTAGCCGAGAAACTAGATGTGTTAAAACGATATGAAAAAGGTGAGAGGTCTGTGGATATTATATGGAGCAAGCAATGAACATATTTTCTGAAGTGGATCCATTAACAGAAGCAAAGGATTAAAATTTAAATAAACGCAAATGACCTCTACATAAAGATGTATAATGAGAAAAGAAAGCAGCCGTGCAAGGTTCTTTCGACAGCTTTAGTATTTAAAGGCCTAAACCATCAACTTCAGCTGCACCATCAAATTCAGCATCATAAGCAGCTTCAGCAACAACTTCAGGTTCAGTAACAGTTTCAGCAACAGCTATGATATCTTTATGGAAAGCTACAGCTTCAGCCAGAGTTGAACCTGTTGACTTCGTCATCCGAGTAAAAACTCGCACAACATCATTGGCTGTCCTTATGTTTTAGACTTTACCACTATTGGTGAGTAGAATTTTTGTTTTACAATAGTAAGTATTATTTAAAACATATATGAACAGTATAAGTGTTGCTTTCATATTCTTATGTGGTGAAATGACAATGTTTTCATATATACGCAGTTAAATACGATGGTGTTCACAATCCATTTTGTTTTTTCTTTACCATTAATGGTTAGCTTCTTCCATTGTTCCATTTATTAACATTAAATAACATTAATTAAAACATAAAAAATTTTTTTACAGTAATTTTACAATAGCAACAAACAGGGTCTTGTTTTCTTCAGTTTCAGATGGATAACCGACATTACAGTGAATTCTGCTATAACGCGTGTTTTGACAACTCGAATTGGCTCTAACGCGATTTATGAATAGAAGAAAGATATTTGTAAAACGCGAACGCTTGTTTGCTGTAACACGATTTTTGCTTACTATTTCTCCAATTTTGTGGTATTAACTGTGAATATCTTAAAGAAGAATATCTCCAAGAAGCGTTCTGGTGATCGCAATCCCGGTGATGATCGTAAAAGAAAGGCTATAACACTTGAAAAGAAGCTCAATGTTATCAACCTCAAAATCACCCTTCTCCCCCATCAAGTTATATTCAAATTTTTTCAAGGTAAAGTGTTACATTTACTGTATGATTTCATCATTAGATAAGAATGTAACATTTATTTAGACTGTGCTATTCTTTGTGTTAGGGTAACTACTAAATTTTTTTCGATTTCGAGTAATCTGCACCTAACCCTATTTTCTATTGCGCGAATTTCTATTACACGATGTTTTACAAGAACACAAATATCGCGTTATAGCAGAACTGACTGTATGGGTGTAAACACTGATAACAACAATGGTGTCCCATCTCCTTTTGTGTGACCTTATTATTATTGATTTATATTGTACAAGGTGCATTCATAAACATTATTTAAAGAATATAGTTTGCATTTTTCATTACAGTGAACCCTCACTTTACGTGGTCAATTGAACCCCCGGCGGCCCGCGTAAAGCGAGAAACGCGTAAAGTGAACAACATAACATATGGGATTAACTGAAATAGAGACCGGGCCGACCCCCAAACTCCACTTTTTCCCGACACAATACGTACGTTTTAGTAAAAATAACATCTAACTTTATGATGGTATTCACACACACATAATATAGAAGGGAACAATCAATAAGATAATACAGGTTGACAATCCTTTATCCGAAATCCTTGGGGCCAGAGGCATTTCGGTTTTCGGAATTTTTTAATTAGTCCACCCGGGCATAGATCACCGACCCACATTGGGGCCTGGGGGATGTAAAAATTATAATAATAATAAATCATAGGTATAGGTCATGTTTCTCACTTTTGGTCTTTTTTTCATTCTTGTATTTCTTTACTGTATTATTATTATTATTATTATTATTATTATTATTATTATTATTATTATTATTATTATTTTATTATTATATTTATTATTATTATTATTATTATTATTATTATTATTATTGTTATCATTATTATTTTATTTTGGTGTATTTTTATTAAAATTTTTTATTTACTATGAATAATTATTATTATTATAATTATTAGTATTACTACTACATTTTCGCCCCCCAGGCCCCGATGTGGGTCAGTGATCTATGCCTGAGTGGGCTAATCCCTGGTTTAAAAAAAAAAAAAAAAAAAAAATGTTGTTCCTCGTCGTCTTCACTCTTGCTATCGGTGTCACCCAGGTTACACAACTCATCCTTGGTGTTGGTGTAGTCGTTCAGGAGCTTAAATTTCTTTGCAGAGAATGCAGCTTTCACAATACAGATCAATTCTTGGTCCATGGGCTGTATTAATGACGTAGTGTTGGGAGGAAGGAAGACCACTTTTACGTTGGGGTGATGATCTAACAGTAGGGGCGAGTGTCCTGGTGCGTTGTCAAGCAGCAACAAAATCTTGAATGGAACATTGTGTCGCTCACAGAATTTCTTCACGTCAGGAATGAAACGGTCATCAAACCAGGAGAGGGACAGAGTAGAGAACATCCACGCCTTACGTGTGGTCAGCCAGTGGATATTTAGCTTGGTCATGTCCGTGCTCTTGTAGGCGTGCGGCTTGCGTGCTGTGTGGATCACCGATAACTTGAGCTTACAGGTACCGGAGGCATTGGTGGTAAACAGGACGGTGATGCGCTCCTTCTGCAACTTCCGGCCCCGACACTTGCTGGCATTCTTCACAACGAAGGTCTTGGAAGGTAGCTTTTTCCAAAATAGACCAGATTGGTCCATGTTAAACACCTGGTCGTCGGTGTACTGTCCTTCCTCCATAATCTTACGTAAAAACGGAGGAAATTCCCTAGCCGCAACACGGTCAGCACTAGCTTCTTCACCACCAATGTTAATGTTGGTGATCGTGTTCCTCTTCTTAAATCTCTGCAACCACCCAGAGGAAGCATTGAAGGGTTTGGGCTCTGCAATTTCCATCTTCCGTGACACTGCAGCATACAGTTCACATGCGGACTCCTTAACTGAGCGCGTGTCCACCGCCATGTTCCGTCGCGCCTGACGAATCAAGTAGCTCGCAATAATTTCTCGTCTTGAGAAGCACCTGGTTGTGGCAATACTTGATCATAGAAGCACCTGTAGACTTTGTGATGTTCATGTGCTCCTTTATCTTGGCTGCATCCTTCTTAATTGTCCTGATCGTAGACTCGTTAACACCATGCTGGCGCGCGAGATCAACCTGTCTTGTTCCTTTCTCCAACTCTTGGATGATCTTGTATTTAATTTCGTAGCTTAGGGAATGTGGTATCTTCTTTGGCTTAGGGCGGCTGGATCCAGGTAATGCAAGGTTTCTTTGTGGTGGTGGTGGTGGTGGTGGTCCAGTGGAAGCCATTCTTATGGAACAATGGATACCGATATACACGTTGTAGCCGGGAGGGGTGTAACTGACGAAGGTAGGTCAAGGGGCTTGAACGCTCCCGAGGCGGGGCACGTCATAGTACATTAAACCAATCACAGCTAGCGGGGGAGGGAGGTAAGGATGCTTGGCCCAATCACAGTCCGATATGTCATATGACGTCACCGATAACGCAACAAAGACATACACTGCGCAACCTACTCGAGCCGCTTACCCAACATGGCAGGAGGTTTGAATCCAAAAATGGTGCAGCGCGAGAGGACCGCCAGCAACTCTCCACGTAAAAGGGTACACGCACCGCGTAAAGTGAGCATTCCGTGTTTGGCAGGGTACCGCGTAAACGTGGAAACGCGTAAAGTGAAACCACGTAAAGCGGGGTTTTACTGTAATTTTATCATTTTGGGGGAAAAGACGGTAAAAAGCCACACAAAAGATATGAAAAGGTCACACTTGGGAATGCACCTCATTATTATTGCTTTATTTTAATAGTAATTAATGATTCACGATACGATGATTCACCTTACACTGCAATATTGGAGGACACATTACCGTCGTACACTTTAGCTTTGAATAACATGTGTTAGAATGTTAAAAGGTGCTTGGGTAAAATATGTACTGGTGTACAGGCATGTGTGATATCACTGTGGCTATCTAACATGTGATGGACCCATGGCGATATATGCTAACATCTTTATTGGCAAAGTAATGATGATGACTAATGTGGACAGAGAAATAAAACTCAAAAAGGACTATATGGGATAAAACTGAGGATACTTTTATATCTATATGAAAAAGCAAAACACCTGAAGTCCCTTGTAAAGGAGTGTGGCTCAGCATTTGTGACACATTACAACAATACAAGTGAGGTTTATTGTAGTACAAGGGTAATTCCATTTTGGGGTTTTGTTATAATAAAAAATATTGATATAAATTATAAGTGAATGTCATTTGTATGGAATTTAAGGAGAATGAAAGTTAAAATAGCATTCTGATTAGAACATACAGGCAGCGCTAAAGAGAATGGAGCCAGGATAACCACTGAACAACTAACAGTAAGAAGAAAATTAATGGACTAAATATGATACGAGTGATGAGAAATTGCTGGCAATGAACAACCAACCAGGACAAGAATA
The DNA here is from genome assembly GCF_018991925.1 of Homarus americanus. NCBI lineage: Eukaryota > Metazoa > Arthropoda > Malacostraca > Decapoda > Nephropidae > Homarus > Homarus americanus. The sequence continues at coordinate 5,223,546 of NW_024722227.1, forward strand.
GGGAAAATTAGGAACACAGTTAAAGTAACTAAGATAAGACATATTAAAACAGACAAAATACTCTGCATCCAATATATATAAGTTTTATCCCTATAAAGGGGAAGGTTCATCTGGACTGTGCCTAAACAGTGTTTGCCATAACATAAATTTTGAAAATGGGACTGAAACAACAGATTTAAACGACTTCTTGAGAAAAAAAATTGTTGCACGTTAGGCATCAAAACTCATAAAATTTAATTATTTTCTCTCTTTCAGGTCTTGTCCCACTTTATGGAGGGTGGGTGAAGGCAAGCAAACACAAATACACAAACAGGCACTTTTTCCCTTGATATGTTGTCAGTCATTAATTCTTACTGATAAATGAGAAGTGTTCTACTATAATACTCCCCTTCCACAACAAGGTCCCATGCTTGATTTATCAAGGTTGCTTCACACAAAGACAGTGCCACCCATAGGTAAGAAGTCATTCCCCATAAAACACCATGATATCTGCTCTCATACACAATGCTGCTTCCTGCATTTCTCGTACATCCTTTACTTTATCCTTTAATCTCCTCGTCTTCTCCTCTCTCTTCTGCCATATACCGCTGACTTAAATAGAGTACAGTATTGTACTCTTTTTTTCTCAACCTTTCACTTCCCAGTCCATCCTAACTGTGCAGACCTAGATCTGCTCTCTGTCTGACACATCATTTACTTCCACATCTCCAAATTATTTCAGTCTCTTATTTTCTGCAGAAATAAATTTTAACAAACCGATTCTGGAATTAATAAAGAAACTAATTTCTAAAGCTTGAATGAAAAATTTCACCAAAGTTACTGCAACTTGCTGTAAAGATGCTGGGAATAGATACCATAACGTTAGATACACAAATGTAAATGAAGAATGTCAAGCAATAAAATCTTGTGGAATGCAAGCATACTGTACTACAAGTGCATTTCAAAGTAATAAGTATAAAACGTTTTCTAGCTGTGCAGTCACACCACCATGAGCAATAAATCAATAGAATATACATTTCTGGAGAAGACAGTTTATTATTACCTGTACTGCACTGTGTTACAAACTTCAAATCAACAAAGGGCAGGATGACTCTGCACCAGACTTGATGACTGGTCACATATGAGACGCTCCGTGTCAGAAGGGGGTGAAGCGCCAAATTAAAAAAGCTGAGAAAAACGCGTTCAAAGTTTTTCGAAGTTCAAACAGCCATAACTTCTTTTTTTTTAAGCTAAAGGATTAATTTATTTAGCACGCAGCTCAATCCCTCTCCTAGCAAACTGTGAAAACTGAAAGTCAGTACAGTACTGTGAATAGTTATTATTTTATCGCGAGTTGAATGTGAATAACTACCCTCGATGTACAGTTGTTTGATCTTCAAACCAACAATAATTGCATTTTTCTGCTAAATTTTCTTATTATTGTGGGCTAATACTGTAAAACAAGTTAATGATCACCAAAAACAGCACTAGTCTTAACCCCAAATAATATTAAAGAACTCATTTGCCTATCAGTATTTATCTTTCCGTCCATATTAGTAGCCAAAGATTTATAATATTGTTAAGTATAATAGTGTGTAATAATAAGGAAACACCACTCACCCCCAACTTAATTAACATACGAATACAAAGGCAGAGAAAGTTTGCATAATATTTGGTAAAAACAGTATTATGATAATAGTATTACAATCTTACTTTGTTTCGTTCCTTCGTTTTATTATCCCTGAAGATTGTAGCAACTTGAAGCTTCGCAAATCCTGAGGAGTGCGTATAACTTTAATGGCCTCGTCATAAACAATCATGTACTGATCAAAGTCTTTCTCTGCCCTCTCTAAAAATTGCCACACAGATTCTTCATCAACTACATCATTGATTATTGATGCTGGCAACAGTTCAGTTCCTTACAAGATTGAGTTATGGGCTCACTTTCACTAGCGTTAGTTGGGTCAGGCTCACTTTCATCACTATCAAGGTCAATGGATGTCTCGTCACTGTCCACTTCTACCTCCTCACAGTCTGTATGTTCTTGTTGTGATACAATAGTGTCACTGTTTGTGTTACCCTTAGACTCGCTTTCATCATTTTAATCTTCACTTTCACCATCATCAATATTTCCGTCAGTGCATGTCATGTAATTCTGTACCGGATCACAATCTGCAAAAAGGTCTTGTGATGCATAGCAGTCACTTTTTGTATTATGAGTATTCTCAGTTTCATCTATTTCAAGCTCACTTTCACCGTCATTATCATTGTCAATGCATGCCACATTGTCTTTTAACTCGTCATTGTTGGCAAAGAGATCTTTGCATGCTTTGTAGCATGCTAAAAAGTTATTGTGTGTGTTAAAGTGTGATTGTCATTATGATAATCACTTTCATCATGCTGTGAGTCACTTTCATTGTCAACAGGTAAGCCGTCATAGTATTTATTCTAGATTCAATACTACCACTTGGAGTGTGATAATCTTTAAATTAGAAGGGAAATGAACGAGGTAAATTGAGAAGTGAAATCATTTCTTGCATATGCCATGATGGAAAATTATGTGAAATTGTTTATTCATGTTTTTTAGGAGAATAATGGTACATAGTGATATTTTAAAAGTTTAAGAGTGTGCTATATGAAATATGTATTAGAAAGCGGTAGTGCATAATGAATAGAGGAGAAAGGAAACATAATATAAAAGGAAATAGAGCTATACATAACCAGAGAACCAAACATGGCATATTGAGACGGGTTTTCCGTAATCAATGTTTTTCTTTGCCTTTCAGAAATGTCTGGAATACGTGAGTGTGTAAGGCATGTAAAATGTGAAAGGAAAATCAAGTTTTTATGGATATACTGTAGTTTATGAATTTATTCTTTACCTATATATATTCTCAAAGGTGGTTTACTTCCTTGTCTTACAATCATCTTTGTAATCTTAATTTATATTGTGTTAGTCCAATAAATAACAAGAGCAAATAGAATAACTAGTTTATTCCGATCTTTTATTTCATTTACCCACTAACATTCTTGTCTGTGCACAAGTGATTTTTGCATTTGCCCCTAAGATATAGGGTTTCATATACAGTACTGTATATATGAATAACGGTCAGTATTATAAAATTATCTGACATATCTACTTATGATATTGCCCATTATTATGAACACAGAAAAAAAATGTGTTTTCCCTACAAAATTATAAATTTACCCTAGATATTATTACTTTATGACTTTTTAATTGTTAAATATGGATTCCTCACCTTTTTTCATGAAAAAAAAAGTAGTTAAAAACGTTAATGTAGGCATTTCCATTTTTTAGTGACTTGGTACTTATTGGGGAATACCGCTGAAATTGGCCGACGCAGTGAAACGGTTAAGGAAAATTTAGAGCCTTTTTTTTTTTAATAAATATCCCACCTTTTATAATGGTGGGCATTGGGAAAATGTGAACCGATTTACAAAAAATCAACCTACGAGAGGTTTTTCAATAACATAACCCTCTCATAAATTGGGGTCTGCCTGCATTATGCGGAAAAAAAATCAAATTTATGTTTAAGTGCCCAGTACCAAAAAAACTAAAGTAACATCTGGAGGTGATCTTTGTGCACATCTGACAGTGGAGGTGCTCAGCAACCCATATCAGAATATTTTCTGCATGTATGCACTTTCATGAATGAAGGAAAATGCATATACTGCAGTATAAATAATTGTACAAAGGTTCCAGACTGCCAAAAACTATGATGATCTGAAAATACATTAGTGTGCTACCTATTAATTTTTTAATATTATTGATATAATAAAAATTTGCACTTACACTGATCCATGTCTAATAAAATGTTTGTGATATAAAATACTAGCATAGAGCCAGGTGCAAATAAACAAATTTTTAATAAGCAAATAATGCAAGATAACAGGTATAGTATAGGTAAAGTAAATAACAAAAATGCAATGTCTAAGCAGTCATGAGCCTTAACAGATATTTCTATTAGGATCAATTTCTTTTCTGCAACAAAATGAGAAAAAATAAATAAGCCTTATGACACAACTACCCATGGCTCAAAAATAGCTACCGATGACACATTAGAGTCAAACCACTATAGATCAGCTGAACAAATGGGTCAACTCGAGAAAAAGATACCTGGGTCAGATCCAATTAAGGCAATGGGCAAGGTCCAAAGCTATATTCACCATTTCAAGAGTTGTGAGAAAGATCCACCCACAATAGAGCTAATCTAAACACACCTTTAAGATCAACCATGTATGCCTTGACATCATAAAGTTGACTTAAAGTGGCAGATTAGCACTATCTTCCTCAGCAGTTATTCCACAGACCCATTCATCCACCAGAATCTTCCATTCATACCAAGATGACTGAAACAACAGACACATACAGACAGGATATACAGACAGCTGGTGGCAGGCTGTACACAACACTGGCTGCAAAAACATATAAGAAAATAAAGTACAAGCACTTCTACATGTATTGATAAGATTTGGAAAGAGGCCTTGCTTAAATTTAATAATATACCAAATTTTTCAAGTAAAACAAGGTATATTACTATCAACCTGCGCAAAGCATCAAGGACCAAACCTCATGACAAGAGAAGTGCCTGTATCCATTACTCTCAATTAATCAAATAGGTACTATATTTTGGATTGACATTGTATCTTTCAAATACACAAAAATAAATATGCTACATCTGTGAATCTTTTAATTCATCACTCAAAAATCAAACTATTAATCATCAGTCATGGTTTATTTAACTGCTATATGGCTAAGGAATCAGGAGCTAATTTACTAAGTCTATCTAATGACTGAAAAGGGGATGAGTGTTAACAACAATTACAATGAACATAATCAGGCATTTATAAAGTTGAGAAAAAGTTGACTAAGAATTCAAATGAGGTATCGGTATTAGTGGCATGCAGAAGAGGGTAGTTCTAAATCATGCAAACCAACGTCATTAATCATCAATCTATGATAGAATTTAATATTTCTCTAGAAAGCATCGATGGGTCTCAAGGTAAAAAATATATACATCAAATTAATTTTAATGTAACCTGTATATATGTGCATACATCAGAAAATAAAACAAAGTCAGTCAGAAACGAAAACGACTCAAAAATATCCTAGTACCAGTATAGTGTATATAAAAATTTTGAAACAAAGCTACACTCTGATTGCTGGTAATATGGGACTGAATTTGATAAATTTCTTTCATCAGAAGAAACACTTTACAGTATAAATTCAACCAGATACCATTAAAATATATTTCAGATTGTCAAGCTAAATCTAATTTAAAAAAATTGCAACACATGAACAGAGATACAGTGATCATTATCAAACACCAAGAATTTATCTGTCACATTTTTTATTTAAAAATAAACAATTCACTATACTGAAAAAGTCAAACACAGAATGTTTGCAAACATCAGAGTGAAAATATGATTAATGATGGTGTTATTACTTAGAATATATACTGCATTAATTTAGAATATAATAGAGCATGCAAGTCAAGACTTTAGATTCCAAAATTAGTTCCTCTGTCTGAAAGACAATTTTTCTTAGCGCACTATACCATGTTGCATCACTTATTCATATCTTAAATAACATGACTTCAAAAACTAAGCTTTGCATGTACAATTAAGATAACATTATATTAACATAATACAGCACTGTATAAAATTCTTCAATACTGTATATGGTACATAAAATGTTCTTCCAATAAAGAACGGGAATTAATCATACACTTCCATAGCTCATTCAGCAGCAAAGCTTGACCAATGACTTTGTAAAACAAATTATAACATATGTTTTGCCAGTTTGCAGGTAGTAATTTCCGTTGTTTAACTTATAAAAATCAAATCTGGGATAACATTAAACAAGAATACAGACTTTGCCTGATAGAGCTTACCTGGGCTTTCATGTTGGTATTCTTGCTGGGGTAAGAGGAAGCACGTGAGAACTTCTTGACCAGAAGCTTCGTCAACCTGCAGAAAGTCCATCTCTAATTAGTGACACCTATAACTTTCATTGCCAATGATGAAGAACAGGCAAGGGGTGTAAAGATTTCAAAGGACAGGATTACAGTTTTATTCACAGCTAATGCAAGTGGGGATTTCTTGACGAAACCCCTGGTTGTTAACCATACTGCCCATCCTAGAGCCTACTGTCATGCCAATATGTCATAACTCAATGTTTATTGGACGTCTAATAAGAAAGCTTGAGTTACGTCTTTATGCACCGATTGGTATGACTAGCACTTTGTTCCTGACGCTCAACAGAACTGCCGGAGAAAGAACATTGACTTCAAAGTGCCCCTAGTGATGGATAATGCTCCTGGACACTCTTTAAGTTTCTAATTGGATACCACCCTAATGTACAACTTCTTTCCATTTTCCTAACATCACATTAATTCTGCAGCCACTTGACCATGAATTCATCTGTAACGTTAAACTGTTCTACAATCAGTCAATGTATAAAGACTTTCGTCAGCAGACAGACTCATTAGCTGAGTTACAACAAATCTAAGCAGAACTCTCTGACAGTGACCAGGCATGGCGTAAGATTAATGTTGCAACAGTGATACACGCATGGAAGCCCTTGTTTGCTAACCCCGAGGTAAGTGGGGTTAGAGCAGACTGAGGCAAGAGGAGAGAGGCAGTCCATGGCGGCAACATTAATAGACACGGTCGAGGCAGCACAATCAGTCCCAGCACCGGGATTTTCGGATGTTTAAATTGAAGATTTGCAAGAAATCATTGGTCAACATCAGCAGCAACCGACAATTGAAGAAATGTTGGAGGAGGATGAAGAACAGCAACCACCACAAGAGGATGACATTAAGCCTGGTGACCCTACAACAGGCCTGCTGACTGAGGTGCTCACAACCATCGCACGTCTCAGTGAGCAGCTACAAGAATACGATACTAGGCTTCATCCTCGAAACCTTATCTGACCTATCCTTGATAAGGTTATGGAGGAATATAAAGCCCAGCCTGTTATTGATGCCTTGGCAAACATCACTTTAGGAGATGATGATGGCACCACCGATGATAATATTGAAGTGTTGGGCGACTTCTAGTGGAAGAGCTGCCTCAAGATTTTGAGGGATGTGATGCTGGGGTTAGAGGAGGTGTAGATGAGGAAGCAGTAACCAGCCCTCCCTGCCTCAGAACCCATCAACCAGCCCTGTCAAGCATTTCACCGACACCATCAAGGTAAGTTATTCTACAGTATGAGTGTGTATAAATATTGTAATCAACAATACTGTATATATATGTACGAATTCATTACTGTAATGTCATCTTCTGGGTGGGTGAGTGTGAGTGTGTGTGTGTGTGTGTGTGTGTGTAGAGTATATGTGTGTGTGTGTAGAGTATATGTGTGTGTGTGTGTGTGTGTGTGTGTGTGTCCTGCTCCCAGATGAAGGTCGACTCACAGAAGGGAGTCTGGCTATACCTTCTTCTGGAAGGGTAAGCTTGCTGCAGAGAGAAACCGCATTTATGGAGTTGGCTTTGCCAGCCGCCTATGCATCCTACAGAGGCTATCTGAAATGCCTGTTGGGATCAACAAGTCCATCATGACACTCTGAGTCCCACTAAATCACTCACATCATGCCTTCTTCATCAGTGCATACGCCCCAACACTGGATGCGGAAGATGACATCAAGGAGGCCTTTCACTCCGACCTCAACAGAGTGCTAACCTCTATCCCCAGAGAAGATAAGGTTGTGCTTCTTGGTGACTTCAATGCCAGAGTTGGCAGAGATGCTGACATTTGGCAGGGAATTATAGGGAGAAATGGACTCGGCAAGTGTAATCCCAACGGCCTACTCCTCCTCAGCAAATGTGCTGCTCACAACCTCACTATCACCAATACCTTGTTATGGCAGGCCAACAAGTTCAAAGGTTCGTGGCAACACCCACAATCCAAATACTGGCATCTCATTGAAGACGTCATTGTCAGATAAACAGATCGCAGAGATGTCCTCATCACCCGAGCCATGCGTGGCTCAGACCACTGAGACACTGATCAACAGCTTGTCAGAGCCAGACTCTCACTTCACGTCGCCCCAAAACGGTGAAGGCAACAAGCCTCCAGAAGAGGTTTTAACCAGCAGCAGCAGCAACTAACTCAACACAGCCAGGGTAGCTACTTATGTATTAGGATATGTAATTTTAAGGAAATAAGATGGCAGCAAAGGTGTGGCTATTGGGGAAGGCTGGAGGCCACGCTTTGGGGGCAAATTGTCTATTTCAAAATTTAAAATCACAAAACTCTTGAAAATTTTCAAATTTTTATACACTGTACAGTAATATACAACAGAATGAAACAAACTAACATACTTTTCACTACGCTCAATATGACATCAATATACTGCACTTTATACATAACTTGTGTCATGGCCTACCTCAGTCTGGAAATTAAGCATAGGTTGAGCCTGATTTTCACTAAGCCACACAGCCTTAAGGTTCAGGGCAGTGATGGTCAACGGCAAATATTGCAACCTAAAAAATACAATGAGAGAACATTATCAAATCAAGTTACACTGTAATATAAATCCAGCATACAGTACTCCTAAATCTTGCCCAATTTGTGGACCACTGAACTATAGTGAAAAAATGTAAACCCAGTCCTTCCAAGATACACACTTAGACAACACACTGGAACTCCTTTAAAATACCCTGTCCAGTTGTTTTCCCCCTTTTACCTACTGATGGGGGAGGTAAACATAGTACACTGCAGTTTAAGCTCAAGAAGGCAAGATAATTGAAATATGTATGTACAGTTAAGGATAAAAAGAATCGGCAGGGAGGGAGTGAAGCTGTATCTGTCTCATACTTAAAACTAAAAAAATATTAATTATTTTGTAGTGTGGACAGAAAATCGCAGACTTTTAATGACCACTTCTATGTGACGTTGCAGAGTCTCCACCTACCCCTACCCTCCCATAAGCCACCTCCCTCCCTCCCTGCCTGCTGAGTTCTTTTTGTCCACAAATGTACCTTAAGTAGCTCAATGTCATAAGTAGAAAATCCAAAAGAAAATAGGAGTATAGCTTGTCAAAGTAATTGGACACCTGGTCTGAAGAATGGGACTGTTCATAAATGCAATAATTCATAATATCATCCAGTTATTTTTCTTTGTACCCTCTGATGGAACAGGGAAGGTAAACACAGGCAGTGTAAACTCAGGAATGCAATATAGTATAACTAACAAATAACCTGTACACAAGTAATGCTTGGTTAGTACGTTATAAATATAGGAGATAGAGTTGTATGCGGCTGGAAATATATGAGAGTACCGGTACAATAAACCCATTTAGAAATTTGATAAATTCTGATTAACAAATAGATGCAGAATATCTGCCTTATGAGAAAGGCCTAGTGAAAAACTTACCGATTGCCTGAAACATCAAGGACATGAAGTTCACAGCAGTTGCCCGTTTCAGGAGGAAGATACTGAAGTCGATTATCTCGTAGTGATAAGACACCCAAGTTTACCAAATTACCTAATAAGAGAAAAATAAATAAATATCCATATTCTTAAAAGAACATACTAAAAATGCATTAATATTTTAAAGAATGTGTTTTCAATTCCAATTTGCCTTAAAAGATGCATGGGGAAGTGCTCATTACAGGATTGAAATATATTGACAACCAATTATGTTAAAAGATTTTCCATCAAGACAAGTTCACATAGTTTCTCACATACCTGAAATACAAAATATATAAGAGTACATAAATTCCAAGATAATCATCCATCTCTTTCTTCTTGAAATAACTAATGTGGTCATGACATGCATCCTAAATTACTGCACAAAAAATATTTACAGCAGTAGGAATTAATGAATGACAAATTACAAAGGAATAATAATGATGATGATGATGATGATGATGATGATGATGATGATGATGATAATAATAATAATCAGTTTATTGAAAGAGCATGACAGCCAGCCACTCTTGATGAAGTAAGAAAAGGTTTGAAAGCATAAAAGAAATAAATTATTTCCACATATCTGTGTGTAATGATTTTTCTTGCCTCTCTTAGTCTCTTTTGGCTAAAACTTGCAATGTTCCTTAAGAAGAAAAAACATGAGAATTGTTAATACTGTATAAGGTAAATAAAGATACCATATAAGACAAAGATTCGTTGGCACTGACAAGAAAGCCGCTGGTGCTGCTTCAAGCTTGTGTGTCTGGAAGCTTTTCTTTATGACTCGTACAAGAGAACATAGAAGTAAGAGGTTTGAAATTTCTATAAAAACAAGTACAGTAACTCAAAGGTCTGCTACTCACCAATTTGTGCTGGAAGTTCATTTAATCTGTTGCGATCAACATTGAGATTTGTAAGCTTGGTAAGGTTGCCTATGGTGTCAGGCAATTCTGTTAAAAGGTTTTCTGTCAAGATAAGTTCTTGTAGGTTCTCACACCTGAAAAAGAAAATACAATGTATGTAGAATACAAGAAAATCATCCATATCTTTCTTCTGTAAATAACCTATGTTGGTTATGACAAATTGACCTTTATTTATTTTTTATTTTTTTTTATGTACTGTTCCTAGATTGTATGAAAATTTTTGTCAGAAGGTAAAATAAACTTCAGTCCAGAAAATTTTCCTCCTTTCTCTCATTTCTGGGAGAAGGTTTTCAGAGTTTCAGGCTGTGGGATAAGGCACTAGGTGTATCTCTTATGGTTCCTCTCTCAAGCAGGATAGTCTAAAACTGAAATTCCTTGTTTTTGGCCTGACACCATTCATTTCCAAGTTTGGAAAACTGACAACAATTGTCACTACTTGTATAGTATTTCCACGCTAACCTGACCCATAAGCCCCGCCCCTCATCCATAGCTACAAATAGCCGATTGGTTCCCCTGAGCGTTTTACCTGCCCCCGGACTGCTCGTATATAAGCGCGTATTTATATCTATCTTTTATAATAAACATATAAAATTTTCTAACATCCTTTCTAAAGTGCTAATGCCTTGACATTATTTTCATTTTGATAATCCATATATTTAACATTATTTTAGATAACAACAAGTCTGCTTACCAATTGCGAACACATTTAGTTTGAATTGAACCAATCAGCTATTAGTATAGAAGAGGGGCGTAGCTTAAGGGCCAGGTTAGCGTGGAACGAGTACATTCACTTTGACTAGTGCTAATACAGTACATTGTACAGTAGTTTTTTGTTTCCTTTGGGTAACTGATCTACTGAATCATTATGCCAAGTGTGGAGCAACTAGAGCTTATAACTTTTAATGTAATTGTCAGTCATTAACCTAACACAACCAAATTGCATTTTGTAATACAAGACCTCCTGGGCCCTGCATCAGCACTGGATATCTTGCAACACATATCCTTACAGTCAATTATATGAAGAGTGTACGGAGCATCAGCTAAGATCTTTGCCAGTCACTGACAGAGTTATAAAAAGTACGGGACTTTGTTACTCAAGGAAAAGTGGTTACATGGCAAAATGTTACTAACGTAGAAGCAAAATTATCCAAATTTCAATGTACTTAAGTAAAAGTAAAAAAAAGTATCTCATTTGTAAAATACTCAAGTACTGAAAGCAAAAAGTAACACCAAAATTATTAATTGCCTCAAATATTAAAATAAATCCAGGAAATTTATAAATAAAAAAGTTAACCGAAGATAAAATAAAATACACGTTTAATTTTTTATTTCATTTTACTCTTATTTTTTCACCACCCAGGCCCCATTGTCAGTCAATGACCTATGCCCAGGTGGGCTATTCCCCGAAAAAAGGAAAAAAATTTAATTGCAGATCTTTCTATAGCCATTAATCAACAACGGATTCACGAAATTATGGCTGTCCAATCAGGATCTTTTAGGCCTATAAGTAAGTCCAGCATAATCTACCGCAAGAGAAAACGTTCAGCCGCTCTTCTCCCTACAATCCACTGCAAGGATAGTGAACAGGCTGAAAATATATCCATCGAACACTATGAACAATTTCTACCTTATCCACACAAGTATCGTCGATGTGGACTTATGGTCCAGACATAATGTTGTCTCTGCTCACATAAGGTCAGGATACAGACCTATTTGGCAAGTATCCGAGGTAGAGGATGACTCGCACTTCTCTTCCTGTAAACTCTGTAACTGTCCCAACACTAACACCCTTCAACACTATTGCCTTGACTGTCCCACGGTCAGGGACCTCCTACCACAGAACGATTCACTAAGCAGTATATGTCACCACCTAGTTATTAGTAATAATTTTTATTTAATTCTTGTACGCTAGTGGCTCACGCTTTAGGTGCTAACTCCCATTGTCCTTACATCACATCAATATTGTCTCCATATTACAATGCACTAGTGTCTTACCGCATGATCTTGTGTCTAGGATTGTCGCCCCTGGGGTGTAATAAATTAATTAAATAATAAATAATAAGCCCAACATGACTAAACAGAGGCTCACAAGCAGCAGGTAGTGGGGTGTTAAGCTTGAGAGAGAGAAGTCACATTATGTCGGGAGAGAGCTCAGAAGCTCCATTCCATCCCCTGGGCACATGCCAAGTAGCTATCAAGGTCCTTCAGTTGAGGAGTTTGTGGATGATTGTTGTCTCCATAGTGATTGAGTCTGACTAAGTATCACTGTGAAATGTCCCTCTAATTGGGGTGTGGCTGTGATGATGTCACTTTTTTATTCTAATTGAGGAGTGGCTGAATTTTTTGCACCACATAACATCTGGCGGGTGCTGGGGGGGCAGTGGTACTTGGTAATTTCAGCAGAATTTTAAATACACCGAGTCTCACACATCTGTATAGATACAGGCTTTATATCCAAGAAGGAATTATGTAAAGCATTTTAGAATCACAGCTTCTCTGAAATTCATTTTAGGTACAGGTACCGTACATGCAAAGAGCAACTGACATCTAATGGGAAGACCAAGCCCCTGAAGGAAATGTGAGGGAGAAGAGAAGGTATTCGATGTGTGAGAGGAGAGATAAGAGGGTGGGCTAGGTGAGGTGGGTGGCCAAGGTGCTAATGGACACAAGAAGATCAAAGGGAAGTCCGTTGTCATGACCACTACCACCTGACCTGACCTGACCTCACCAGACCTCTAGATATGTGCCCACATGGTGTCTCCCCACACCCACACTGTACTCTGCAAAGCTCCACCCACACAACTCTTTTACTATGGTAAATAATTAATTAATTAAAAAAAAATATTACTTTGCATGTAATGAGTAACGATTTTTTTTTCAATTGTATTGGAGTAAAAGAAAACCATTCTTAAGTAAAAGCACTGTATAAAAACCATACTTAAGTAAATGTACTAAAAAAATTGAGTACAGTACCAGGTACTTTTTAAAAAGTAAATACCCAAAAATGTTACTTGAGTAAAGTACTCAAGTTAATTTATTTAGTTACTTTAAAACTCTGGTCACTGCTTGGATGAGGATATCACAATGTCTGACTATGTGATGATTAAGTTAGTTCTTGTGTTCCACTGTTCTTTTAGCAGGTTTCCATCCCTAGTGGAGTGCAATGTTACAGTAGCAGTAGGGTCACTGACCGTACCACCTTACATGTTCAATCTGGTTCCAGTTAAGCAAAATGACAAGTGGTTAGTTCAGCAACAAAAAAGTTATCCTGATCCCCATTTTATGTCCAAACCCATAGCTTGGCAACCCAGACACCCTCCCACCAACTACTGGGCAGTGGAAGTGGCTAGAATGGAGAGTTGACACCTGATACAATATCTAAAATGGCAAACCTGTTTAAGATGAAGATGTGGAGCATTAATGTTACTGTGGGCTCCTTTATATAATGGAATTTCAGGATCAACCCTTTGTTTCTGCTTAGTCTGTTATTACTGTACCTGTATCTATAAAGGTATTGAACAGTTCTTTAGTCATTAGTGTACTGTATGCCCAGAGTGTCAACATGTACAGTAGTTAAAACAACTATCTGTGCATACTTTGTGGGAAACATTTGAGACCATGGACGATAAATATTGGTATATGAGGGTTGTCTCTAGTCATAATTAAAATTTTGGAGCATATCGACCCCCACCTGCACAGATAGTTGTTTTAGCTACTGTACTTTACAAAGCTTTTCATATTCAAACCACAATACAGTACAATCAATTTAAGTGATATGTCCATCTTACTCATATTAATTAACCAAGTCCATGTGAACTATGGGGAATAATACTCTATACTGAGGTAGATAGTAGGCAGCTATCAAACAGGGAGGTACTACTGCCTGGGAAGATATTGGAAGCATAATGTATTGTCTGTGGTAGACCCTGCTACCGTATGGCATCACAAAAACGAATTGTGCTCGTTAACCGAGGGACCACTGTATACATAAAGTAGGACTACATGAAAAAATTCTCAAGTACCATTGGTCTAAAAACCTTTAGGAGTAGAACAGACTCAGCAGAGTGAATACTAAGCCTCAGTACACAAGGAGGTAATGTGGCCAGCACTGCACTCAACTGCCTTCACTTTGCCAGCTAGTCACATCCACATTAACAGAAGCATAAACTGGTGCAACCCTGAAGCTCAACAAATGATTGAGTACTCACTTGCCAATGTTGGGATTTAAGACCATGAGTCGATTCTGATCCACCTTGAATATGGTGAGCTTTGTGAGAGCTCCTATACCATCAGGGAGGCTTTCTATGAGGTTCTGGGAGAGGTGGAGGTCAGTGAGGCTTGTGAGACCGGCAAGTCCCTCGGGCACATCCTCCAGGCGGTTTTCACTGACATCAAGACACAGAAGGTTCTTGAGGCGGCCTGTCTCCGGAGGAAGGTGAGATATCTGATTGTGGTCAAGCCATAATTCTTGCAGAGCTGGCAAGTCTCCTATGTGAGGGGGCTGAAATAAATGGGGATTAAATAATAAAGATGTAGTACACCTTTATGATTTGTGTTGTCATTATCAAGCACCCTGCTACTGCCAAAATACTTAGCAAGAAAATGTTGCAATACAGTATTAATAAGAGCTGGGGTAAATAGTGAAAGATCAAATTTAACATCTCTAAAACTGACTAATCCATAACTATAACTTGTCCAAAGTTTAACAGGCATACTAATCAATAGGTATTCAGGCAACAAATTTCTTTATACTGTATTTCATTAAAACATTAAATACAAAAAAAATTCATGTCTTAATTTATTCAATTATTTTTCATAAATAAAAATATTTACAGCAGGCAGAGCATGTCTTTTCAATCAGCAAAAAACTTATGTTATGTTATTACAGATCTTTATATATTATGGATAATTCAAATAATTATACTGTACAGTACACTGTATATGCATTCAAACAATGTACAGTATTGGGTATTGTGGCCCAGGCACTTTAGAATACAGTACTGTACTACACTTTGAAATTACTTAACACACACTAATACTTCAGTTTGTGAACTGCTTCATAAAATTAAAAGACAACGAGCACCATGGCATGTTGCACTATATTATATTGTCAACACATGTCGCTATGCTGGGAATAAGGAACCCTAACCTAAAATTCAAATTAAAAGATAAAATCAAAACTTAATTATTTGAAATGAAATGGTAC
Source organism: Homarus americanus (assembly GCF_018991925.1). Taxonomy (NCBI): domain Eukaryota; kingdom Metazoa; phylum Arthropoda; class Malacostraca; order Decapoda; family Nephropidae; genus Homarus; species Homarus americanus. The sequence continues at coordinate 5,239,096 of NW_024722227.1, forward strand.
TGTAATATTAAAGTACAGTATGATACAGGGTATTGTATATTCATTTTACTTTGGATAATGCCTTGATATTTATATACTGTACTGATCGCCATACCAATAAGTTTCCTTATATATTATACAAAACAATAAACACACTTAAGTACATTTAATCCATGTAGCTACAGGACTTTAAAATAAGTGATATCTAGAAAAAATCATACTACAAAGAAATTACACTCACCAATTCTTCTATGTCATTGTCTCCAATGTCCAGTCTCTCCAGCTTTGTAAGCTGGGAGACTGATTCTGGTAGGCCTTTGAGCAAGTTTTCTCTTAGTTCCAATGATTGTAAGTTTACCAAACTGAAAAATATAGATTAATAAATAAAATGACAACAATACTATATAGTAGCTGTAGACTATATTCAAGGGTAATATATATACCAAGTGTATACATAGTATTGAACAGTAGCTAAAACAACTATCTGTGCAGGTGGGGGTCGATATGCTCCGAAATTTTACGTGCGACTAGTGGCAGCCCTCATATACCAATATTTATCGTCCATGGTCTCAAATTGTTTCCCTCAAAGTATGCACAGACAGTTGTTTTAGCTACTGTACATACATACTGTGCAAAATAATATATTGGTTACCCCTCGTGTTTGAGGCTAGCCGGCACTTGGGTCACCTTACAGTGAATTTTTAAGGTCGTCTGGATCCCTATACAGTCATCTGGATCATAGCCATCTGGACTACTATACAGTCATCTGGATCACTATACGGTCATCTGGACCACTATACGGTCATCTGGATCACTATACGGTCATCTGGATCACTATACGCTCATCTGGACCACTATACAGTCAGTCATCTGGATCACTATACAGTCAGTCATCTGGACCACTATACAGTCAGTCATCTGGACCACTATACAGTCATCTGGACCACTATACAGTCAGTCATCTGGACCACTATACAGTCAGTCATCTGGACCACTATTATCACGTGTCAGTCATCTGACCACTATACAGACCACTATACAGTCAGTCATCTGGATCACTATCGGTCATCTGGATCACTATACGCTCATCTGGACCACTATACAGTCAGTCATCTGGACCACTATACAGTCATCTGGACCTATCAGTGTCTGGACCACTATACAGTCAGTCATCTGGACCACTATATGTCAGTCATCTGACCACTCAGTCATCTGGACCACTATACAGTCAGTCATCTGGACCACTATACAGTCAGTCATCTGGACCACTATACAGTCAGTCATCTGGACCACTATACAGTCAGTCATCTGGACCACTATACAGTCAGTCATCTGGACCACTACCACTATACAGTCAGTCATCTGGATCACTATATGTCATCTGGATCACTATACAGTCATCTGGATCACTATACAGTCATCTGGATCACTATACGATCCACTATACAGTCATCTGGACCACTATACAGTCATCTGGATCACTATACAGTCATCTGGATCACTATACAGTCATCTGGACCACTATACAGTCATCTGGATCACTATACAGTCATCTGGATCACTATAGTCATCTGGATCATTATACAGTCATCTGGATCATTATACAGTCATCTGGATCACTATACGGCCATCTGAATTATACAGTCATCTGGATCATTATACAGTCATCTGGATCATTATACAGTCATCTGGATCACTATATGGCCATCTGAATTATACAGTCATCTGGATCATTATACAGTCATCTGGATCATTATACAGTCATCTGGAACTTTATACAGTCATCTGGATCATTATACAGTCATCTGGATCATTATACAGTCATCTGGATCATTATACAGTCATCTGGATCACTATACGGTCATCTGTATTTATCCTGACCGTAATCAAGTCTAAAGACGGTGCAATACCAAGATGTCTCCACATCAAACGTCTGTCCCTGATCACAGGTTCTCGAGATATCCTGCTGACAGAATGAGGGAAGGGCGATGGATATAAAAGCTTGACCTACTGACTTCACAATGGTCATCAACAAAATGTCAATAAACTTCACAATCTCTCAAAATTCCATTTTAATTGGTCGAAAAACTTCAGTGACATATTCTGAATAGAGTTTTGACCTTTGACAGATGGCACCCAAGTGATGTCTTAAGTTAAGCTGATATCAGTTGTGCAAGTTGAACTGTGTTTGGCTTTTTTAAATACCGGTACTTTACGAAAAGCCAGGCTGTCAAGTGTATGGTGACGTGCGTTAGGGGCAAGGAACAGGACCTTTGTTTGACTAAAACATAACTTTGACCTTGGACCCTGTTATGCAAAAAAAGCTGCAGGTACACTCTAACAGCTAATGCAGGGGCAGATCCAATATCAAGGTGGGGGGGTGCAAGAAGTTGAAGATGGGGGGAAACCCACTCAGCTGGGGGGGCACTGTAACCCCCCCCCCCCCTCCAAAAAAAAATCTGACCAATATCATGGGCACTTTGAAGCCATTTCGAAGAAATGTGCACTTGATATAAGGATATACAGTATTCTGAGGTCAATAGTAATTACTTTTTACAATAAAAAAATGCCTGAGTGCAATATACTGTATAGAATTACTCTTTGGTGTCAACATTTTCCCTCTTATCAATAATGGCCGAAGGGTAAATAGACTAGATATCTATTTATTTATATACTGTACTGTATTTATTTTTATCTATCTATATCACTACTTTGCATTTCAGAATCTAAGGGTTATAGCTTACTAGGTCATATCTTATACTCATTCAAGGGAGGGAGGGAAAAGTAAAGGAGAGGGAAAGGATGGGGGTTCAAGGAGGGAATCACAACACAACACGGATACAGTACTCACCAGCCAAAATCATAAGGTAGGTTGGTGAGGGACATGTCATTGAGCCCCAGTACAGTCAGATTCTTCAGCTGGGTGAAACCGCCAGGAAGTCTGAAAATCAATGTTAACGTTAAAACGAGTAAGAGGCGAAAATTAGGAATCATTACTTTCATCAATTTAAGTATACTGTACTGTACAGTATTCATAAATAAGAACATAGAATTACAATACAGTAAAGCCGCGTTGTTGTTGTGTGATCTATTGCAGGTGCTTTAACCCTGCTAGGTAATATGATGAGACTTTTTTTTTTTACGGGCGTTACCTCACCCGGGCACAGATCACTGACCCACTTCGGGGCCTGACGGACGAAAATAATAATAATAATAATAATAATAATAATAATAATAATAATAATAATAATAATAATAATAATAATAGAAGCACAGTAAATGACTCGCCGGTACAAATACATCAGCATTCCAGAGTGCCACCAAAGATGATTACAGAAGATAATACATAATAGTCTTTAGGTGAATTGACAGATATGATGAAGTGGGTTAGGATGGGTTTTTTTATTTGATAAATAACGAGAAAACTGAATTAACATGCTTACTATTTTTTCGTTATTTTTCCAAAGACTTCTTTTTGCCAAACCTGTTTATTATACAGTTTACCTGGGTTCACGTGCTATTAGTTACGGGTAAAAAATAAATGATAAGATCCCATCATATTAAACTGGCATAATGCAATATGTTCCACAAAGAAAATGGTAGTTTTGATAATTAAAAAACAATATTCTCTACGGGCTTCGAAAGATCTAAATTCTCCAAGTTAAAAATCCCATTACGATTTTCTTTGGATGAAAATTACTAGCTTCCAGAAAGAGAAGAACGGGAATTTCAAGTGGAAACGGGATTCTTAACATTCGTATGTAACTAAGAGGAAGGCCGATCAGCCTCGCCCTCTACCCGACCATGTTGTCTGCCTGGTCTCTACCACTTTTCATAATGTAAAGAAAACACACACACACACACACACACACACACGTGAGGTCCTCATAACACCATCTGTGAGGGAATTACTACACCACGTCAGGTCCCTCATAACACCATCTATGAAGGAACTACACCACGTGGTCGGGAGTTACTACACTACGTGTTTGCTGTTGAACACCTACATTAATCTGTATGTTCACTCTATGTTCCTTTACCTTTCACTAATGCAAGGCTTTTGTTAAACCACCAATGTATGTAATAAGTCATTTATGTTCAATGAATATTTTCAGCCTTCGGGCTGCAGAACTTTTTCAATACACTGTTAATTATTATTATTATTATTATTATTATTATTATTATTATTACACATACGCGCACACACACATACGCGCGCGCGCACACACACACATTCGAGCACGTGTTAATCGGTCTACGATATGAAGGCCTAAGACCACACCTCACTCATATAACACCATCTGTGAGGGAACTACTACACCACGTGAGGCCCCGCATAACACCATCTGTGAGGGAACTACTACACCACGTGAGGCCCCGCATAACACCATCTGTGAGGGAATTACTACACCACGTGAAGTCCCTCATAACACCATATGTGAAGGAGTTACTACACCACGTGAGGCCCCTCATAACACCATCTGTGAGGGAATTACTACACCACGTGAGGCCCCGCATAACACCATCTGTAGAGGGAATTACTACACCACGAGGCCCCTCATAACACCATCTGTGAGGGAATTACTACACCACGTGAGGCCCCTCATAACACCATCTGTGAGAGAACTACTACACCACGTGAGGCCCCTGCATAACACCATCTGTGAGGAACTACTACACCACGTGAGGCCCCTCATAACACCATCTGTGAGGAACTACTACACCACGAGGCCCCATAACACCATCTGTGAGGGAATTACTACACCACGTGAGACCCCTCATAACACCATCTGTGAGGGAATTACTACACCACGTGAGACCCCCTCATAACACCATCTGTGAGGAATTACACCACGTCGTCCCTCATAACACCATCTGTGAGGGAACTACTACACCACGTGAGGCCCCTCATAACACCATCTGTGAGGAAATTACTACACCACGTCAAGTCCCTCATAACACCATCTGTGAGGGAATTACTACACCACGTCAGGTTCTTCATAACACCATCTGTGGGGGAATTACTACACCATGTGATGCCCCTTATAACACCATCTGTGAGGGAATTACTACACCATGTGATGCCCCTCATAACACCATCCGTGAGAGAATTACTACACCACGTCAAGTCCCTCATAACACCATCTGTGAGGGAATTACTACACCACGTCAAGTCCCTCATAACACCATCTGTGAGGGAATTACTACACCACGTCAGGTTCTTCATAACACCATCTGTGAGGGAATTACTACACCACGTCAGGTTCTTCATAACACCATCTGTGAGGGAATTACTACACCACGAGGCCCTCATAACACCATTCAGAGGGAATTACTACACCACGAGGTCCTCATACCATCTGTAGGAATACAATCATGAGGCCCTCATAACACCATCTGTGAAGGAATTACTACACCACGTGAGGCCCCCTCATAACACCATCTGTGAGGAAATTACTACACCACGTCAGGTCCCTCATAACACCATCTGTGAGGGAATTACCACACCACGTCAGGTCCCTAATAACACCATCTGTGAGGGAATTACTACACCACGTGAGGACCCTCATAACACCATCTGTGAGGTAATTACACCACGTGAGGTCCCCCATAACACCATCTGTGAGGGAATTACTACACCACGTGGTCCCTCATAACACCATCTGAGGGAACCACTACATCACGTGAGGTCCGTCCTAACACCATCTGTGAGGGAATTACTACACCACATGTCCCTCATAACACCATATGTGAGGGAATTACTACACCACGTCAAGTCCCTCATAACACCATCTGTGAGGGAATTACTACACCACGTGAGGTCCCTCATAACACCATCTGTGAGGGAATTACTACACCACGTCAGGCCCTCATAACACCATCTGTGAGGGAATTACTACACCACGTCAGGCCCCTCATAACACCATCTGTGAGGGAATTACTACACCACGTGATGCCCCTCATAACACCATCTGTGAGGGAATTACTACACCACGTGAGGCCCCTCATAACACCATCTGTGAGGTAATTACTACACCACGTGAGGTCCCTCATAACACCATCTGTGAGGTAATTACTACACCACGTGAGGTCCCTCATAACACCATCTGTGAGGAATTACTACACCACGTGAGGCCCCTCATAACACCATCTGCGAGGGAATTACTACACCACGCCAGGTCCCTCATAACACCATCTGAGGGAACTACTACACCACGTGAGTTCCTCCTAACACCATCTGGGAGGGAGTTACTACACTACGAGTTTGCTGTTCAACACCTACATTAATCTGTATGTTCACTGTATGTTCCTTTACCTTTCTCTAATGAAGGCTTTTGTTAAACCACCAATGTATGTAATAAGTCATTTATGTCCAACGTATATTTTCAGCCTTCGGGCTGCAGAATTTTTTCAATAAACTGTTAATTATTATTATTATTATTATTATTACACACATTCGCGCGCACACACATACGCACACACGCGCACAAACACACACAATGCCTCCGTTACTATGAAGGCTCTTGGTTTTTGTGTGAAAACCAAAAAAATTGCCAGCCTCTGGAAACAAAGATGAAAAAGGGAATTCTTTAACAATCATTCTTCCTCTAACCCCGAGTGAAAAAGGTTTACAAAGATGGCAAAAAATTATACTATGAGCGTCACACTACTTAGGTAAGTGTAGTAAGAGAGGGTCAGTCATGTGTAAAATAACGGTGGAGCGATGCACGCGTGGACCCGACCGACCACCCCCTCCGTCCCCCACTACCCAGTGGCTGGGGGGAAATAATACAGGATATCCGCCCCGCCACGCCACCTCGCTACACAAAATACTGTTATAATTAGCTCACGCCTCTACAGAAGATGAATGGGTGATACTGCTGTGGGAAGAGGAAGAATAAGATGAAGGGAAGATACGCCATGGTTAATGATAGGGAACTTTTCATATCTTAAAGAGTCGAACTTTAATTGCTGTCCACTTTGATACTAACATTGATATTCAAACAGCTTATTTAGCCGAGCCAGCAGGAGAACTGATATAATCTTTGAAGTTCTCTAGAACCTGGAAAGCTTCACTTGTAGTATTTTTTTCGAAGAAATTCTACATTATGTAGGGCAGAAGTAGAAGATGGTAACGGCTCAACTTCAGGCTGCAGTTCATTTTCCTTGCATACCATATTATGAAGGCAGCATGAAGCAAGCACCACTTTATCAACCGGTTTAGGTTGTAACTCTAAAGGCTGAACAAATATTCTCCAACGAGCAATGAAAATACCAAAGGCATTTTCTACAACCCTTCGAGCTCTAGGTAATCGATAATTGAAATTTGTTTTGGTCTCATCTCCTCGTAAATGATGTCTACTGTATGGACGGAGTAACTATGTTTTAGAGAGGAAGCTTCATCACCAACTATAACATGTGGCTGAGGTACTCCATTTTCACCATTTCTGCCGTATGAACCCACATCATTTACAATGAATTTGTACTTGACATCAACTAGTGCTAGCAGCACAATAGAATGAGTGTCCTTATAGTTGTAGAATGTCGAACCAGAATTAATTGGGCACTGAATATGTACGTATGTGTTTCCCATCTATGGCTGCAATGCAATTTGGAAAGTTCCAGTTCCTTGTATTTAGCTGCTGATTTTCTCCAAATCTCCTCGGTTGGTTCAGGCAATACAATAGACCCCAACTTATGCCAAATAGCATGACAAACATCCTTCACTACTTCTCGGACTGTGCTGAAACCTAGTCGGAAACTGAAGCCCAGACTTCGAAAAGAGTTTCCAGATGCCAAATATCAGATTTTTGTAATATTTCTTAATATAAACTTGTTTCAGCTAGGAGTTATAAATATGTAATAATTATTTTCTTTCTCTTTTTACAGCTGAAACGGTGAAAGATGCCAGGGATAAATTACGCAGATGTTCCAGGAATGCAATCAACAGGCGTCGTAGTAAATAAAAAAAAAAGTGGCCAGGAAGCTAAAAAGATCCCCCCATGGAAGTATGAACAGCAAATGTCATTTCTTTTGCCGTTTATGGAAACTCGGAAGACACACAGCAACGTAATGGAAGAAGGTACTCAAGATTAGGGTTGCCATACGCCCGTATTTTCCCGGACATGTCCTCCATTTAGGTCTCGAAATCTTCATCCGGAAGTAATTTTTTAAATTCTTCAAAAGTCCGGAATTTCAGCTTCCATCATTTTATCCACGGAAAGAAACATGGAACTGTAATGAGAGAGAGAGAGAGAGAGGTTGAAACAGTAGAGATCTCGTTCAGTTTTCGTCAGCTGATAAGTCAAGTGTACCAAAAACGCCAGTGAAACAAATGGGAATCCTGAAGTCATATACCGATCCACACGTAGAAATCACACCTGATAAAAGTGGAATTTCACACCGTCTAGATCAGGGGTGTCAAACATGCGGCCCGACACACTCTTGCATGCGGCCCGCGGCCCATTTGCTGCTCCAACCTTACCTTGAGGAGCTAAAACTAAATAGTGAGTGTATCCCTCAGCTGAATAAAATAGTCTGCTGTTTCCTAGAACAAAATACTCAATCAACATCAGCTTTTTGAACGGCAACTATCAGAGAGTAATCTTTCTCACTTTCCGACCTTGAAGTCCCTGCAAGGCACACCTGAGTTTCATGCTGATATCAACACAAAAAAATACTGCATCAAGATTTACAAATTAATGAATGAGTTCCAAGAAAGATTTGCTGACTTTAAAAGACTTGAGAAGGATTTTTTTCATTTTTCGGGACCCATTCTCTGTTGGTGTTGATGAGGTACCAGAACATCTTCAGTTAGAATTGAGCTCCAGTGTGATTCTGTGTTGAGGAACAAGTTTCGAGTGTTGATGTTGGCACATTTTATCAATATTTTGGACCAAATTATCCCAGGATTAAATGTTTTGCCTCAAAGATTATGTCAATGTTCGGAAGTACATATGTCTGTGAACAACTCTTTTCTGTGATGAACTTGAACAAGTCTCGGCTTCGGTCTCAACTTAATGATGTGCACCTTAATTCAATACTGAAGGTTGCTACAGCTCAGTCGTTAGTGCCAAACTTTGATGCACTGGTCCATACCAAGAGGTGTCAATTATCAGGAAGCAGCAGTAGTAAACAATAAGATTGATCAAGGTAAGTAAACACTTGATTTGTTCGGTTTTAAGGGTTTCGCACGAGCGCAGACTAGTGTAAATCCACCTTTCTTATTTTGTCGTACTACTCACCCAAGAGCTGATTGCGAAGTGCTCATAATTATGTTACTTGGCCCGCATACTGTGTACTCATATTAAATCTGGCCCGCCTTGAGTAATGCTGTATTGCAAGCACAAATAAGGATGAATGAAGAACAACATCAAGAACGTCCTCACTCATCCTATTCAATATCAGATCCCGCATCAACTAGCTATTCAGAAAATTTACCCAAAATGGGCACTGAAATGGATCCACAGAACCTAACTGCAGAAACCAATAGGCCATCAATGAATAACTACTGTACTTTTTTGTTTCAAAATTGAAAGAAAAAAGTATTTTTTCAATTGAAACATGTGGTAATTTTGTTTTGATTTTTTTGCGGGATTCAAATTTGAAAAAGGGTGTTTTGTGACAAATTGAAAAAAATCCTGTTTCATAATGATCTGTTTTTAATTGAAAACTTTAAAATTTTGTTTCAAGTTTGAGAAAAGGCAATCTTTTTTATGATAATTGAAAAAGGGTAAATCTGTGTTACAAGCAACCATTTTGCCCAAATAAACTCTTTAAATAATAGCGTGTATAAGTTAATACTTACCTTAAACATACAGCTAATTTTTCTTCAGTACTGATTGCAACACGAAATTTTGTGTTCTGCTTTTGTATGTCCTCTTTAATGAGATCATGTAAAAAAATTAATTCTTCCTGGTTCATTCTGATATACATATGGTATCGACTTGGATGATGTTCTAGTTCTTTAACTAAGTGATGAAATTCACCCATATCTTTTCTTTTTAAGTTTAGCTCGTGTATCCACTCTCTTCTGTGGCCAATCGTTTTAGCGGCGACAAGAATGGCAACAGCCTTTTCCATATCTTCCTCAAAATCCGATGAATCAGTTGAACTACAACACTCCATGTTTGTTTCAGATCTAAGACTGATTTAAAAAATGGATGTGCATCATGTAATATGAGGTGAGCTCCTGTAAAATCACGTGAGGTGACGTGACAAGTGTGACTCCTACTGCCGATTTCACGGTTTTGAAGCCTCGTGAGCTCATATGAGCTCACGTGACGTGATAATAGTGTGTTCCCGCCTTTAGTGGCCCATGGTGAATACTGTAAATTTACCTCAAGAAATTATTGTCGAACATTCAGTATCATCTGGGTTACAAGAAGTTACTTGGTGTAAGTATATAGCATGACAGGTGGGTCAAAATTAAGATGTGTAGACACGGGTTGTTAATATTGCCATGGGGGAACTAGAGGGAGATCTTAACTGGAAAATTTAGTGTCGAAATATTATTGGCAGAGGAGGGGGTTGTATGTACAATGGAAATAATGGCGCATGCTGATAACACTTTGCAGATGTGTTAGAATGAAGAGAGGCCTTCAAGAAACTGTATACTTTTTTTTAGTACTAAAGATGACTAAACTGAAGGCAGATACTTATAAAAGTTCAGTGGTGATTCTTGAAGGAGAGTCGGCGTGTGATAGAGCCTCGCGCCATGCATCTCCACCGTTAGTAGGATATATTAGAGTTATCTATGGCACACAACTGACTGACTCAAAAATACAGCAGAGCATTGTTACCGATCGCCATCACTAAGGTTCTCTTCCCCTTAAAATTAATCATCAGATGTTTGCGTTTATTTACGGACAGGTTACCACCCGTTACGTGTACACATTTAACGAGTACCTCACTCGGACTACTCACAGGATGTCGTTTTGATCATTCGCTGAAACGTGACCTTGGGACCAAAATTTTATTATGACAGCTTTAGAACCCACCTTCTTATACAGCAACCAATCAAATACATAATACACATACACACTGTACAAGCACACAAATACATACACAAGCGGATACATATACACAAGACCGTGTCGATCAAAAGAGTTTGGCACATTCAGGGTCCTATTAAAAAATATCAAAGGTATAACAAGCAATTTGCACTGATACTTGTGTTAGCAACACATTCTGAACAAACCTTTATTGTTGCAATCTTCTTTTAACTTAAGAGCTTTGTGTGGTCTAGAAAATCGGAGAGGAGAGATTGAGCGGGAAGGAGAAGGGGTGTGTACAAGGGACAAATGCATTAGTGGCAGCGGATGAAGGTATGAAACAGGCAGGCTAGGGGGAGGGGAGTAAGAGCCTCCTTCAATTAATTACGACACTTTCATTTTTTTCGGTCACAGTCAGTCACTATTAAACCAGTGATAATCAGAACAATAATATCTATGAGTATTCAGGACCCATTACTTTGGCAGCTTAACCCTTTGAATACGATGACTTAACCCCTGACTATGATGACTTATTACCCTGTATTCAATGCCATGATACTCAAGAGGTTACACAGTGGAGGCAATTCAGTGACTCACTCTGATTAGGGTGTCTGTTTTATGTTGCAAAAGGATTGTTTTGGCTGAGAAGAGTCCCACATTAAACTTGGTAAACATACATTCACCCACTTCCCCACACACACACAAACACACAAACACACAGCACATTTAAGATTTTTATTTGTCGGGAATTTTTTTTTTTAGGGAAATAATCCCTATACATATGGCGCTGATTGTGTTTTCCATTTTGCGGCACACTGGCTGACATTTTCAATCTAAACTGAGATTGTTTTCTCTGCAGTCGAAATGTTCATCGCAAAAATCCAGATATTCATTGGCTCACGCTGGTAACTTAAAGCCTTTTGCCGCCGAAGAGTTAACATGAATGAAAGAGAGAGAGAGACGCACCCCATAATCCAAATATTCGAATACCACCCATCAACACTTGTATGTGAGGCGCAAGCGTTGAATCGCACCCTAAAAATAAATACGAAATACGAACCACGCCGTCCACATGACCAATAAATGACTGCCATCCACCCCACCAGTATTATCGCTCTGTTGTTCCTATCCCACAGCACTTAATAATAAACACTGTAGGGTCTGTGCTACGCTTATCAATATACAGTACAGTGCACATATACATTTCACTTCTCATTCTCTATATGACCGTCCCGACGCACCTTCAAGTCATCACATGTTTTAAGTAATTACTACGTCTTAATATTAAAAAAAAAGTCTGGGGATTTAATGTAGAAATTAAAGACAACAATGATATCTCTTTCAAGGGCTCTTGTTACTGAAACTTCTAAATACAGTACACAAACAACCACAACAACTACTACTACTATTTATCAAGGTACTAAACTAGTTTTAAGATCAATACTAGTTCGTCCATCAAGTTATTTTTTTAATTACACATTATACCACTTCACCACCACACCCCGAGACAAACACGTCCATTACCAAATTATTAGTACCACCTTTCATCGTGATATAGCAATGAAAAATAAACATCCTACTTTGGCTGACAACACAGAAACTCTTTGTACAGCTTGCTCCAGGTTTCAGCCCAAGATTTACACAAGAAAGTTGGTGAGGTATGCGTGTAATCGAATCCTTAAGTGCCCCCCCCCCCTTAAGGATGCCGCGCCCGCAAGCTCCAAGTCCACACCAATTGTATACGAACCAGGAGAATTTTCATGTTTACTCCCGCCCTACAAACACATATTGTATACAGGTGTGTGTGTGTGTGTAGCTGGCAGCTCTCACGGTGTTGAAAGTTAAGCCCATTACTTACCTGAACCACAGCTGCCTGGGATACCTGCAGCAAAATTAATCAACACAAGTTTAACTCTGCAATAAATTAATTTCCTCCAATTTCCTCTTACCTCTACAGTTTCCCTCTCACCCCTCCCTTCCTCTCCCTCACCGCCTCCCTTCCTCCCTCTCGCCCCCTCCCTTCCTCTCCCTCACCGCCTCCCTTCCTCACTCCCCTCCCTGCCTCACCGCCTCCTTCCTCCTCTCACCCCCCTCCCTTCCTCCCTCTCCCCTCCTTCCCTCCCTCCCCACTCCTCCCCTCCCTTCCCTCCCTCCCTCCCTCCTCCTCCTCCCTCCCTCCCCCTCCCTCTCCCTCCTCCCTTCCCCCTCCCTTCCCTCCTTCCTTCCTCCTCCCCTCCTTCCTCCCTCCTCTTCCTCCCTTCCCTCCTCTCCCGCCCCTCTCCCACCTCCCCTCCCCCTTCCTCCTCTCCTTCCCTCCCCCTCCCCTCCCTCCCCCTCCTCCTCCCTCTCCCTCCCCTCCTTCCTCCTCTCCCATCCCCTCCCTTCCCCCTCTCCCCCTCCCCCTTCCTCCTCCCCCCTCCCTTCCTCCCTCCCCCTCCCTTCCTTCCCCTCCCTGCCCCTCCCTTCCCTCCTCTCCTTCCTCTCCCTTCTCTCCCCCTCCCTCTCGCCCCCTCCTTCCTCCCCTCTCCCCTCCTTCCTCCTCTCCCTCCCCTCCCTCTCCTCTCCCTTCCCTCCCCTCTCCCTTCCTCTCACCCTTCCTCTTCCTTCCCTTCGTCCTCTCCCCCATCCTTCCTTCCTCTCGTCCCCATCCTTCCTTCCTTCCTTCCTCTCCCCATCCTTCCTTCCTCTCGTCCCCATCCTTCCTTCCTCCCTCCCCTCCCATGTCTTACCTGGTGCGGGTTAAATTAAAAACAAACATTTCAACAGTGGCTATGATGGTCTCCCTCCCGCCGTCCGTCCGTCGAGTCTAAAACCAATCCACGACACTTCTTGCCGTCCCTTTCAATCATCGAAGAAAAATAAGCGTTTTCTCTCAAGTCACCACAAAAATCCTGGCTCAAGAAAACGAACACTGTGTGTGTGTGTGTGTGTGTGTGTGTGTGTGTGTGTGTGTGTGTGTGTGTGTGTGAGAGCAAGCGAGCAATAGGCGGTAAGGCTGAGCGACCAGTTGACAAGAGACTGAGTGTACGATTGGGGGTCAACTGGACCGCAATCCTAATAATATAAAATAAGCAAAAATAATTATCTAAAAATAAATAAATAAACTGTTTCTGAATGTAAATTAGAGTCCCCTCTATACGCTATGTACAGTACCAGCCTGTACTCCATGTTAAGGGATATCACACGCGGCAAACTTTAATACACCAGAGGTCAATTATAATTGGACTGTACATCTGATATACTGTAGACAGCTGAAATTTTTGGCCTCGTGTCGAGATAGCCTTTGTGCCTGTGGAGAATAGAGACGTGTCCCTGGAGTCTGGTCTGACCGTCAGTAGGCCTGCTGATGAGAGAATATAAGTTGTCAGTGCATCTGGTCACTAAGGCGATACTGACGTAACACAATATCCCTACCAACTGGTCTAGTCACACTCTTCATCAACACAACGTTAATCAGCACATTCTTCATCAACACACTGATCATCATCAACATGTCAACACCACACACTGACCATCCCCACAATATCCAAAACCTGACCCGGGGTCACTAATCGAATGATTTCATCGGCAGGATGAGTGTCACTGGTTCGATTCCCGGGCCGGTGGAAAGTTGTTCGGACACACTTCCCAGCCTCCCTTGGTCCCTGTTCACCTAGCAGCAAAGTAGGTACCTGCTGTAAATCGAAAGTTGCGAATTCGTATTCAGGGACAAGTTGTTGGAGCTTCCAATAACTTGCTTAGACATAAAACATTGACTCTTCAGGCTTCTACGCCCTTAACTCATGAGACATAAAGGCAAGCATGAACTTAGCATGCTTCCCTGATGGGCGCTGTAAACGCTTCTGCGCTTCACCTTACACAAGGATGTACGGGGTGCCCAATAAAAAAAAGGGGGGGGGATGAGTGTGTGGAGGGAGAATTCCCGATACAATACATCTGTTTATGGCAGGGCGTGGCAAGTCCCTAATAATGTCAAATGCCAGGCCTTCAGGCACTTACGCCCTTAAATGCACGAGTCGACTAGGCAAGCATGAACTCTACGTGCTTTCCTGTTGGGCGCTGTAACGCTTTTTGCGCTTCGCCTTGTACAGGATGCAAGGGGGGTGCCCAATAAACCAGCCCCCTCGCGAGGCATATTATAAAATTATAAATGATTCTTAAGCCTCCATTTAGGTCAATAACCTTCGGACAAGGTTATTACCCTGCTCTAATCTGCAGGCATTGATTAACTTGAACTGACTAATATTGACCCATGTTATAAATACCCTCTCCCCGCGAATGGATTAAGGCTATTACACGTCTTAAACATGAACCAGATACAAAGAAGCTCAGTCAACGGTCAAAGTAAAAGTGAGTTATTTTCTACAGTAAAAACTGGGCATCATAGTCTTCTTACTAAGGAATATTGTACATCAAATTAGCTGGGGGAGGGGTCGTTGGGGCTGCCACTTCTGGCTTTAATGTGTGGTTTGCCTCGTCTCTTGTCTAATTTACTCAGTCAGGCAACCTGTACGATACTCACTGGTTAACACGCTCACAGACCTTTGTGTCCCGTGGGCTACCAGTATTAAAATTCTGTCTTATTCTATCAAGTTTAATTAAATCATTTACCATCCGTTTGTTTATCTCTCTTTCTGACAACCATCGTCCCAGGAATGAGTCACAATTCTCAAAACTTTGGGGCATCTTTACTCACTGAAAACTAAAGAGGTAAGAATGCAAACGGATAGAAAACAAAAATGGTTTCGGGATTCGGCATTTTATTAAATTAACCAGATGGGATTTGCAAGAGTTTAATGGTCAAGACACGGTTACTATGGGCGTAGGAAATGCTATACAGTACTTCCACTTTAGGTTCCCAGCACTACAAATTTCCCCTGGAAAGATTTTATACATTCAACACATTTTCAGACATTTCCGACCCGATTTTTACCTGTCGCCATCGTGTTACTTTGAAATAATAAATAACAAAAACAGAAGCACGACCTCAGGAAAGAGAAAAAAATCCGTCATCAACAACACGGCCAACAAGCAGAGGGTCAAATTTAGAAACATTAGTACACATTAAAGTTTCTACATAGTGATTTACTTATACATCCATTCTAAGATTACTTCCTGGCTCGTGAGGAACAGCAGCAATTATTCGTATCTAGAGGAAATATTTTGTGTGCAGTATCTGGGTGGTCGGTTGTATCGTTCTTCTAACAGATAAGGGAAATGAGGTCGGAAATAACAAGAAATTAAAAAAATACCTGCATAACGGTAGGACTTACATTAATAATACACGGGTGAAATAAAAACCTTTAAACATCACTTTGCATATAAGACGACTTTCCTGTGCAGCCTTCTCAGAAACTATTTAAAAACAACTACACAGGACATAAAATGTGTGTAAATTAAGAGAAAGTATTGTTAAGAGTAAACTTTGTCCCTGAAACCCTCGCCCTGACTTTAACTTTAACAGCTTAATAGTCAATGGCTGGGGCTCCGAGGCTGTGAACTGTGGCACTTAGGTAATAAACACCGAATAAGATTACCACTACGGGGAAAAAAATGTCATGCAACGAAAAGCAAGGTCCAGGAGGCCTTATACACGACACAAACAGCTCACTGCCGACCTCGTCCGTGAACTTGTTCTTCTGAACCCCCCCCCCCCAGGAGGGAGGGGGGAGTATTACGTTACTAGTTTTTTTTTTCATGAACGGTGTAATTTTTTTTATTGAAAAATAATTGTCATGGGTTGCATTAGGCTTACCCACGCAACCAGCTCCAAAGTTTGTTTTACTAGAGATAAGACACCCGGCGAGGCATAACTGGGACATGTATTTCACATTAGTGTATGTTAGCCAGCCTTTGGGGGGTGGGCAGTGAAACAGTGTTGTACTGTTCATCGCTTCACACCCAAAAACCTCATTTTAAGTAGTATCCCCTGGACCATGGTATAGTTAAGACGTCGTCTCCATCCTCTCCCTCCTGAAAGGGGGCGGGACACCACACCGAGTCCTCCACCGCCACTTCGTCCTGTGAACCGTCGTCGACACGAGACTAAGTGTGTTAACCTAGGTTTGTTATCCCCGTGGAAATATCACGTGTGGAAGCCTGGTTGCGACAAAAGCAATCCAGGTTGGCCTATTGCACCTAAATGGTTAATTCAAGTCACGCTTACCAGTTCTCCTTGCCGCGAAACCGTCTACAGTGACTGTCAGTGACGCGAGACTATGTGTGGTAATCCAAGAGTACTTTTTGTTGTTATGGCCGTGGAGAGAAGTTCTTGTGATGAAGCCTGGTTGTAACAAAAGCAATCCAGGCTGGCAGTAAATGTATCACTTGAAGAATTAAGGCTCTGTTAAGTCATACCTACAGTAGAGTAATCACATGTGTCCCCAAGTTGAAAATTCCCTCTTTTAGAAGATTAATTTTATTACAGCGTGAACGTGAGTGAATCATATATCCATGCAAATTGTAAATCATTGTATGGAAGCTTGACAAATAAATGTAAGTGCAATTATCTGCCCGGATCTGTGATCCTATCTTATTATTACTAAAGGTAATGACTGATTGGTTATGACAAAGTATAACCAATAACTGAGATAGATGTTGGAAATTAATGGAATTCATTAAATCATCATTTATCAAGTATAAATCATGGAATGTCGAGTGGTGGAGTGAACTTCTACGTAGATACGCCATAATCTGCTGTAAGTAATCAGTGTGAAGGTATCGGACTCTACGGTAAGAAATAAGAAATACGACATATTATTATCTATATATAATATAATCCACTCCTACTACCACCGATCCACCCAGCACCATGCCAATAATCAGTCATCTTAATACAAGATATTGTTTTAATTGTTAACCTTAATTTAGAAATAATTCGAATGTAATAAAAAATTATATATGAAACCGATATACTTATGAAGGAGGGGAGGGGAGGGGGACTCCTTATGATATATAGAACACTGTACGCCAATTGTGGGGACGGACGGACGGACAGACTGCACACAGATAGTGTAGGCACAATAAGCGGAGCTGTGAGCGAAACAAATGCTCAGAGAAGAGAGAAAGTCATCATCATACTGTTACTGCCTGATGGCACGTCCAAACCTTCACTGGAGGCAAAGGTTCATTGTCAGAAATAGCAATATATTACTAAGAAAATAAAAGTAAAGGTAAAAAATATTATATTAACAAAAACAGTAGTGGTATCTTCAGTATACACCAGCTCCCATGAACAAAATATGTGTACACACTACTGTAAAAACAACAAAAAAAAAACACACTCGAGAGAGAGAGAATTGGTTACTACAATGTCGAAATTTCAGCTTTCTAATTCGAAAAAAAATCCTAATATATCGTCGCCCTGACAAATAATCAACCAAGACCCATAATAGTCGAAAGTACCCACCCTTAGAGTTTGGCGCGGCAGACAGAATGAAGGAAGGTGAGGTGTGTTATACTCTCTGTTCTCAGTAGACCATACAACAGTATACAGTACCTATACGAGGCCCTGATCTGATCTTACTCAGCAAGGGGTGATGGCCTCAAACACATCAATCAATCTTTTGATGAGATTAACTTGCTATTGCATGTCCTTTGAGCTCAAAATTATTACAAATCTGACAGATCTATTACAAAGAAAATTTAAGATGTTTTGATAAGGGTTTCAGTATATTTCCATCTTATCAAAATTTTTATTATTTTTAAATGATACTGTGATCTTGCTTAAGTCAGTTTTGTTCTTAAACCTTTATCAGCGCTGAAGATTTTGGAGGAATAAACTGAATAACATATATCTAATTGCAACATCTAGAGCGAATGATTTGTGGAGGTCGGGATATGTGGTGTTACATGAGCCGCCACTCTCCTGTTACCGGGATCAATTACCAGGATGAAGTCACCTCTCACTCATCCTACCCACCCACCCACCCACTCCCTCCCTCCCTCCCTCACTCTCCCTCCCTCACTCTCCCTCCTCTCCCTACCTACCCACCCACCCTACCCACCCACCCTCACCTTCATTCATCGAACTCAAGAGCTCATTGTACTCGACAAGAGGTGTTTTAGCTGTGCTATGATATCGAACTATCTCACTTGTTAACACTTGCCTGAAGGAGTGTAGGTTAGTCGCTGGTACCTTTGATGCAGCTGAGTGAGATATCAGGTAATCTCAAGGCATGTCACCTTTGATACAGTCGTAGATTAGTTGTTACTTGGTAGTTGAAATCGTCACAGCTGTCCTGGGTTGTACTTGTAATTATCTTAGCTTGTAAGTTAAACTAAACACACAGGTACTGTTCTCTTCACTTGTTGTTCCTTGGTTTAATGTTAACACACGTGGTGATTTTCTAGTTACATTGGGTTGTAATGTCTGTACAATTATTTGGTATTGACAGACTAATGAGCATTAGCTATTAGCTTGTAATTAGCTGATATAATGAGAGAGGGACAGCCTGGAGAGCTGGCCCACGACACGACTTAAGAGTATCATGCCGGGCTGTGAACTGGTGAGAACTGGGCTGTACTTTGGGCACTCCCCATCCTTGTGTAAGGTGAAGCGCATTAGCGTTTACAGTGCCCAACAGGGAAGCATGCTAAGTTCATGCTTGCCTTTATGTCTCATGAGTTAAGGGCGTAGAAGCCTGAAGAGTCAAGGGCGTAGAAGCCTGAAGAGTCAAGGGCGTCAGCGTAGGAAGAGTCCGTAGAAGCCTGAAGAGTCAAGGGCGTAGAAGCCTGAAGAGTCAAGGGCGTAGAAGCCTGAAGAGTCAAGGGCGTAGAAGCATGAAGTCAAGGGCGTAGAAGCCTGAAGAGTCAAGGGCGTAGAAGCCTGAAGAGTCAAGGGCGTAGAAGCATGAAGTCAAGGGCGCAGAAGCCTGAAGAGTCAGTGGTTTATGTCATCAAGTTATTGGAAGCTCCAACAACTCCCTGAATACGAATTCGCAACTTTCGACTTACAACAGGTACCTACTTTACTGCTAGGTGAACAGGGGCTAATGGGGGCTAGGAAGTAAGTCCAAACAACTTCCACCGGCCCGGGAATCGAACCCGTGACATCTCACTTAACACAGTCATTGTCTAAACAGCCTACCACACACTAAGGTTGAGTCTGTAGTTTTATGGGCTGTACACCCGAGGTGTGAAAGAACAAATGTTTATGGGCTGTCCACCCTAGAAGGTGACAGAACAAATGCTTATGTAGCTGTATACTCAATAGTCTGGGTGATAGAATGTATATAATGAATATATGTCCTCAGCCCATATTTATATAATATTAATGTGACAGAGACTAATACAGAGGTCATTGTACTCGATAAGAGTACATCGTACTCAAAGAAAGAGGTCATCGAACTTGAAGAATGAGGTCATCGAATTGAAAGGCTATGACATCGTATTCTAGATAACGATACAGATTTTTTCCTCAAATTTCGACCCAACACCAGGCACAGTCGGTCACAGGAATAAGTATACACACTGTAGCTGTAAGGTCCGAAAATGGTCTGGTAACGTTGAAACTGCGCATCCAGACGCATGATGAAACTCAGCTCCCCCCACCTGTTATCTCTAACTATTTTCTGTTTCCCCTTCATTATTCTTCTATTTACCCCTCTTCCTTCCTTTACCAATCCAAACATCAGTAAAAAAAAAGTAGGGTAAAGGTGGGGGACGAGGAGGGAGCTGTACTATAACTGCAATCCCATTCGGCAACAAGTTTACTACCATTGGATACAATGTTACTTGTAATATAAACACACAAAACACAAGTAAAACATTCACAACGAATGTATTTATAACATATATGTAGGAATAAAACATAAATTACAGGTCATTTTGTAATTTTGTGAGTGATACCAGATATTTTGTCTGAAACACAAACCGTAGGTGTATACTTATTCTTGAGGCCGACTGTACCCGCAACCAGAAGAGGACACAGGACAGCTACTGTCATCATGTTATGGACAGGTGTGGGCAACAAGTCAGGAGTCACACTTAACAAATAACTACATTACTGTTGATTTCTTAATTTTTTCTTCCATACCCTGGTATATTTTTGTTGATGTACTTTTACAGTATCTAATTTGGTTCGGGCAGCTTTACCTGTTTTCCGGCGACTAAAGTTTTACGTGAACTTGCCTAATATGACAACCAACTTCAGAAATTCCAGACCCATCCGGAGGCACTCATGCTTCATACAATATTTTTTTTTTAAATTAATAAAAAATTGATGTGCCGCTAATATGAAATATAATTTTTTTGTCGCTAATATTCGGATATCAAAAAAGGAGCATTTAGTAAATAATTAATTAGTTATCAAAACCCAAGTCATTTTTAACAAAGGAATATTCAGTAAAAAAAAATACGTACTGACAAAAATTTATTCCTGGACAACTCAAGAGGAATGACTCAGTATGGGGAGAAATTGAAAGAAACAGGAGAGATGGGAAGAAGTGAGCTGAAGCTACCTGTTACACGCTCCAACACCGAGATATGCCTCCAACATCACCTCTTTAAGTAACAACATGTTCCTAAATGGCCATAATCCAAAAATAATGAACACGGCTTTTAAAAGGTACAGGTTTATGAAGTTTGCTTTACGGCACAACTTTCTCTCGTGCTGGTCTGTGAGGTACAATATATAATTACTAAAACTCCACTTTTGTGACTGTCCGTGTGTAAACATTTACTACATTACGAATACAATAACATCTGTTGATAACCACAATGTACACACTGCCATTTTAC
Source organism: Homarus americanus (assembly GCF_018991925.1). Classification (NCBI taxonomy): domain Eukaryota; kingdom Metazoa; phylum Arthropoda; class Malacostraca; order Decapoda; family Nephropidae; genus Homarus; species Homarus americanus. Next base: position 5,260,809 of record NW_024722227.1, read on the forward strand.
ATCATTGTTTATCAACTTGAATTACTGATTTGTATTAGTATTAAGCCTATAATAATTTACCTTGATATTCTAGTTTCTATAGTTGTCTCATCTATTTTCCAAGTATAAATCATTAGGCCTCATATGTATTATTAGAGTACGACTCATACATGATCTGAACAGATGCGCGATGGTGTAATTAAACCTTCACTCACGTCACCTACAGTATATACGCCCCACTTACCAGATGTGACACCTGCTCGTGAGTTTCTATCAATATAATTTTCTTATGTTGCTAGTGAAAGACTGAACACTGCTATTTGTTTTTCCCTGTAACTCAGGAAGGAGCTTCGCTTTACAACCTTTGAGGTCGTTCAGGAAGTTTATAGGCTGTCTGCTCCGGTACAGTAACCTGCGTGTTAGACGACTTGGGAAGTAGTGTCTAGGGATACAGTATGTGTCAGTTTAGCCGCTGCTGATGTATCCAGTCCTACTGCAAATTAAAATGCGGCAGTTGAGAGGCTTCACACTACACTATTAGCCTTCGTGACGTGATACCTGTCTCAGCTTGGTTGTGTGGGTCTGTACTCACAACTTAAGGCCTTACATCAACACCCCCTCCCCCCTCATCCTTGGGGTTTGGATACATCTACCAGCTGTATTCTCGGTCCTCTTTGGTGAACTTAATTGAATTGTAAACTAATTCTGTTTTATAACTACATAAAATAGGATATAATGCAAACTATATATTTTTATACTTATATCCTACTAAAAAATATTGTAATAATTCAACAGGCAGTCATGCTTATTATAAAGGGGCCCATTTTTCACCCGTCTGACTATATAGAAAGAATATGAACAGAGACCGATCATCAAGGAAAATCCTCACTTTGCCGCCGTGGAGAACGTGTCACGTACCACACACTGACGTCAAAACAGGTAGTAGGCAGCTATCAAACAGGGAGGTACTACCGCCTGGGAAGTTATTGGAATCATAAGGTGTTGTATAATGGTAGGCCCTGCTGCCATATGGCATCACAAAGTGACCAAGTCCCAGAAGCTGATCTGACTTTCTGCCTCATTTACACACAATTGTAGGGATTCAATTGTTTCTCTTACTATTGACAACACAACATACATACTGTCGTTTCTCACTATTGATCTTTTTATCTTAATTTTTATGTTTCTTTGTGGTCTTTATTATTATTTGTTTTATTATTAATTATTAGCAGCAGTAGTTTTATTATCTTATTATTTTATTGTTTTTATTTTTAAATATGTATTTTATTAGAAATGTTATTTATGAATATTATTATTATTATTATTATTATTATTATTATTATTATTATTATTTATTATTATTACATTTTCGCCCCCCAGGCACCGGTGGGCTAATCCCCGTATTATAAGTGTCAACACGAGCCATGCAGCCTACACGGAGTTTGGATTTCTTTCGTGGGAGAGAGACGTGGTATAATGTTGCATACCCAAAACAGTGTGGTTGATCATGTATTCTGTGATGAGTTCCCTGCTACAAGATGTCGATGGTCTGTACACTAGTATCTCTTTAACAAACCTGCTGCCTCTCTTCATTCTATCGTTAACTGTACATTTATGTCTGTCACTCCAATGAAAGATTCTTGACGCGTACAGGTTAGACCCCTAGGATACTACTGTATATTTCTGACCGATATCTTTCTCATATCTGACGTACCGAGGTTAAAATACGCTGCAGAGAGCTCCAGGTAATTTACTGTATAACTGAGAAAAACGTTTCACACTTCACCCGACCTTTTAAGAGGATGTAAACAGACACAAACACATACTAAAGGCAGGTTAAAAACACATACCAGTAAAACAAGTGATTAAGAGAGTATCGTCATCACCAGATTGACTCACACTTGTGGACCGCGATAAGAAGTTTCGAAACATCCGGTCACGTCATTTCCTAGATAACTTCTGAACAAATCCCCCCCCTCCAACACCCCAACCTCCTCCTTCCACCACACACTAACGTATACGCGTAAACTGGTAGACTCTATGACTCCATTGTGTCTTTACTTACCGCTCAACAGTATCATAGCATTTGACCACAAGAACCTCGTGTAAATTTCGCTGCAAAAAATCAATCAATCAGTGTGTGTGTGTGTGTGTGTGTGTGTGTGTGTGTGTGTGTGTGAGGGGGAGGAGATAGAATAGTCTACTAAGTGTTACGGGACTCACCTGGGGATGGGGTTGCTACTGAAGTCGGCCACCTGCAGGGCCTTCAGGTTCTTTATGTTGTCGGGGATGTCCGGGATGTCTGCGGGAGAAAAAAAATTGTCAATAGCACACACGTTAATAATTAATGCACTGTTATTTAAAGTACTTTCCTGGAACATTTCACGTATTTCTCATCAATGGTATATAAACTAGTGTCATCTGTAAGCTTCCAACAACAAAAACGGTATAAGTATGTCCTAACCAAACTTCAATACTGATTTGTGGTCACACCATGGATTAATACACTAGTAGAGATAATAACTGCTTTAAAGTGTGTGATCATACATTTGTTCTTCTGGCATCTCTCTTTAACCATACAGTCTGCATGTTGGAATTATGCCACTGAAGTTTTGTCTCCCGAACTCAGTGTGTCAACCTGTTCGTGTACCTGCCAACACCTGTGCTTAGCCGTCTATCTATTCAATAACTTATCTTCTTATTCTCGTGGCTGCTCATATGACTACCTACTTTCTGGTTCACTCGGAGCCCTCCGCCACTACAGTAACCATGAACACACAACTTGAAACAGCATAACGTCAGTTGTAAAGAATGCAAGTGACAACACAATGGAAGTGGTGGTGCAGGTTGACCTGGAGGAGGGTCACACTGAAGCGGACCTGTCAAATAAACCCAAACCTCACCTATCTTAACCATTACGTTAGGATTTCATGTTTAATAAGTCCCAATCCTAATGGGTTAGGTTAAGCTAGGGTAGGATAGGTTAGGTTTGGGTGTATTAGCACATAATTAAGTCCATTTGACCTGTGCTACACGGCAATGGTCCGCCCCTCACTCACACGCACTACCAAGTCATCATTTCAATATAGTTACAATTCTTTAAAGTCTAAGACACAGTCTAAGCAACAATATATTCCCAATATTGACCGGTGAATATTGAATACTGGCGGTCAGTTGGTACGAGTGACTAGATACATGCTTCGAGTTGTTCGACAAATGATAGTTAAGAATACATGTAATGGACTTACTATTCCAGTTGTGGAACAAGGACACATATACCCAGTAATGATTTATCATCGGGGAAATTAAGTCTTTATGAGAATCAATGGTGTTACTGGCTGCCCCTTTCCAAAGTCCCACAGGCCTGCCAACTGTTTACGAGGTACACAGATGTGTGCGTCAGAGGGCTCAACTTCCCAGCGATGTATTCCCCACAACTTGGGAAGCTGCTGGTTTCTTGGGCTGTACCAACATAAAACTACTATACATGTTTTATTCGTCTAATAATCAGTTAATAATAAATTTACCATATCTGACTTAAAACTTCGTATGAACTGTAAATGAATCTCTCTACTGAACGCACTTTTTTTCTGCTTCAAACTGGTGATAAAATCCATATTTTTACTACACAGGTACAATATAAAATACCCAACGATGATAAAAAGTAAAAGCAAAGATTTTTGTTCCCATGAGTCCAACGAGACTTTTGCTTACAGTCATTCACAACACAATTAGCAAACAATTGCGCTCAATAATAATATAAAAAATGGTGGACTCCCACTTCTCCGGCTTCTGTAGTCAACACAGTAAAAGTTGGCGTATTTCTTTTATCAAGACAGTCTTATCACTCAGCAATAACAATGCACTCACTGTGTACAGTACGTGTAGACCTGTAACACAGTCGACAGTCTATGTTAATGTATAACTTCATGGTTAAGACATAAGCCAGTCAGTGATTGGACGAGCCGTTTCCCTTTACGAATACCCCTGATGCTCGGTCTTTAAAGGGTCAAACCTCCCCCAACCCCCCATCCACCACGGTCGACAAATCACCAATGACGGATTACCAGATGTGCCCGACGCGCGAGTATCTGCTCCTGCAAAGACAGGAAACCATCTGTGGTTCACGAATTATGTATCTAACCTATACTGAACCCAAAGCTTCTCGAAATAATAACTGTAAACTGAATTCCACTCATTCCACCTGCGGGCATCCATTATAAAACAAACTTACAGGATTTGATCTCAAAACTAGCAGCTACAGGGGGTTAACAAAATTATAGATTGGGCACATCTCTCGTTATACAGGGGGAGGTCAGGCAAGCGGTAAAAGACGTAAGCACAAAGGAGAAATTGGCGACTAGTAATCGTCATCTCGGATACATCCATAACATGGATAATAACATGAGGGAGGAGACTTGCCGTCGCAGCGTCACGCTTGTCACGCTTGAACAGCATGGTGACCTTGATGCTAGTTTTAGGCCTGACCACCACTGTGCTGACACAAGGCATTTTGTCGCTGTACTACTTAATATTTATGTGGTAAAAAAAAAATAAAAAAATAATAAAATTGCTAAGGCGTGGAGATACTGGGAGCCTCACCAATCGACACAAGCTATATCAACATTATTTTGTATTCATCATCAGATTTACAAAGTTGACATTTTAAAACTAATTTGTATTGCAATTAAGTCACGCAAAATATTTGCTTCCTTTTTTTCTGATATTATTTTCCGAACCGTCGACCTGTGTGGAGACTTTGATACTGTTGATTCCATTTGTGAAATGGACGTCGGGAAGCCATAATGGACTGGACTAATAGAAAACCCATTCATAACAAAGTCTGAGAGAGAGTTTCCTGGAGGAGAATTCCTGATGGCATGAACCAAGTTTGTGTGTGTTGGTTGGATGTGATCATCACTACATTGTATCTGTGGACTACTTTATAAATAACGCTGCCAGATCCATACTAATTATTATAGAAAGATAAGCAATGACTCTGCACCATGATTACCAGTTTTAACCAAAGTACTGATGACAGAAGAAAAACATAATAACAATAGCATGCAAATGAATTTTGCTAATGATTCCTTCCAGTTCCAATAGATCTTGGTCAACATCCACATTTCCTTTCTGGTTCATTGCTTCAAACGCGGAAACTAACTAACAAATACTGACATTATATCCCACAGTGTCTTCAAAATCGACCGTACCGGCTTAGTATGAAACCTCAACCCCCACGTCCCAGTACTGTACCGCCACCACCCACCAAGAACCTCCTGAGATTATAAGGATTCTGGAAGCCGTGATCTGGGCCGTTTTAACAGACCACACCGGGGCAGGCAACACATACCTTATCAACTGCTCCAACTGTGTGAAGCGGTAACACCAAAGCTAAACCAGCCAATATCCGATACACCAATGCTTGCCGGCGTCTTCATTATCATGGCCTCGCTTATTCACCTATTGATTAATCCAACACCACGACCAACGTCTCTACAATCTTAGTGAGACTGAAAAGTTGGCTCAGGGGTAACACTGAAGCGTCACATCCGCACAGGTACACACACATGGCAATTAACAAGGTTGAGTTTCTTCCACACATGTGTTTGTGCTAATTAGAGTAATAAGCAATGTAAAGTTTTGTGGTAAGTGTTAGAGGAATCGCTAATGACGGTAATTATGAATGTGTATAAACTGTGATGCTATGGAGAAGGAACGTAAATATACCGAAGAGGAGAACGAAGGGAGAGAAAAACAAACAAGACAAAGGCTACGGAACACACGTAAAGAGGAAGAGAGAAAAGCATGAGGAGACGGAAAGAAAGGAACATCGAATATGAAGAAATTTCAAACAGAAGGAACCAAAGGGAATCACAAGACTAATTGCGGGCATTAGGAACGTTGAGAACAGAGACAGGTTAAAGCATCTTGATTTGCACTCCCTCGAGAGACGTAGAGTGAGGGGCGATATGATCGAGATGTATAAATGGAAGTCAGGGCTAAACAAAGGGGACATTACAAAGGTACTCAAACTATCCAACCAGGAGCGAACTCGTAACAATGGTTTTAAATTTGACAAATTTAGATTTAGGAACGAAATAGGTAAAAATTGGTTTGAAAATATACTGTAGTGGATGAGTGGAACAAGTTACCAAACATCATCATTAACTCGAATACGCTGGATAGTTTCAAACACAGGTTGGACGGATATATGAGCGATAGGGGTTGGGTGTAAATGGGAATGGCCAGTATGAGCCAATAGGCCCGCTGCAGTTTCCTCCATTCTTACGTTCTTATCAGCGCGCGCGCGCGCGCGCGCACACAAGCGCGCACACACAAGCGCACGCACGCACGCACGCGCACGCACGCACGCGCACGCACGCACGCACGCACGCACACACACACACGAAAGAGGATTGCGATAATGATGAGCAGAATGGGAAAAAGTAAAATCAAGAAAGATCCTGAGAAATGTAATCACAAGAAAAGAATAAGAAGAGGAGGGGAGACAAAGAGTGAAAAGAATGGGAAGAGGAAGGAGGACGAGAAGGATAAAAAGAGTCAACAATGGAGGCTTCAGTGCGCAGCCCCTAGTGATGTTCACGCTCAGGTACCTACAATATGGTGCTCTCTCTCTCTCTGCCCAACACAATATTTATTGACAGTGGTGAGCGGTGGTACAGGCAAACACGTCACGCAACACGGTGTCATACCATTCCGATGAGTCTCACAACCAATAACTATATTGGTTCTCCCCAGGTGGGTGATATGTTGCAATAAATAAATCACCGTGAAGGAACCACTACCTAGTATAATGTCAAGAATTTAGGGGTTTACAAAATATTATGTTTCCGTAATAAAGAAATATAAGACGTGATGAATCAGAAATAAAAGTTGCATCATTTAACTCTCCATATTTGTTTTATATATATAATCAAAGCTCCTTTCAATATAAAAATTAACTTTTTTATAAACAAATAAACTTAGAAAACAATTTCATTATGTGTCGTCCTGTTCAACAGCCCACAGAGCAGCTTTGTATTTTGTCAGAAGTGTAAGTTGCAAGACTCCTCTTTTATCTGCTCACGCCACTGTAACTTCACTCCACAACAATAATGATATATACAACTGTCGTTTTTGCTGTTGAAAAGCCTCTTATAAACGTAGGTTAACTGACCAAACACAGTGGTAAGTACATAACAGGGTTGGATCTTTCGATGGTTATATTGGTCCTTCACATTACCGAAACACCCGAGTGCCTTTGCTTGTAATAGCATATACAGTCGTGCTCTACAAGGAGAAGGCGTTTGATACAAATTATGCTGAGAAACTTTACGTCCCCTGAGTTGTGTAACGATAAAATAAGACAGCTTTCTCGTGTGGTGCAGTACCTCTAATTTTGCCCTTTTTCGTTCCACCTGGCCAGGTGTAACTAGGTACAAAAATATCCCTAACCTCATCCACTGCCTTCGGCTAAATACTGAAATATTACCCCCCCCCCCCAACTGCGTCTCCCAAGTGTCGCGTGAAAAGCGGACCTAGAAATGCGTTCCAAGAGGTGGATACTCAGTGGCGTTTGTTTTCATGCACATTTTCAGTTAAGAAGCAGAAATATAAATGCAATAGTGCCCACGTAGTGTACAAGCGCCCCCCCCCCCAGATGTCATGGGAGATACGGAATGGTGTACAATGAACCTGCCACTATTTGTCTATGTTATTTATAAAACAAAATAAAAGTTCCTTCAAGATCACACTTTAAGGCTCATAAAAGACTGGCTAATTATGTTCACTGGGTCTAACTCTGAGTTGTACAGTTGCCAGCAAAAGTTCTCCCACAGCCCTGTGTATCAGGTTGTGGGAGGACTTTTGCTGGCAACTGTACCTGACCACGCCTACCATTATGGAGAATTTCCACACCAACAAGAGACCCTTCACCTCAGGCTTCACGTAGTTCAATACAAAATTGAAGACAACACGCGTACAAGCGCCACAAACCACAGTCACTACTGCCACACCACGAGCCTCTCACCACCCAATATAATGGCAACAAGAGTGGTGCCCAGGCACACATGTAAAGATAACGAGAGCAGTGACGTCAGCACCCGTGTGTAACCCTTGTTAAGAAAGCAGAAACGAGTATTGTCTAAAGCCAGCGCACCTTTAATGGAGGTGTGATCTGCTGGCCGTATCCTGGAGCGGAGTTGGAAGGGTGGTGGGTATGGTCGTCATGACCGTTAGTGGCAGGTGCAGGTGGTGTTAAAGGTAAGTGGCTCTCCTGCTGCTACCAAATGTGACGATGTGAACGAGGTGGCCACGGGAGGTAAATGTGGTGGGTGGTGCAGGTAACAGCCACGTCAGTCTGACCATCGTCTTCAAAGGGTTAAGCCATCGTCCTCAAATGTTTAAACCATATTCCTCCAAGGGTTTAAAAGCCGGTCTCTAAGGGTTAAAACTACCATCCCCAGTGTTAAAGCCATCGTCCTCAACGGTTTAAATCATACTCCTCAAAGGATTAAACCATCGCCCTCAAAGGGTTAAAACCGTAAACCTGGGCCCTCATCGCGTGTCCTCTCCCTACCCTGAGCACTCACCCTCTTTCCTCTCCCTACTCTGAACACTCACCCTCTTTCTGGGCACTCACCCTCCCTACTCCTGAGCACTCCCGTACCTGAGCACTGCACTCCTCATCCTCTTTCCTCTCCCTACCTGAGCACTCATCTCTTTCCTCTCCCTAGGCTTTCCTCTCCCTACTGGGCACCCTCACCTGTACCTGGCACTCCCCTCCTCCCTAAGCACTCTCTTTCCTCTCCCTACCCTGAGCACTTACCCTCTTTCCTCTCCCTACTGACCCTGAGCACCTCACCTCTTTCCTCTCCCCCCTCTTTTCCACTCCCCTACTCTGGGCACTCATCCTCTTTCCTCTCCCTACTCTGGGCACTCACCCTCTTTCCTCTCCCCCTACCTGGGCACTCATCCTCTTTCCTCTCCCTACCCCTGAGCACTCACCCTCTTTCCTCTCCCCTACCCTGAGCACTCACCCTCTTTCCTCTCCCTACCCTGAGCACTCACCCTCTTTCCTCTCTACTCTGGGCACTCATCCTCTTTCCTCTCCCTACCCTGGGCACTCACCCTCTCCTCTCTCCCTACCCACTCCACCTCTTTCCTCTCCTACCCTGAGCACTCTTTCCTCTCCCTACCCTGACACTCACCCTTTCCTCTCCCTACCCTGAGCACCCTCTTTCCTCCTCCCTACCCTGAGCACTCACCTCTCTTCCTCTCTCCCCTACTCTGGGCACTCATCCTCTTTCCTCTCTCCCCTACTCTGGGCACTCACCCTCTTTCCTCTCCTACCCTGGGCACTCACCTCTTTCCTCTCCCTACCCTGAGCACTCACCCTCTTTCTCTCCCTACTCTGGGTACTCATCCTCTTTTCCTCTCCCTACCCTGAGCACTCACTCTCTTTCTCTCTCCTACCCTGGGCACTCACCCTCTTTCCTCTCCCCTACTCTGGGCACTCATCCTCTTTCCTCTCCCTACCCTGAGGCACTCACCTCTTCTCTCCCTCCTCTTTCCTCTCCCCCCTGAGCACTCACCCTCTTTCCTCTCTCTCCCTACTCTGGGCACTCATCCTCTTTCCCTCTCCCTACTCTGGGCACTCACCCTCTTTCCTCTCCCTACCCCTGGGCACTCACCCTCTTTTCCTCTCCCCTACCCTGAGCACTCACCCTCTTTCCTCTCCCTACTCTGGGCACTCATCCTCTTTCCTCTCCCTACCCTGAGCCTCACTCTCTTTTCTCTCCCTACCCTGGGCACTCACCCTCTTTCCTCTCCCTACTCTGGGCACTCATCCCTCTTTCCTCTCCCTGCTCTGGGCACTCACCTCTTTCCTCTCCCCCTGGGCACTCACCCCTTCTCTTTCTCCCTACTCTGGGCACTCACCCTTTCCCTCTCCCTACTCTGGGCACTCATCCTCTTTCCTCTCCCCTACTCACTCGAGCACTCACCCTCTTTCTCTCTCCCTACCTGAGCACTCACCCTCTTTCCTCTCCCCACTCTGGGCACTCATCCTCTTTCCTCTCCCTACTCTGGGCACTCCACCTCTTTTCTCTCCCCACCCTGGGCACTCCCCTTTCTGCCCTCCCCACCCCTGAGCACTCCACCCTCTTTCCTCTCCCTACCCTGGGCACTCATCCTCTTTCCTCTCCCTACTCTGGGCACTCCCCCTCTTTCTCTCCCTACCCTGGGCACTCACCCTCTTTCCTCTCCCTACCTGAGCACTCACCCTCTTTCCTCTCCCTACTCTGGGCACTCATCCTCTTTCCTCTCCCTACTCTGGGCACTCATCCTCTTTTCTCTCCCCACCCTGGCACTCACCCTCTTTCCTCTCCCCTACCCTGAGCACTCACCCTCTTTCCTCTCCCTACCCTGAGCACTCACCCTCTTTCCTCTCCCTACCCTGAGCACTCACCCTCTTTCCTCTCCCTACCCTGGACCCTTCCGTCTTTCCTCATCATCCACTACTGTGTGTACCCGTCGAAGAGAGCTTTACTGGCCGTCCCACCACCAAAGTCCAGCTGTAACTATCCTCTCTTCGCTGCTAATTCCTCCTCCCTGGTGTTAGACAACCGAGAACAGAGGAAATGACTAATCAGTGTCCATCAACTCAGCTTGTGCCTCGTCAAAACCAACGAGCGAGTGTATCAGACAGGAGGGAAGAAGCGGGCGGGGGAGGAGGGGGAGGTAAGGGGATCGGAGGAGCTGCATGAATGATGACTGAAATGGGGGGTGGGGGGAATGAGTGAAGAGTTCTGGATGCGGGTGGTCTCGAGGTAGATAAGGAAGTGGGTCACGAGGTGGGTAGTATGATGGGTTGTAACGGTGATAAGTAAGAGGGCAATCAGGGAGGGGGGACGAGTGGACAGTCAGGAGGTGCGATGGATGAGGGAAGGGTGTATGCACAGTATATAGTAAATGGTTAGTTGAGATTAGTCCGTGGGTGGTGAAATATGGACAGGGCGCGATGGGATGAAGTGTTGATTATTTTTGGCCAGGACTTTTCACGGGATCAGTAAGATGGGATCGAGATGGATGGAAGTCGTGCGGGATAATGGTTGGCTGAGCTAGATGGGGGAATTGTACTATATACCTGATTCGGATGTGTGGAATGCTGGAGAATTCGGTGCACAATGGGGTAGATATCACCCCCTCAAGAAAAGAAAATGAATGAATCTTCACAACCTTCACACTAAATCCTCTCAGCATAATAGTGTGAGTTTCGTCCAGGTATAGATCTCCCACACAGCTGCCCCGCCTCTCACCCAACACTCCGGTTCTGCTCTAGATATATTGATGAATTAATTGTTACCGCATTCCTGGTCTAGTGATCTCAATAGCCTTCAACGTAGTGAGGGTAGAGGTGGAGGCTAAGAAGTGAAGGTGAGGATAAAGGTAGAGGCTAAGAGAAGATGGTGAGGGTATTGGATAAGAGAAGGTAAAAGCTGTAAATGCGAGAAGAGAGGAAGAGTACAGTAATAAAGCACATGATAAAGAAGGGGAGGGGGCAAAAGGTGAAGACAGAGACTCCCTGGGGTGAAGTGCTAGATGGGTCCCTGATTAAATTTCGATGTGAATGTACTTGGTGCAACAACCGCAGTTATTGAGGCAATAATCGGGGGTGTGGGTGAGGGATGAAGGCCGCGGGTAAAATTAGTGTGTGGACACCAGACTGGGGTGAGAGCGAAGGTCAGAGGGTCAGCGCCTGCAGTCACCAGTAGGTGAAGGCCGCCGGCCAGACTCTGGGTCTTTCCTCTCGGGCAAGTTTCATCCGAACAACATTTTGTGTTAATCACTTACTAAGACTGAACCCAACACTACCTGCACCAAACCACCAATTAATTACACTCCTATCAGCACTATCACTAGCACCAAGTCTAAGAGGGTCTCCACCAGAAAAAATATTCGAAGAGGAGATCCAGGGTTCACATACCCCTACCACTCAGAGCGGCAAGTATTGAGTCTGTCAACACTTTCGTGTAGCCTTAGTTTTACATCTGAAACATTCTAACCCATTTAAGTAGTAAGAAAATACTTCTAAAAAAAATCTTAACTTGGCGATGATGGAACTTCCAAGTTGAGGGCGAGCAGGTGACTGCGGAAGAGTCTTTCCCTGTAAAATATTGTCACTCCAGATAATTTTTTATTGAACAACTCGGACTCGTATCATGAATATTACCCCTCTAACGTTTAGGCCCTTATATTGCATTCGTTTTAGCCGTTCGTTTATTTGTTAAAATTCTTGCAACTTTTAAACCTCACTCGTCAAGTTTGAGGGCCAGAGGATATTCCCCGTTGAAGCCACTTGGTGGGGTAATGGTCCCCCTCCCGCCGCCCCTCGTGTCTTGAAGGCAACAGCTGAACCCACCATCATCTTTGAAGACGTACTGATCACTACAGCAGGTGAAGGTAATGGACAGAACCCAGTATGCAGTGTGGGTAGAGGTAACATGTATTGATGGTAGTTTTGGTGTGGGTGGTTGTAGGTGGAGGTTGTGAGTGGTGATACTAGTTGTTGTACAAGGGGGTGCAGGGGATATAGACGGGGTATTGCTACGAACAGGGTAAATGTAAACAAAGGTCATTAAGGCAGCTCGTTTAGTACTGGCGGGGTGTAGCTGTAGACAAGTTAGAGCTACTGGTACTGGCGGGCTAATGTTGAAAATAGCAAGTGCCGGTACACGATACGGGTCCGGTGGCAAAATAGTTCTCGTCTGGGTTGACAATCCATAAATTCCGGGTTCGAATCCAGTTGAGGAAAACTTGTATGACTGATATCTAGTGTCAGCAAATGCTGGTAGTATTAACTACATTCCCATTGGCTTGCCCTAAAAACCTAACCTGCTTACAAAATATCCAGATAACCGGGGTAGACGTGTCTACCCTCTCTCAACGTGGTAAACGCTTTGGGTTGGCCCGCGTACTAGACAAGCTTAACATGATTACTGGTCACATGTGTACCCCCCTGTGTACCTCCCCTAGCTGCTGCTGCTGAAGAACAAGAACAACAAAATAACAAGAAAGAGGAAAAAGAGGAACACCAGCTCAAAACACCGTCATTAAGAGATATGTGATGCTGAATGTTGCTTCCTCTTCCTCTTCTTTTCCTCCCCTTTCTTCTTCCTCCACTCTCCTCTCCCTTCCTCATCTTTCATCTTCCTCTTCCTTCTTTGCCTCCTCCTCCTACTGTTTACCTCAGGTGTTTGTGGGTAGAGGTGAAGGGGGAAGAGACAGGAATAGATAATATGAATAACTCGTCCTCTGGTTCTCAATACGAAGCTTCAAAAAACAAAACAAAACCAAAAATAAACAATAACAAACAGCACGTGTTCAGTGGCGCCTCATTGAGTGAACAGGATCTCACAGCTGATTGGTCAACCTTTACCAAGTCTTTAGCACCAAGTTTGCTCTGATTGGTTCACTATTCAATGCATTTCTCTCATCGTGCATAATGGATTAATTGTCGGTTCTGAGTAAACATAATAAATACACTGAGACGTTCGTAGAGTGATACGGTATATATAATTTTTAATAAATTTTAAAGTCCTGTTATAATAGTAGTAGATTTAAGTTTATTTCTCTAGAAACAGGACCGCTACCAAACAGGGAGGTACTACTGCCTGGGGAGATATTGGAAACAAAATGTGTTGTTTAATGGTAGACCCTGCTGCCATATGGCATCACAAAAATTTTGACCAAGTTCCAGGTTGCTGATCTGAATTTCTGCCTCATTTACACACAATTGCAGGGATTCAATTGTTTCTCTTACTATTGACAACACAACATACATACTGTCGTTACTCACTCTTGATTTATTTTTTAATTATTTTGTTATTATTAGTATTACATTTTTTATATATTTTATTAATTATTATATTTTTTTATTAATTATTATTATCATCATCATCATCATCATCATTATATTTTTGCCCCCCAGGCCCTGATGTGGGTCAGTGATCTGTGCCCGGGTGGACTAATCTCCGTAAAAAAAAAATAAAAAATAAAATAAATAGTAGTAGAAAGGATGGCCTCTTCAAACCCCAAATGCCACGTTCAGGTAAGTTTTAAAGGTTTTTTTTATGGTCTAAGTTATGGACATTTCGTAAGTGAATAAATGTGCTGTGAAGAGCAGCTTCAAACATAGGTTGGGTGGATATATGAGCGATAGGGGTTGGGTGTAAATGGGACTGCCCAGTATGGGCCAATAGGCCAGCTGCAGTTTCCTCCATTCTTATGTTCTTTTGGACATAAAAAACTCCCATGTTCACACCAGCTCAGCTGTCATGTATTATTACCTGGTAGACTTTCTCTTTATTGTCAGTGCATTTACAGAGTATATCACTACTAGATGGAAACACGATTAAATTTCGAAGTAATGACATCGTCCGGACTTTGTTTTGAGAATGCCTGATGCTAGGTAAACATGACAACATAGTGCTGTTATTGTTTTGATGATTCACTAATGAACCACTGGGATATATCATCATTTATATTAATTAATGGGTAAAATTTTACTTTAACTTCCATAAGTATTTGGATGTTTAGATTCGAGATAGGCTACATTGGGTAAATTTTAAGTTTTGGTCATCCCTGTACTTATCCAGCTATGAAGTACGTTAAATTACATCAACCATCTGATCATCTCAAGCCCATCCCCTGGCCATGGTCGTCCCTCGTCCTTCCACAACATTAAATATAGACATCAGTGACGAAAACTTACATTTTCCAGACATGAAATAGAGAACAGTGATGAAAACTTACATTTTCCAGACATTAAATAGAGAACAGTGATGAATTCCATGTTGGAGTTATCGGTCTTTTGCATCATTTTGGCACCCAGCAAGTAAATACACACGATGATGCTTGAGCAGTAATTTATTACAACATAAAAATAAGGTATGCCTGTGTACATCAACATCTACTCAAAGCAATGCCGCCCCCCCCCCCACCTTGCCACTATAATCCCTGTTATTCATCTCCTTCCAGACAACCCCCCCATCCCTCTCAGTCAGTTTGGGGAAAGGGGAGGGGGAGCCCCTCAATACCCGCTACCTGTGGCCAGCAGCATCTTGCACGTGAGGAGCGCGGCTATGACGTCATTGGGGGGGGGGGTGGAGTATGACGTAATGGGACGACGGCTCGGGGAGGAAAGTGGACCAACTTTTCCCTTGGGTGACGTCTTTCTGAGCATCAATCTACGTGATCATCTCGGTCTGCGTCAATATGCCGGCACATCATTAGATGCTGGCTAAATATAGCTGCAGCTGGCAATATCGAGAGCCCATGTTATCACCTCAAATAACGTACTATGTTTCTCTCCTTACTAAACAAGACATGTTCCAATACGTTCCTTATTAAGGCTAGGGGGCCACACTCCATAAAATAAACATAGACGCCAACTTTGGGTGCAGCAGACAAACTATTTCATAATTTTTCTCATACCTAAAAGACCATTATTGTAACCACGTAGTCATCTCAAAATATTGTTTCCTTTGTTACATGTTTCACACTACACTACAAATACCCGTAAATAGACAGTTCACGCTATATTGAAAGAAGTGTAGAATATGAAAATAGTGTTCTTCAATCTACTTATCTTTTTAAAACTTTGTCAAAACACTTACAGTATATTCACTTTGAAAATAATAATAATATACGCATAATATAAGAAACAACTGGCACTCTTATTTTATGTATACGAGTATAACGCAGCATAGTAGTCGAGGCTGCTGCCACTACAGTACACGAGGACTTACAAGCAAAAGCACATCAATTAATAATAAAATCCATGACGATAAGATATTAAGAAAATTAAAATTTTCAGAAAAAAAATGACAAGCCAACAGCCTTATCATTTAATATTAAGACAAATTCTATGTGAGGGTTTACCCCCAAACCGACCCCTTGACTATTAACAAAAATATTTATATTTTCCCAACTACATAAACCTGGAGCAAGCAAATACATTAATATAAAACTGTGAAGAAACATTGTACATGTTGGGTGTGGACCAGAGCTACTTAACAGGAACATTAATAAACACAGTACAGTACTACTAACTCAACCGAACTCCATAATGCTATAATAATGACATCCGCATGACACTGTGCCCCGCCAAGGCGCATCACCCACATACTACGCCGCTGTATAACAAATTTAACATTAAGTGCGTCACGTGTACTTCAAAAACCTCAAAGGGTGGCAAGTACAGCGATACAGCCCCCCGGGTACAGCTGACACCCACCAGTGGTTGAGTGCGTGAGTGTCATAGAGGTCACATGCCCTCGTGGCCAGGAGTCAACACGGTCTCACTGTCATGTGCGTTCTCTCTCATCGCGTGAAAATTAAAGTTTAGTAATTATCAGGACAAACTTATGTCGTGTTTACGTTAAAAATATTTTCAACTTAGCTGAATATTTAATTTTTTCTAACCTACGCTGAGGCCGAAAAGATTTTGTGATCGCTGGCTTAATTATGGACGATACGTACGTATGTACGTATGTATGTATGTATGTACGAACGAATACACACGTAAGGCACCAAGCGAGAGGAAATGTGACTCGAGCAATAACCACAACAGAAGTCTTAATTTTCCACATACTTATGATGACTACACGTTCTGGTATCAAACCAGTCACCTTACGCTAAATAAACAAAAGGGGGGAGGGAGTGAAGCCTCAAAACGGGACGGACGGACAGAGACAAACAGGAGCTTTTTATTTACAGTGAAAATCTTTGAGGCATTCCAGAGTAAAGAAAAAATTTAATACAGTATTGACAATTTTTCTAAACACATCCCCTGCGCTGCGATACACCACACCCTAATGCACACCCAAGGGCAGAACCCCCCCCCCCGAGTTTCCTGGGGGCCCGGACTCCCCTTTTCACCAGAAAATTAATTACAGTACTTTTTCTTTAATGCAGCAATGTACTCAAACATTTTTGTATAGTGAAAAGTATTTACGACTGACTTCAGAATATCCCCTAATATCAAGTGCACATGGCTTCAAAATGGCTTCAAAATGCCCATGATATTGGTCAGATTAAAAAAAAAATATCGGGGCGGAACCTTATAGCGCCCCCCACCCTAAACTCCCAGCTGGATGGGCTCGCCATGGTCTCCCACCCACAACTCCTTGGACCCCCCATTTTGATATTTCTGGATCCGCCCGACACCACACCCTGACATACACCACACCCTGACATACACCACACCCTGACATACACCACGCCCTGACATACACCACGCCCTGACATACACCACGCCCTGACATACACCACACCCTGACATACACCACACCCTGACATACACCACACCCTGACATACACCACACCCTGACATACACCACACCCTGACATACACCACACCCTGACATACACCACACCCTTCAACATTCTCAGATCAGAAACACACGCCAATCCTCAGCTTATTTTATCTACAGTACTTTAATATATAAAAATCAAACCTAAATAATATTGTCAATTATTAAAGTCCAACACATACACAAAATAAAGACAAAAACACACAGGAGCAACCAAACAACACGCAGCACAGTATATTCATGCATGTAGTTTCATTTGAATTTCCTTAAAAAAAAAGTGAAAAAGGCAATATATATTCTATACCACTTTTTTCTTTTCACAGTTAATACCTTTCCCCTTTTTAATTCGGGACAAAAGAGTAGTAACCATCATTGAACAGTTATTTAGAGGAGATATTTTTTTTAATTCGATGCCACTCACAGCAAAGTGGAGAAATCGTCTCGGTTTTGATTGGGGTTAAATTTGAGGCCCATTTAAAAGTAGTGTTGTCAAAGATGTTGCCTAAGATAGTGGCTTCTTATGCGGGACATCAATTCTTCAGCAAACTAATAAGATCACACAGGTTATTGATCGAATATGTAACCTAATGGATGTGAACGTAAGCACCACCAACATACATACACTCACAACAACGGAAATGCCTTGTACACACGCATATGATATAGGAGTGACATAGTAGATCAAGTTCATCAGTACATCACATGTCTTGTGCATAAGGGGCCCAACACCAAGAACGGAAGGTCAAAGATGTAATATCTCCCTCGTAGTAACTGTCTCCTCGCTACCCGGGAAGACAAATCATGCACACAGCAACAGGGAATAATCATGTAGCTTGAGCGTCCAAAGTTTAGAAGCAGAAATGAACATCGCATTTCTAAAAGGTAAGGCAGTGACGCAGCATAACCCTGGTTGAGAAAGTGAAAAAACGTTGATCGTCTTCACTTACAGTACACATTGTTTTTGTTTTTTACAGCCAATAGAAAATATTACCTCTTTCAAAGAAATTATATGAACACAATACATAAAACACTACACTCAAAGTCCAGTATATAAAAAAAGACAAATATAACCCAGAACAGAAGTTATGGACAGCGAGTGAACAAGGGAGAGAGTGGAGGTACCAGTGCGCTATGCTTCCCCCAGAGCTGCCTCTACACGGTTTTGGATCAGTTATTTCCCCTGAATTTTTTCCCGTGAACACGTAAAACAAAAACTTTTGAGTCGGCATTTCTATATACGATCGGTCAGCTCACCCGAGCCATTATTTTGTTTTCAATATTTGATCTGAATTAATAATAAATTGAAACCAAAGCTTATAAGCCTCTTGTATGATACATATATAAGAACTAAAGACCAAGGCTATCAGTACTCAGTCGCGCCTCCATAGCAATATTGAAAACGACATATCCCTTTAACCAAAACTCTAATATTACTTGGGTCATCAACAAACTACCCTAAGCTGGGACTCCTCATAATACACCTCCACAATACAAGTAATATGAACACAAGAGAAAGATAAGACAGCGAAAACCATGTTGTATGATTTACCAAGAGCTCTAACTTAACCAAAACTATAGCTGGCGGTACACTCAGCTATCTCAAGAACCTAAAATAATAAACTTTCACATTCAAGTTGAAATCAATCCGGTGACTATGGAACGGTATCGAACGGAAACCAAATTTACCACGGCTGAACGGTCACCATCAATGTTGTAGCCCCGAGCGGAGCGTTCCGTCCAGAGGATAAAAAAATATATATGTTGGTTGCGGCGCCAATATTTTATTCTTTCGCGCGCGTGGTGTGTGTGTGTGTGTGTGTGTGTGTGAGAGAGAGAGAGAGAGAGAGATACTTCCCGCCAACAACTCTCAGACGTGTTTACGAAAACTGGCCATTATATTTAATTAGTGTATATAGCTGGGGAAATAATTTACCCAATTGCTACAGGAAGAGAGGTGCAAGTTAAAAATAAGAATATTATATTTTACGAAGTACAAAGGACCCATGTCAATTGGGTATAATGTAGGCGTAACAGTTATTATGTGTAATTTCTCATTAATAGATGACCACAAATGGGTATTCTGTGTAAAATCCCATAAAACGAGTAAAGTAAACTGACCCTAGGCCTCATTTGCCGAGTTCGAGTGGACAGATTGTGGAGAGCGCTACCCATAATTTTGCTTCGACGAGGGGAGGTGGCCTCACACCAACGTGTCACCGTATATAAAAGCCATCTGAGAGGCCAGCAAAATAATCAATGGATACACATTAATAAATATACATAATCATAAAAAATGCGACTGATTATAAAGGCTTAATGACATTCGCCAAGTTAAAAGTCTGTGACCATGTTCACATTAAAAATGTTTATATAAATATATTTTATGTTCAATTAACACGCCACTGCCATGGTCTCTCCAGTACAGGAGCCCCACCGGTCAGTTTCTTGCTTGGTGAATTATCTAAGACTAATATTCAACGGTAACACAAGGCTGATGTACGGTATACAGACTCAGATAGGTGTTACCGTCTGGCAGGTTTTGTTTCCTGCAGGGTGGGTGGCAGGTCGGTGGTCTGCCTTCAACTTCGTCAATGAAATCTACCTGGGAGATGTAGCCGGAGCCGGACTGTACCTGCCGACATCCTCAACCCTCACTTCCTTTACCAGCTCAGAAATCCTCCCCTTAACACCTAAATCCTTTGCACAATCCATAACCAACACTATAACACACTATATTTCAACATGGCAATCCACAACTAACACTACAACATGCTACTGCATAACAACATCTCACAACCACCACTACAACACACAAACTCATACCACAATCCACAACTAACACTAAAACACACTACCACATCATAACATCTCACAACCACCACTACAACACACAAACTCATACCACAATCCACAACTAACACTAAAACACACTACCGCATCATAACATCTCACAACCACCACTACAACACACTAACTCAAACCACAACTAACACTAAAACACACTACCACATCATAACATCTCACATCCACCACTACAACACACCATCACCATCCCACATCTAACACTACTCCATCACCCACCATCGGCATCGCTCTTTCTCGTGTCCTATTAAAAAAAATAATAATTCAGGAATGTCAGGGAAGTGTCACAGCATAAACTCAGATAGAGAAGCGGCAACACGATGAAAGGAAGTATACAAGCGATACAGGGACAGACGAGACGATTCATGGCCTCCAAGGACAGAGAACTATCCCAAACACCACCCAAAAGTATTTACGAACACGTAGCCACAACTCCAGAAAACAAATGTCGGAAAAAATACTAATTATCGATTTGCACCACCGATATCTCATGGTGTTTTATCCATACACCAAACTTCACCAACTTCTGTTTGTATTCCCCCCCCGAGTTGACGCGTTCAGTACCCGGACGTAGAACACTGCCAGGTCCTAAGGGCATAACAAGTGTGACGAGGAGTTGTAACCAATAACGTCATGCAGGTGAGGAATGTTTACTATTATACATATGGTAATACTGTATCATCATACCGTAATTTTATCATCGCCCTCTAAACGACCTCTGCCAGCCCAGGTAGAGAGAACGCCCCCAACCACCTGTTATTGCTGTGAATTACACCTATTACCGACGTATTTACAGTAGCTACCTGACTAACTTCACCCATAGTGTATGACATGGCGGCGCGTAAGAGAATATATCTAAGTTACAGTTGTACAGACGAAGTGATTTTATCCTAAGCACATAAATACTCGTTGCGCTTATATATGACCGTCTTATGAGTATAGAAACAGATTCCTGACAGCTAGGATATAAACTTTAAAGGATGCAAGACGAGAGAGAGAGAGAGAGAGAGAGAGAGAGATAATAATAATAATAATAATAATAATAATAATAATAATAATAATAATAATAATAAGAATAATAATTAACGGTTTATTGAAAGAGCTTAGCAGCCAGAAGGCTGAAAATATACAGTTACATATTTGGGGAATGGGTTTCGAATTACAAATAATATACAAGTAACATAAGTGACACAAATAAGATATATAATAACTAGATGGGGAAAAGCTCAAACTACAGTTCATTTCAACATAGTGACAGTGCAAGGAGTAGTGTTTACTGGGAGTGAATACACTGGTTTATTACAAGTTATTGATAATTTTTACAATGGTTGGAACTGGGCTGTTCTTATAGCGATCAGTTCGTGCACGTATGGGCTGGATGCGGTTGTGGTGTCGAACAGTAATTCTCGGACTAGGGATCTCAGGTGGTAATAGGAGCCGGTGTCGAGGATGGTGTAGAAGCTTCTTACCAAATTTGCAGATGAGGTCGTGGTGATGGTCAGTGAGAGTCGAAAGGGTCAGTGTGTTGAGCGCTTCTTGATATGTGGAGTAGGAAGGGGAGAGAATAATCTTGCATGCCCTCTTTTGCACTTTTTCTAGGTGTTTACGTTGTGTGGCATTTCGGGAGGAAGACCAGGTGGGGGAGGCATAGGTGAGCTTGGGAAGTATGAATGTTGTGTAAACACTGAGGAGCTCGTGTGCAGGAACTCCGAGGGACTTGAGTCGGCGGAGGAGGTGGAGACGGAAACTGGAGGATTTGACAACTTCACTGACGTGTGGTTTCCAATTTAGTTTGTTGTCTACGGTGACGCCGAGGAGCTTCGTGGAATCTACAACCTGGAGTGTGTTCGGACCTAGAGTAATGGAAGGAGGTGGGACAATGTCGGAGGAGAGGTTGATGTGCATAACCATGGTCTTGGTATGGTTGATGGTGACATGGTTGTTGGTGGCCCAGTTTTGGAGACTGTTCAATAAATCCTGAAGGGCGGTATAGTTGGGAGCAGAATTGTTGACGCTGATCCCAATGGTGGAGTCGTCGACATATTTCCAGCGAGCAGGGGTTTCTCTTGGGGCATCATTGATGAGCATAAGGAAGCAGAGTGGTCCCATCTTGGTGCCTTGGGGGACGCCACAGGTGAGTAACTGAAAGGTGGAGACAGCCCTCGGAAGCGTACAGCTTGGCGTCGGTCACTGAGGAAGTCTGTAAGCCATGGTATAAGACTTCTCCGAAGCCCGAGGTCAATAGCTTTGTTGATGATGTGGTCGACTCGAATCCGACAGCTACAGACGTTTTTCGGAGATTATGTAATCGAGAAAGCTGACAAGACCGTCCGCTGAGTGGTTCTCACCAAGGTCTATAGAAATAGATCTTGGTTCTCATGCATGGAAGCAGGCCTGCGTGCTCGTGTGCGTACGTGCGTTTCCAAAAGAGTGACTATCTTTGTTTTAATCGTCGTAATATAAAATTACAGTACTAGAGAGAAGGGCGACGAGATTTATTCCCTATAAGACCATTACGGCCATGATAATATACTGTATGTAAGAAGAGAACACAAACTATTAGTTACATCCGACCAACTAAGGGTCGTGCGTGGGTTCGGTTACGTTAGGTTAATTGGGACCCATAAGACTAGGTGTCAGTACAAACGATAAGGTTACGTTAGGTTAATTGGGGCCCATCTGACCTGCCACTATGAAAAACATGAAGGCTCACTATGGGTCTCGCGACAAGGTTCCAAACAAATATTTACTGGTGTTAGACACACCACAGATCATAGATTGTGGTAATGGATATAGAAGCAGGTAATCACAGAGGCCCCACTACTACCCTTGGGCTAATGCATAATATAATACCCACACGCGCCTAGTTATGAATAACGGGTGCATTGATCCTCTTGCTCAGATCGCCTGCCTATATCACAAGCACAACACCAATCTAATTACGGAAGCAACTGCGTCAACAAACACGAGCTCAATGCAATTTGGCATTTAATCCTTTGAGGGAAATAGGATCTCTCCTTCTGCAGGAGAACTATAATTATTTATGCATCTTTGAGCGAGTAACAAACACAGAGATCGAGGACGGCCGTTTGTTAACATGAACTTATTAATGCCCTGTTGCTGCTATATACGTTCACTTGCATTGGTGTAAAGTAAAGCGGTCACGACACGGGCGGTTAGGCACCACTGCTTACATAATTATATGCTAAGCAAAATCATCACAAACTCCAGATGCCAACCTTGGTCCAACTGCGTCATGACCAACAGGCTACAGACTAACTACACACGGTTCATCTTGAAAGTGTCTTATATCATTAGAGTTTGTTCAACAGCATCATTAAGGAACCTGGCTAACTATACTGTTTTGGCCCTTCTGGGTTCATAACATTAAGCAAAACTGTTAGTACTGTGCTGGCCTAATTTAGTCTATTTTTACCAATCATGAATCAATTTACTGCTGCAGAAGAATTAAGTTAATCGTTTAGTTGATGGTGAGAAACTTTACTTTCATCCTCGCCCAAACCCTGTTTAGGCTCCCCCTTTTTTTTCAGTACTCGTGCAATGTCGTCAATTATTTATGATTCGGTCAGTAACGTTGCAGTTATGTATGTTTCAGTGACTACAATAACAAAGAATACAAACAGGACCAATATCTGACCTGTTTGTTGTCGTTTTCCAAGTACTGTACATATCAAATGTGTAAGCTAACTCAAACAAACAAGCATATGCCACACAATCAAAGTGTGGCATTAATTGAGACAAGTTTTGCCCACCGAGTGGTAGGTGTTTACCTCACCTTAAAAATATCGTCTGGCATTAGCCAGAATGAAATACCCAAGTCCAATTATACCAAGTCAACCCACTTCGAGTCGAAAATTCGTTCTCCACCGCGCATGACGTCATCTGGCCGGCAGCCCGGGAAGTGGTCCAGGGTAAGGGCTCCCACTTTTGGGGAAAAGTTCCTTGATCGGGAAATTTTAGTAGATTTAGGGTAAAATCTAGGGAAATGGCAATTTGGGGGGAAATTGCGGGAAATATGATTATTACGAACGGAATATACTGATTTCAACGGAAAGTGTCAATAGGGGATTTTTTCTTGATGTCCCTACCATTTGCTAATGCTCCAGTAGAAAGGTTATTCAGTTCACTAAATATAATAAAAACAGAATTCAGAAAGTTTGAAGAGAGAGAGTCTGGTGGGTTTACTTAATTCAAAAGAGGGAATGGCCACAGCTGGAAAATCAGCTCATCAGATAAATTGAAGTGGGAACAAAGATTTGCTGCAACTCATGAGAAATGTCAAAAGTAATGCACGGATGCTGAGGCACGTGATACAATTATAGAAAAAACTTAAATCATAAATCATAATCCTTCATCTCTTGAAAACAAAGTATGTGCTCAATCTTAGCCAATATTTTTCTATTACTGCATTTACTAAATAGTAAATCAGTGCTGAAAGGTTCTACACTTTTTATCAAAGAATGCATTTTCATTTTTGTATAATAAAAAGAAAAAATAAACTAGGTTAACAGTGATGAAAGGACCTACGATTATTATTCCAAAGACTACAATTCCATTAAGTTTAACAGTGGTTAGTGAATTATATACTTATTACAAAAGAATGTATTTTTCATAATAAAGGTTTATGACTTCATTTGAGCCTTTTTTTTTCTAAAACATTACAGTTCTCCATTACAAGTAATTTACTGCCTGCTAGAGCGTGTATCAGAGAGAGAGAGAGAGAGAGAGAGAGAGAGAGAGAGAGAGAGAGAGAGAGATTTTTATGCATAAAGGTTTGTAAAAAATAATAATAATGATATAATGCATAATGATAATTAAATTAATATATATTTGTTTTTCTTTTCTTTTACTTTTTTTTGGGGTGGGGGGGGGTGGGGAGGGGGGAATATTATTCATTCTCGGGAAATTATCACGTTAGTTTGGGGAATTCAAGGTTTAGCTTTGTGGGAGCCTTGTCTAGGGTGGGACCTCAGTAGCCTCAAGTTAGCAGCTGGCCATCGCATCGTGGTGTGAACGTCTATGCCAATGCCTGATAAATGCTCCGTATTTGGGCATATCAAATTACAAAGTACATGATAATAATTTGATATTTCCACAATTTCCAAAGGACGAAAAACAGAGAAAAAATGGATTTTGCTGTGCATGCAGCAAATATATAGAATGCAACAGAAGGGCAATACTTGAGAGCCGTTGGCAGGTTTAAATTTACATTCCCTAAAGTCTAACTTTCGACCCGGAAACCGGATGTGGAGAGACAAGTACCTACAGTATTTGTTGCTTGAAACTGTTGTATAGCCTAGTCATCTGTAATATACAGTATATAGTGGCCATATTGATAAATTGAAAACCTCTACACTTATATACAGTACTTGTATTCACTGATTTACTGTAATAGCTTGAGGAGAGAGAATGATGATATTTATAATCATTAATAATTTTTATTATTTTCTTTGAGTATTTTATTTAATTCTTGTATTCCTTCTGCCCCCCCCCCCCAAGTAAATAGGTAGCCCATATGCCTATAATTACTTAATTTCTTTTACACTGATACTGGCAGCAAAATCATAAGAGTATAAATAATAATAAAGAGGGGAAGAAGAGGATTGTTAATAATATATTTTTAATAATTACAATAGGAATATAATAAAACTAATGATTACATGAGAAGTTGAAGTGGACTAACTCAAAGATGGTGTGCTAGTGGATGAGAAAATCAGGAAATATGGCAAGAATATCCACCTCGGCCAACGACGTCACATGCGCGTGGGTATACTTGGTTTATTTTGACTTTGGTGCGACACTACTCCTTAAAGGGTTAAACAACGAAATCAACAAAATAAACAGAAAATATTCTCCAGGTGTCACTTGAGCAATAGCTTTCTTTATACGATGGGACAACAAGGCACGGAGTTCCTCTTGAGGTGACAGTGGTGAGTTGAGTGTAAGACAGGGTTCGTGCCTCGCTCAAGGACGGCGGCGCTCCCTCAACCCTCCCACCTGTTACATCCTTATCCCCTTCCCCACTCCGGGATACACCCACTCTATTTCATGGAAATGTGTATATTCCTTTTTCCGCATGTCGCAAACCCTCTACCACATTCCTCTGGCGCCCACATTCTCTAAATTTCACACTGACGCATCTTTTAACACCTTTTTTATTTTTAAGTGCTTTCACTCGTACAAACCGTGAGCCAGCCGGTTCCCAGTTCCTTGTGGCTTTCAGATTTTATCCACGCCTTTCGTTACTGCATTCATCCAAGTTTTTCGACCGTGTTCCCATCTTCCATTTAAACCAGCCACTTTTGGCCAGTAACCGCCTCTTCCTCCCGCTCCTCCTCTGTCAACTTACTCAATCAGATTCAACTCCATCAATCCCCATGTACCCGTCAATAGTCTCCCCATAGTCGTAGCTAAATTCTTTTCTCCCAGCCAATGGTCTTCTCTCGGTCACACCACCTTCACTTCAAGGACCCACTCGAGATACTCGGTTCCCCATCCTCCAACATCGTTAGTTTTATCACACCTCTACTTTCACTTTAATTCTCTTTTTGTCATATAAAATCAGCGTTTATCTTTCAGTGCAATAATAAGTGATCTCAGTTGGTTGAATTTTTGGTCCTGTTTATACCCTCTAAGAGCATCTTCATGATTACCGTCATTCTTAACTGAACAGCGGGCGACCCCCATGTTTCCCTCCCTCGTCTTATTCATTTCCTTGCCACTTCTAACTGTTATATGATCCATCACTCGTTCATCAATCTTATCATCTTTCTTTCGCCTCCATCGTCTGTTCTTTCCCACAGTACTTTCCTTACTTCTTGTTCTCCTGCCAGTTCCAAAACCGTAACTATTGATCGTCTTTACTTACATAAACCAATAACATATCATAGAAATTGAGTACGTTTGTTGGCTAAGTGTCAGGTCCTTCAACTGAGTGCCCTTTTAAAGTCTTAAATTTCACGGAGAGACGGTACAGTTGGTAATATTTTCGTTTGTCAAGTGAACACATTATTATTAGTATTATTAGTATAATTATTATTATTCCTTACTGTAACACAATATATACTGTAGGCCTACATGACAAGTATAATTCACTTTTCAAAATTCTCTCCAAAATTTACTGTAGATACGACAGAGTTCTTCAATAGTGCATCTTCCGTGCTCAGTCTGTCACTAACATGTCTTCAAGGTCAACACCACAATCACGTTTGGTAACTTAACATTTTCTCAGTAGCAAACACATTACTAATGCATATTTACCGCAAGTTCCCGATTTTTCCATCAAATATTCCAGCATATTATATAATTATTATTATTTACCAGTATATCGGTCTATGCCAGCTGTAACACTACTAACCCTCACACGTATAGCATTATATACAATATAAACAGGTTTACGCACTTAAGTTCTTTCCTAACAGTGAAAGAAAAAAATATCGATCAAAACCTTCCCTCGGAGACCTCCTTCACTCCTTGTCTCTATAATGACTCTTCACCTCCCAATTCGGATTGTCCTTCATTTATAACAGTGTTGCTCTTGTCAACTCTCATGGCCTCAAGTGCACTAACATAAAATAACTATTACATTAATCCCCACGTTATAACATGGAACAAACTTATCAGTCCACAATATACGCGTAATGAATTCTAGGGCCAGAGGTGTAATATCTCAAAACATCTGTCCTAATAACCCACAAGTATAACTGTATTAAACACGAAATTTTCCCATGCAGAACAACGGGTAACTCGGAGGAAAAATATTACACTACGTGGGTACGACTTGTGAGTATTGTAAATCCCATCTGGGTAAGTGGTGGGAAAATAAATCTCATCTGAGTAAGTGGAAGAACAACAGAGGGTAGCTGCGACGGTGAGCAGCCCCCCCTCCCTCAATGTGCACATTAAGCCTGTGGGTGCAGCGGACATGGACCACTGGTAAACCCAGTTAAAGGGAAACCTGCACCACACACACTACCAGGTCAAAGCTGCAGCACACACACACACCCCTAACACAACCAATAAAAAATCTCTCTCTCTCTCTCTCTCTCTCTCTCTCTCTCTCTCTCTCTCTCTCTCTCTCTCTCTCATAAAATATCACATACACTATAAACATCACACAACAACCACCATCAACACCATACCCTGTAAACACAACACAACCACCATCAACACCACACAGCAACCATTACAGCCAACCAGAATCAACACCACACCACAACCATCAACACCACGCACCAGCATCAACACCACGCACCCAGCATCATCACCACATGCACTCAGCAACAGCACCGTCACACAAAATAAGTACCAACGCCATTAACCACAGCGGTGAGCCACACTCCATCAACAGTATCAACATTACGCCTCGCATCTGGGATACTTGGAGAGTTGGTTTGGGGCTTAACTTACCAGATCAATCGGCCCTGACTGCAGTGGTTAGGCAATCTTCAGGGGTTCAACAAGTGATAGTGTGGCTGATTATGTACAGTATGTCATCATCCGGGAGGCTTGGTAACGGGCCAAGCTGTACGGAAGCCCCGGAAATCGATTTCAGGTCTTACGCCTCCGTAAACTGATCTGTGATAAAAGTGGCCTTTATAACCTCGCTAACCAACATGCTACTGGCGTTTGCGTGAAATGTCTACGAATCTAGTGTAGTCTGGGTGATAACATATACTTCTAAGGATCTGTTTTTCAAGTTTTAATTACCTTAATAAAAAGAATTCAAACATTGCTCACAGGTAAATGTGTTTTAAGGTAAGGTGAGCAAATTGGGCACAAGCTAATGCAGCCCATCACAGCAAGGAAGAGGACACGAGGGCGCAGTAAGATTGTGTGGTCGCCTCGGTGCACCTCCCACGTCCAGAGCACCACTTCTCACTTACTAGTACTCAACCATCCCGACATGAACCCAGGTCCGTGGGCTTCACCATGATCTTAAACCTCCAGTCATCATAGTGTCAGGGTGAGCAAGTTGTAGACTCAGGGGAGAAGTTACTACATTAAGACTACAGTACACTCATCACTATGGGAGGCATCACCAGCCACAGCCTCCCTTATCTCCCACATCCACAAGAACATATTCTCTCTGCCCGCCTACCATCATGCTACATCCAAAAATGGTCAGAGATCAAGAAATATATCGGTGCCCATATTTTTATTAATATAGATTTATTGATTTATTAAAATAAAATTATGTGACCACCAGTGTTTGTCCAACCATTATTTAAACGCTTATTTTAAACAAATCGACATGGATTTCGAGGAAACTTGGGTGTGTGGATGTAACTTGGGAAGATTTCGATACTTAATCAGTATCTTCCCTCCATATTGTGGGGAATTATGGCCTGCTTTGTTACTATGGAGATGGGGAACTCTAGACCTATACAAGTCAACTTCTCTGTACTGTCTTCTCTTAGTATACACAGCCTTCGTATTGGACCGAATGTTCTGTACTATTGTTTTAATAAATATTACATAATTATGTTAAACTGAAAGAACAAGCAGTGATTCACAGTTCATATCATCGACAAATTATAAATAGTACTTTATTATCGATGTCAACCTTACCTACATGGTAATGATAAGTTTTATACGAACTTCATTTCTGCCCGCAAAGGCTCCAATTAATTATAATGGAAAAGACACTTCAAAAGGCTGTACGAGCTGGAGAACACCCCCCCCCCCTGCATACTGAAAGAAGTGGGGCCACAAGAATACTAATGAACAAGCTAGTGAACACCTGAAACTATAAAACTCCCACTTACAACAGACATTCTGACACTACCACTTGGCACCTTCAACACAAGCCTTTATCATGTACTGTAGCACCTCAGTCTTGTTCCATGACAAAACCCCAACGGGGTTGTCATTTGTCAACACTAACCTAACCTAACCTAAACATAAAAGCGTTTTTATTTTATATTTTATATGAGACTGGGGTTTTGTCCGTTGGGGTTTTATAGGGTCACCCCTCAGCCCACCTTTAAACCACACAAAGCCGTACTTGTGTCAGTAACACTACCAAGCCAGGGGCGTCACCTGGTTACTACCATGCCGGGGGCGTCACCTGGTTACTACCAAGCTGGAGGCGTCACCTGGTTACTACCAAGCCGGGGGCGTCACCTGGTTACTACCATGCCGGGGGGTCACCTGGTTACTGCCGGGGCGTCACCTGGTTACTACCATGCCGGGGGGTCACCTGGTTACTACCAAGCTGGAGGCGTCACCTGGTTACTACCAAGCCGGGGGCGTCACCATCACTGGTTACTACCAAGCCGGGGCGTCACCTGGTTACCAAGCCGGGGCGTCACCTGGTGCCGGGGGTCACCTGGTTACTACCAAGCTGGAGGCGTCACCTGGTTACTACCATACCCTACCAGCCGGGGCGTCACCTGGTTACTACCTGGTTAAAGCCGGGGCGTCACCTGGTTATTACTACCATGCCGGGGCGTCACCTGGTTACGGGGCGTCACCTGGTTACTACCATGCCGGGGGCGTCACCTGGTTACTACCAAGCCGGGGGCGTCACCTGGTTATTACCAAGCCGGGGGCGTCACCTGGTTACGTCTTACCATCTTTACCGGCGGAAATCCTTGCTTCAGCCCTGCCCCACCGCCACACTCACCTGCAAACACCACAAAACATTGTTACTAAAGATATTTGTTGAAGTATTTATACAAACTTGTAATGAGAACAATTCACTTGAACTAACTCAGGACATGTAGTTTAATTTGGTTTTGTAAATAATACACATTTTTTTTCATCCATAACCTAACCTACACTAATCTAACCCTCCAACTATATTGCTGTTTGTCAAAAAATATCTGTGGAAGTGAAAAAAAAAAAAAAATAAATTTTACCCTCTCTTTCTCCATCTCACTCGATGTTTTGGCTCTTCAACTAATGATTTTTCATTTTTGTTTAGAATGGAAGGCGTGGGGGAAGGGGAAGAGTCAAAGCACAAGGGAGTCCAAGACAAAATGGTAGGAGCTATAGGGGAAGCCAAGAGCAAGGAAAATAAAATGAGTTTATGATAGAAAAAGACGGGGACAGACAGCGGCATGTAGGGGGGTGGGCAAGGGAAAGGGCAGGGGCAAACCGTGGCCAAGGAAGGGCAAGACACGGAAGATAAAAATAATGAGGGCAGAGGGGCACGGGGTGTAGGGACACGGAGAGGAGTACCACTCATTAAGAACCCCTTCATAAGGCTCTAAGGTGAGAGGAAGGGGGGAGTAGGGTGTTTTTTTTAGCTTAACAAATTTATTGACAAAGCTTGGAGTACAGTTTGCCTTTTCTGAGTAATTCAGTCAGAGTCGTGTGGGTGATGTCACTGTTTGCTGCCATGCAAGACAGTGGTTCATATACATTGGACGTCATATTCTAATTGAAGACTAATCAGTGTGGGCTAGCAGCAAATTTGGGATAAACAGCAAGAATGTCCTCAAGCACCCCCGATTCAATATAGTGATTACAAAGTTCATGATACAATAAGCCAGGTGGCTTGAAGTCTTTGACAGTGTCACATTCAATAATATAGTGTTCAAGTGTATGCTTTAAAGGTTTATCACAAAGTTTACATGCTGAGTGTTCCGGTATGGGTACAGTGTTACTAACTTGCCAGATGTGTCTGTATCCTAGCCTAATTCTGGCCACGACTACATCACATTGTCTGGTTCTGTCCTTATGCTGGCCATACCGGTACCTCTCGTCACAAAATTTGTCATATTTATTAATGCTACAACTGCCAGGTCTCTCTGCATTTCTCAGTTCTTCTAGATCAGAGTTCATGATTCTAACTTGAATGTTTTTAAGCACAGCATTGAAGAGGCCAAGGTCACGGTCAACATTTTCATTCTTACATGCCTCATTGGCCAGTCTATTAGCACAGTCATGATACCTAATTAGTAGGATGAAGGAGACGGGAGAAGGAAGGACGGACGGAGGAAGGAGGAAAGCCAGGAAAGAGGGGAAGGGAAGGGAGAGGAGGCATTAGTAACTTAAATCTTCCCCTCAACACCACTAATTTGAGAAACCCTCTAAGGTAGAAATCCTGAACGAGGGCAGCCATACGACCTCCCATAGCGCCACACAAACAAACACGCACGCACATACACACCGACGCCAAGCTGTACGCTTCCGAGGGGCTGTCTCCACCTTTCAGTCACTCACCTGTGGCGTACCCCAAGGCACCAAGATAGGACCACTATGCTTCCTTATGCTTATCAATGATGCCCTAAGAGAAACCCCTGCTCGCTGGAAATATGTTGACTCCACCATTGGGATCAGCGTCGACAATTCTGCTCCCGACTATACCGCCCTTCAGGATTTATTGAACAGTCTCCAAAATTGGGCCACCAACAACCACGTCACCATCAACCATACCAAGACCATGGTTATGCACATCAACCTCTCCTCCGACGTTGTCCCACCCCTTTCCATTACTTTAGGTCCCAACACACTCCAGGTTGTAGAAACCACTAAGTTCCTCGGCGTCACCATAGACAACAATCTAAATTGGAAACCACACGTCAGTGAAGTTATCAAATCCTCCAGTTCTGTCTCCACCTCCTCCGCCGACTCCAGTCCCTCGGAGTTCCTGCACCCGAGCTCCCTAGAGTTTACTCAACATTCTTACTTCCCAAGCTCACCTATGCCTCCTCTACCTGGTCTTCCTCCGTAAATGCCACACAACGTAAACACCTTGAAAAGTGCAAAAGAAGGCATGCAAGATTATTCTCTACCCTTCCTACCCCACACATCAAGACAAGAAGCGCTCAACACACTGACCCTCTCGGCTCTCACTGACCATCACCACGACCTCATCTGCAAATTTGGTGAGAAGCTTCTGCACCATCCTCGACACCGGCTCCTACTACCACCTGAGATCCCTCGCTCGAGAATTGCTGTTCGGCACCACAACCGCATCCAGCCCATACGTGCACGAACTGATTGCTATAAGAACAGCCCAGTCCCAACCATTGTAAAAATTATCAATAACTTGTAATCAACTAGTGTATTCACTCCCAGTCAATCTTACGTTTTGCACTGTTACTATATTGAAATGCCCTGTAGTTTGAGCCTCTCCCCACCTAGTTATTATATATCATATTTGTATCACTTATGTTACTTGTATATTATTTGTAAATCAAGAAACCCATTTCCCAATTATGTAACTGTATATTTTCAGCCTTCTGGCTGCCATGCTCTTTCAATAAACCGTTAATTATTATTATTATTAATACACACACACTTGATAATCCCTCTCAGTCCTTAACCCCCAGATTATCCCTCTCATTCACACATACACCCCCTCTCACTCATACTTACTCCCGAAATAATCCCTCTCACTCCGCCTTAACCCCCAGATTATCCCTCTCATTCACTCTCACATACCCCTTTCCTCATCCATAAGAGCTTCAACACTTCAAGTCGTCACACTAAGAGGGAAGCTTCACCTCAGTGTCGCCTCCCCTTGACTGCCATCTAATGTGAGCAGCAAGAGACGACCACCTGGCAGTCGAGTAAAGGAACAGATGAATGGAGAAAAATCAGCAGTGGGGTAAAAAAAACCGCTGAGTGGAGTAAAATCAGCTGAGTAGAGAAAAATCAGCTGAGTAGGGAAAAATCAGCTGAGTGGGGAAAATCGGCTGAGTGGGGAAAATCGGCTGAGTGGAGTAAAATCAGCTGAGTGGAGAAAAATCAGCTGAGTGGGGAAAATCGGCTGAGTGGAGTAAAATCAGCTGAGTGGAGTAAAATCAGCTGAGTGGAGTAAAATCAGCTGAGTAGAGAAAAATCAGCTGAGTAGAGGAAAATCAGCTGAGTGGGGAAAAATCAGCTGAGTGGGGAAAAATCAGCTGAGTGGGGAAAAATCGGCTGAGTGGAGTAAAATCAGCTGAGTGGGAGAAACTCTACTGAATAAAGAAAAAAAGAATCGAGTGAAAAAAGGCAGGGGAGCAATAAGCAGTGTAAGAGATAACAGTTAAGGAGGTGCTAAGAGAGACGACCTGAACGTGGGAACACAGGCATAAGACGCACCCGAGTGACTGACAACCAGCACACTGAAGCACTGCTGTGGTGGAGCTGCTGAATAGGGGGAACACTCACTGAGGAGCATAAGAGAGAAACCTGCGTGGGTGAGGAGCAGCTGAGTACACAGTGAGAGACTCACTTACCGTCTTTTAACTGAGGGGCAGTGGAGTAAGGAGCAAGTAACTAAGCAGTCGAGAGAGGATTAAGATGGTAAGGAGCAGGTGAGTGGAGCAACAACTCACTGAGGAGTAGTTAAGTGGAGGGAGGCGGTGAGAGCGGTAAGCCAGTCTCAGGGTCTGCGGGGTAACACCACGGGCGCGGAAAATCGAAACGGGTAGCAATCTTTGCCGGAAAAGGGAGGAGAAGGAGTCTGGTGTTAGGAGGAGGGTGGGGAGGTGGAGGGGCTGGCAGCCTCTCACAGTGCCACCAGCAAGCCACGCCCTAGTTTTCTTTTTCCAGGATGGACAGGGACTCCGTCCTTCCTCCCCCAGTCAGGCACTAGTCATGTAAAACCTACACAAACGTGACGCTGTTATAGTTCTCTCGGCCAAGTATACTCTTGACATAAATGAGAATATACTCTATCATTCTGTAGCAACATCAACAATCCTGAACATATAGTTCATAATAATAAGACAGATGGGTCGGGGTTCCATCTAAACTATAAGAAATTCTGTTCATGTTTAGTGAAATGAAGTATACACTTCCGTGCAGTAAGAATATAAAAGCCTGGGCAGGGTATCACAATAGCCGGAGATGGTTCGGCATAAAAAAGGATGACCAAGATTGAACTGCCGTTCACTGTCAAGATAACAAAGAGGCCGATAAAACCCATGAAGAAGATAGGAATATATTTTTTTTTAATAGGCAACACTGGAGACAAAAATGGGTGCAAGAATAAACAAGACCGGAGAAGAGAAATACACGACAGTTAATAAAACGTAACAAAAGTAGAAGTCACGTTTAAGTACCACAGTACTGCTAGAACAATATTTTCCTGATTCAGTCAAGGTCCAGCTTAACTTTACCAGCAGCAAGATGTGAGCGTAAGTCAGCAACCCAGCAACTCCAGGGACCATTGTGATCAATATCTGGAGGCCAACAGCGGCCACTGAAACTTAGAGGAGCACCAACACCACCACGGCCACTGCCACCAGTAACGGCTCAGGCACAAGCACCACTACACAATCAGCAGTGGTAGAAATGTCAGCAATAGCAGTAAATAGGAGCACGAGCACACGATCATTGACACCATCGAGAGCATTAGCAACAGCAGCACCATGGACATCAGCACCATCAACATTACTGAAGAATTCGTACCAAGAACAGCACCTTGAAACTTGGAAAGCAGTAACTACACCAGCAACAAAATCAATAAGAGCCGCAAATACAGTACTGTTGCTAACACACCTATGACTAGCAAGAGCAAGAACTACAAACGAAAAACATAGAAAACACCACCACCAACAACGACCGCCACTAAGGTAAGCCAGGAAAAGAAAAATGGCAGCACACAGCAGCAACAGTAATTGAGGACAGAAATGACATCCACAGCACTATATCACCCCCCTCCGTAGGCAGATCTCTGGTTGGATCTTCCCTCCCTCTTGCTACATCACATCTTGAGTGTTCTTCGCTCTAAGTCTCCATATACTGTAGCACATTGTTACGTTTTTCACTCCCGTGTAAACTTATTTTCAAAGACATGAAGTGTATAAAACCACTCCTTTTATTCACCATGATGATTCACCTAACGTCTACATTTCAGTGAGTTGTGGATAAGTAACTTAACTGTATTCAATTGACATTCTTGACGTGTTTCCATCACAGTTCCTACATAAAACTCGCACTATAAAGGTTTATTCAGTAAATAAGTAATATATTACTTGCATTACGTAATAATTAAAATAAAACCGCCACCAGTTCCCCGTCTCAACCTATTAAGACTGAGAATCCATTCTCTCATTTTCTCTGACGTGGTAATTGCTTTGTTGTGATCATATGTGAGATCTGGTACAAACATTCTCATCTCATTCACATCTCTCTGCCATGATAAAAGCCCAAACAATATCAAAATAAATTGTTTTACGTTTTCATTTTTATGGAGTAAATTATTTTTATGGTATAAAATTATGTTGATGTTTTGGTTAGTTTTGGGGAACGTCCAGAACGATTCTCGAGTCGTAGCCATACAATGACAGATCATGTTTACAAGAGTTGAGAAGACGATTCTTCCTGACACAGGCCTTATATAAGTTGTTAAATAAACTCTGACATCGACAGATGACCAACACCAAATGGCCATCATAGAGTTTTATGTTGTGTGCTATGAAACCTTTCCATCACATATTACTCATAAAATAACTTACAAGCATAATTGGTACAAAATACCCCGCGTATTTTCATATAAAAATAGGTGGCCACACAATCCTCCTCGTGCGTCCCTCCCAGGTAGTCGGTGGCTTTCTAATTTTCCGGAGACGAATTATTACAGTCCAGATACAGCCCCCCCCCCCTTCTTCTTCCGGTTTTTTTTAAAGGCCATTTTTCAGTACCTTGGCCGACAGTACCTCTTATGATATATTTGCAGTAAGATGGAAGTTGTGAACAGCAACAAAACAATTCTGCAAAAACTTCAGATTTTGCGAGTAAACAAGATTCCGCTACGGACTAATATACGCACGTTGCGATAAATAACTTGTGATTTTCAGATATGACCCTGACCTTTGACACATCCTTGAAATCGATGTTCTGCCCATTGTCTAGTAAGTTACGCTCCTAACAATGACTTGACAATTGACATTCAGCTGTGACCTTCACCTTTAAGTCTTAATAATGTGCTGTTTCACCTAAAGTGATTAGACATACTGTACACAGAATGTTTCATCACAATATTTGAACTGATACAAGTTATCACGGATCACAGTTTTGACCT
Source organism: Homarus americanus (assembly GCF_018991925.1). Taxonomy (NCBI): domain Eukaryota; kingdom Metazoa; phylum Arthropoda; class Malacostraca; order Decapoda; family Nephropidae; genus Homarus; species Homarus americanus. The sequence goes on from NW_024722227.1 coordinate 5,298,015, forward strand.
TTGACTTTCAAGTGACTTTCACCTTTTACATACAATCTTGAATTTGACGTTGTACACTTCCTCGTGTGGTGATACCTGTCATTTTTCATTTCGACTTATTTATCGGTACAAGAATTATACAAGGAACAGGGAGCTGAAGGGGAGCCAGACACCCCGTCACACGACAGTTCTACACCAAAATACATTCTATTTATCAAAAGATGTACAAAAAGAGCCGCCAAGACCGTCTAGAGGCACGACCATCAAGTATCTCAGGAGAAAAAACAAAACACACACATCGTTAAAATTTGTTGGAATTTACGGTGTAAATGCGAGAAACACCATCATCGCATACAGTGAGCTGAGTCGCGGTGATGATGTCGGGGTGTGGGAGCACGGCCGAGAAAAGTTTAGTGATTCGCAAGTTGGACAAGTACTCGGGAGATGGACGCAGGACACAACTAATAAAGACACAAGTATAGCAACACACTCCCTCACCACTCGTTGCTCTCACCATTCTGCACATACAGTAAAGACATCACGCACTTCAATATTCCACCCCACACACACCATGAGTCACATCTTTTATCCCACCCTCCCGTTCCAGCTAGCTAGACGTATAAAGTGCCAGAGTACAGTAAATGGGCCTTAAATACTGTACTTTGAGTGGCGACCACCACGTCCACCCTACTATATCACCCATCCACACACTAATCTTGTATACGTCTGCACTGACATCATTTTCACCAGGTCACCCACAATACACCGGGACGAGCGACACCAACACGTATGCTCACCTAGTATACAAACAGTGCACATTTCAAGGCAACTAACGTCAAAACGACGGGAAACAGATAAGGAATTTTCCCTTAGAAAACATATCGGCCAAGCACTGAAGCTAAGGCGTGGAAAGAGGGCTTGAGAAATTATTGATCCTGCCAATGTTGAGAAACATCACGCGTGATAAGCGTGTTAGCTCCACCACACGACAAACACGCGAGAATAAAAATTAGTACAAGAAAAGCTGAAGACCCCGAGAAAGAAACGGTCTGTATTCACAGGTGACTACCACACGGTAAACTCACACAAAGAGAAGCAAGATATATTCCCAGTGGTAACACACGCAACGAGCGCATTAATTCCATGCAGAAAACAGAGACCAAGAAGGTTCGTTAAGATAAAACCCACTACAAGGGGTAGACGTAGAAAACGTATCGATCTATTATATGCGAATAAGGCACACACCCAACAGGAACGGTAGGTGTGCCAGATACACGTAACTGAGATAGCCATGATAGTTGTGCACGAGGTTCCGCGTACAAGGCGTAAAATAAATCCACACACACAATTATACCGACTATGTCTAATTATGGAAATACACACATTATCAGATCAAACGACCACAAATTGTTTCACAACCATGAACGCACCCTCGTACAGCCAACGATGAAGTATGCATATTATATATATATATATATATATATATATATATATATATATATATATATATATATATATATATATATATATATATATATATATATATATATATATATATATATATTATATATATATATATATATATATATATATATACAGTATATTATATATATATATATATATATATATATATATATATATATATATATATATATATATATATATATATATATATATATATATATATATATTATATATATATATATATATATATATATAATATATATATATATATATATATATATATATTATATATATAATTATATATATATATTATATATATATATATATATATATATATATATATATATATATACATACACACACGCAGGATATATAAACTGTAAACGCGCACACAAACACAAGGGACTGCTCGTGCACCAAAAAAAATACATCTCATCCATAAACTAGCCCTCAGAGGGCTTTTAGGTTGAGGGTCAAAGGTCACCATCAAACACACTATATCACTGCTGCTTGATTTTTGCCGTATATCAGTAATAGTGTCCCGTATTCTGAAAATAGGAGAATTATGGAAAGCCGACTTTTTGTGTGTTTTCAGGATCACTCGGCACTCAGACCCCTCCCCACACACAGGTGTAAACAAAGACCGATGCGTCACCACAATGTGATGAACATTCTAGCTACATATAGTGAGTTTTGTCAGATTAAACTAAGCCAGTAGAAAAACATACATACCAGTATCTATGAGGCTATTGTTTGCAAAATGTGAGGTTACATTATCGCCTCAGGCGCGATATTACCATGAACATTGTCTACTGTGTATGTGTCATCAGTTCTCTGGTATGGAGGCTTTGGTCTTGGCGGGAGGTGTAGTGATTGTTTATCAGAACATAACTTATAGCCCAGAACAACACATATATAGCAGTGACCGGAAGCACAGGTGTGTACATCTCGTAAGTTGACCCACCCTTCGTAATTTAGGTGAGATTAAGACCTGACCCAGGAGAGGTCACGGCCACAAGGTACCTGAGTTAACCCAGCGACATGACCGTGTCACTCAAGAAGCCACCCTCCACCTGTCACCTGGCCAAACACACCCAAATTTGTGACATCTTCCGGCTTGTGACCTCCAATATAAGGAGCCTTCAGCTCCTTCCAGCATGGATTATTATTATAACAGGGAAGGGGCCGACAGCTCCTTCCCAGAGACAGAACTCAGAGTCACGCTCATCACCAGTCGAGGTCGGGAGGAAGACTTCCCTTCTCAGCACCGAGTCTCCAGCTAGCAGAGTCTCCCACAGGAGACCTAGTCAATCACTCTCTTCAGCAGCACCTGCAGACATCCCCCAGCCGCTGGGCCTTCCTCGGGTCACACGTAAGTTATTGTCAGAGCGATCCTAGGGGTGAGCTACTTACGGTGGGAAGTGTATCCATTTAATGTTTGTGTGCAAGATTCATTGTCTAGTAACGTAAATATAATGATATATTAATGTGTCTGTCATTAAGTTAACTAATAAATAGCTGTACTAAGAGTTGGCTTTTATAAAATTCCCCCTAAGAAAATATAATAACAGTTAAATAACTAATCGGCCACGCTACTAAATCTTCCTCACTTTATCCTACAACTAAATAAATTCTTACTATTATTGTACTTCTTTACTTTACTATTATTTCTACGTGAGATTTTTTTCATTATATATACAAGAATAGGTAAATAGTGTAGTGTGGCGATTCTGGGTCGGTGTGTCATTAATATGAAGCATTATAAATCATTACTGCACATTAAACCCTGATCACAACACAAGACTTTTTAGCCAGAACGGTCTTTCTATTGAACAGTGATCACAACACACTACTAACCCAAATCAATGGCATACTACAAGAACATAAGAAAATAAGGAGTCTGCAATAGGCCGGTTGGCCTGTGCATGGCAGCTCCTGACTACAGCTCATAACTACAGCTTTCGCACACCCTAATATAAAGCCTGGGTTCCCATACATCAATACTTGCTATAACATACTCGTATCTCGAACATCACATAAAAAATCAACGAACCAACCAACCTTTGTGTAAACCTGTCTGGATAAGGTGACAGGAAAACTGTCGCCAACAAGACCTTGCACTTCAACATTATTTTATCAACTCAGTAAACAACAGTTACCCAGCCAGTGTTACCCTCCCTTTCCCCTAAAACGTGCTGTTGCCAAATTACACCCTTTACCAAATGTTCTAATACATTACGTGTGTGCGTGCGTGCGTTTCTTGACTGTTTCCATCCATACAAGCACTACCACTGCTGGTCCCTGCCAGCAACTATCATTAAGTACGGACACTCCAGTTCAACTCGTGACAGAAAGTGTCAATACAACGTGTTAACACCACACTAACGGGATGTTGCTCCACTTCAACCAGGGCAGCGCTCCACCTCAACTCAGCCAAGTCACACATTTAGTACTCGGTAGCTTTAATAAGAGCTCCCGTGCTTCACTTCAGCTACACCACATATTTTATTATTTCTCATCATCTCAACAATGTAATTTGAATACAGCTCACTCAGTCTTAATATAGCTCACTCAGTATGAAAACAGAAACTCAAGTCAATATGAAGTTCACTCAAATGTGATCTTCGGGAAAGAAATGACCAGTCATTCATTCTTAAGCGAAGGTACTTGATTGTTACAAGTGCATCACCAAACAGTCCCGGCCCTGGACACAAAATATAAACTAGGATTGCTTGAAGCTTAAGATACCACCAACTTATTTCACCTTCAGACCAACCACCCAAATGCTAATCCAACCTAACCTAACCAAACCAAACCAAATTTAACTTCACCTAACCCAAATTAACCTAACTGGACCTAACCTAACCAAACTCAACCTAACCAAACTTAACCTAATCTCTCGAGGAAAGGTTAAGGTGACAAATCTTCAGGTGAAATAAACCGCAGTGCTTAATATTCAGATGGCCCCACAATACTAGTACTGTACACGTCACTACGGTACTGCTGGTTAGGACAGCGTCAATGGACCAGAATCATGTGGAGGATCAACATGCCAGTGAGTGTACAGTGGATATCCTCTGAGCTACTGTACATACATACCACTCTAATACTATACGCAACGGTGCGCACGCTAGCTACATGCGAAAGAGAAAGCATAAAAAACTTTCACTCTACAATATTCACTTTTTTTTTTCCAAGGCAGGCCTCCCTCCCTTCCACCTATAGAGTTCGTAAAGGACGGGCGCTGGACCGGGGAGCCTCACGCACACTACAGTTGGCCCCTCTGATCCATCGGGCTGTTGCTATTCCTGGCCACTGCAACACCCGACAACGCTGCCGGTGAATGGTTAGTGACGTGCAGCCTCGAATGGCCTCGGGTCGGAGTTTTAAATATTAAACTCTGACCGCCTGGACCACCTCGCGAGGAAGGCCGGCTCCATGGTCTGGCTGGTGACTACTGTGGGCTGGCTGACCAAGTTAAGGGTTGACTCACTGACTGGCTGACCAAGCGAGTGGATTGGCTTACTGGCAGGCTGATTAAGTTGGTGAGTTGACTCATTGGCTGGCTACCTAAGTAGGCACAGACTTTTTCGCTGGATGATGAATAAGTTACATAAGAACATAAGGAGTCTGCAATAGGCCGGTTGGCCTGTGCATGGCAGCTCCTGTCGAGAGTTAAAACCACTCTCTACATCCATGAATCTATCTAGCCTCCTTTTGAAACTTTCCAGAGTTCCAGCACTTACTACAAAGTTGGTAAGCTTGTTCCACTCATCCACCACCCTATTTGTGGACCAGTTTCTTCCTATCTCCCTCCTAAACCTAAACTTATCCAACTTAAATCCGTTGCTCCGAGCCCTATCCTGCTCGGATATTATAAGAACTTTATCTATATCCCCTTTATTGATTCCTTTCACCCACTTAAATACTTCTATCATATCTCCCCGCACTCTTCGTCTTTCTAGGGAATGCAAGTTAAGTTTCTTTAACCTATCCTGATATGGAAGGTTTCTAAGTTCCGGAATCATTTTCGTCATTCTTCGCTGCACCGACTCTAGTGAATTGATATCATTCTATAATAAGGGCACCAGGAACTGAACCGCATAATCAAGGTGCGGCTGACTAGCGCAGAATATAGTTGCAATAAGACCTCTGCACTCTTATTACTTACACTTCTAGATATAAAACCTTAATACTCTGTTTGCCTTATTTCGAACATTAACGCACTGTTTTCTAGGCCGTAGGTCCGGGCTTACAAGTACCCCTAGGTCTCTTTCACAAGTCGACTTCTCTAGGTTGATGTTGTTAAGGCTGTATACATTGTCAGTATTTGTTCTTCCAATATTAAGTACGCTGCACTTGCTGGTGTTGAATTTCATTTGCCATTTTTCAGACCACCCCTGCAGTTTATTTAGATCCTCCTGTAATGCATTTGGTGGATGACTCACGCCAACTGGTCGGCTCGCTAAATTAGTTAGGGATTGACTCGTTGGCTGGCTGAATAAGATGGCGGAAAACCTCTCTCGCTAGCTGAATAAGATGGCGGAAAGCCTCTCTCGCTAGCTGAATAAGTTAGCGGAAAGCCTCTCGCTGGCTGAATTTGGCGAACTGACTCGCTGGTTGGTTGGCTGAATAATTTTTTATTTTCACTTTCTAGCTGGCTTACTGGAGAGTTGGTTGGTTATCTTTCTGGAGGACTGGCTGGTCGGCTTACTGGTAACAGCTCATTCGTTTTTTTGCAACAGGTCTGGATGGTAAAAATACACACAATACTGTTTTTACGTCGCGGTAATGTTTATGCCTTTGCTATGCTGAGGGGGGTACCCGTACACGCTGATTCTGGCTGGTGACATATTCTTCCCAAGCATTTTGTCGAAGTTCATTCGCAAAGGTTTGAAACTTTTACCGTTGGAGATGTTCTGAGTTGTTTGTAACCCTTGCTTGTCTGCCTGGATATCAACTAAGTCAGTGGTTCTCAACCTTGTTTGCCCCATCCACCCCTTTCACCATATGTCAGAATGTCATTCCCCCTCCTTTCCAAGATTGTCTGCCTCAAAAAGTGCATTCCAAATAATATGCATATAATACTGAAAATCCTTTATTTTTTCCATATTAGTATCAGTTCCCCCCCCCCCCTGAAAACCTGAGGGGGGAAATTCACCCCAGGTTGAGAACCCCTGAACTAAGTTATTTCATTTAGGGTCATCATAGTACAGCACTGATGAAGTCTGGTCATAGCGTGCTGACCACGTTTCATCCTTTTGGTAGACATTATTATAGAAGAAGGAAAGTGTTGTGGTTATGAGATAGTCATTGAAAGTATGGATAATGTCAGATGTATTCCTTGTACCAGTCATAAGATATATATATACCTATATATATATATATATACCTATATATATATATATATATACCTATATATATATATATATATATATATATATATATATATATATTTTATATAAATCCACAATGAAAAACGTGGTTTCCATTTTCTCGTGTGATTTTATCAACATATATATATATATATATATATATATATATATATATATATATATATATATATATATATATATATATGGTTCGCGTGTGAGCACTATTTCTTACTTGGCAGGTGAAAATTAGAACCCACTCACCAAATGTGACGCGTCACACAACTCACCCCAAGTTATTTTAATTCACTACATTATTATTAACATCAATTCACATTGGTTTCATCGATTTCCTGAAAGGTGGGTATGAGAAACTTACTTGAACTGACTTTTTTTTTCATCGTGAATATGACTGGTGGCTCCCGAACTATAAATAGTGCGAACTAAATATCTTTCAACAATATTTCCTTACTTATATACAAATAGTTAAGTGGAATTGTCGTTTTGTTTATATATATATATATATATATATATATATATATATATATATATATATATATATATATATATATACAGTATACGTATATATATATACTGAGACAAGCTCTTAGTACAAACAGTTACCATGGTCACGTTAAGCTACATGAAATTAAAATGAATAAAACTACACAAGCACACAGCACAACGTAAAAAAATTTACCTATCCCTAAAAGGTCCCAAATATATACAAACATTAATGCAAAAAAAAAAAATAATAAGACAATGGCCAGCACAAAACTCCATGGTCCATGGGGGCTCACCGGACTGAGTTATCTCCCCAGGATGTGGCTACAGAAACCAGTGAGAATGATTAAGGCGTGACCATTTAAACACTTCTGGACCATAAAAATAATATCAACACCACGTTAATGAATATGCAGTGGACATAACATAACACGCAGCTAACTACAAAAAAAAAAAAGGCGACTACAGTAATTGGGTGGGTCTCTCTACTAACAAGATATTGAGAATTAAACATAATATTTTTTTGTTAAATCTCTGCTATCAATTAGAAGATATACGAGAACGATAAATATCCAGATAGACAGACACAGTTACACACACAGACAAGTATGACAGATGGCTGGATGTACAGTATGTCACCGTCCCTCAACTCGGGGATTTGAAGGGGAGGGGGGAATATTAAACGTCTACTTACCTTGCCAAGTAATAGTGATATAGAGATTACACACACGTCTCTCTCTCGTGACGTCAGAGGATCAAGTGACCACGTATCACCACCACATCAGGTTCCTGTACACTCATATTTCACCATATGAGTTATGGGAGTAGTACTGCACCATGATATGAGTTATGGGAGTAGTACTGCACCATGATATGACTGCCAGGTGCTTCATCGCGCCATCACACGCCCATACCTCACCAGGACATGCCACTCACCAAGCCTTTAATCATTCCGACACTAACTGGGCTGTAAATCACCAGGACACTTCCACATGACGGTGCATCATCTCTTGACACATTCCGGAACTTTACCCTCTCCCATGACACCAGCCACACCATCAAAGCGTCTAGTCATTTAAACCTCACCTGCCGGAAAACCCAAACAATACGCAGATTTAATTTTAGTATTACCGGGGACATTGTGTCTTTTAATATTCAAAAATGTGTTAATAGTGAACAAAAGACGTTTCATAATATTCAAAGATGTCTTAATAGTGAACAAAGGGTGTTTCATAATCATCTGAGACGTGTTATGGTGAACAAAAGGTGTTTCTTAATATTCTAAGTTGTGTTAAGGGAGGAAGGGGTGTTAATGAATCTTCCCTCCCTAGACCTAATTAATGAGGTTTCAATAGCTCGTCTGTACAGGTCATAAAGGGATGGCCGGGCTTCGTCATCTTGGTAGTTTCCGACAACTAAAAGAAAAAAGGAATCGTAATTTTACAAAAGCTCTTAAAGACAAATGGCGCGCAAAACCTTGAATGTTAATTTTTGGTAAATGAAACAGGGATAACACCTCCCACATTATTTTCGGTAAATATAGACATGCAACATCTCCTTTGATATAAGATCAATAAAAGACGTGCAAGACCTTGGAAGATGAAAGACGTGTGGTGCCTTGTAATAACAGGTAAACAAAGCACGCAAAGCACCTTCCAATTAATTACCAGGTAAATATAAGACGAATTAAGACCACTCTAGCTAATTACTAGTAAAGTGAGGCAAGGATGACAGCCATGGACAAATTGCTCACTCACACGACACTTTCAAGTGCGTCCACACGTGCTTACATTTTGTCGCCAACTTGTGATCGACAAGACGAAATGAAGCATTGGGTTCCGACTCTGTTGCCGACAAAATGTACGCACGTGTGGACGCGCCTATAGTCTTGCACATGAAACATTCTGGGTCCGACTTGGACTGGATGACTCATTATGAGCAACTGTATATCACTTAAGGGTCATTAAGATAACCTGTGAATCACTTAGTTTTATAATGGTCACCTATGAAACACCTGACATAAATAAGGTCACCTTGAAGTCATTCGGAGTAAGTGGGAGCATCTGTGACACACCTGTACTCACACTTAGCATCCCTATGAACACGTGATAGACACATGGCGCCCTCGTTAGCCCTTTTGAATAACTAACACCTGTGAAACACCTGCAACTACTATGAACACATACCGTCATTGTGAAGATTAATGAGGCACGCAACATCATTAGAAGCACGTGTAAGACAGATGAGCAGAGGAAACTACGTAAACCTGTGTGTGTGTGTGTGTCGTTCGCATCATTACGTATACCCTCGGAGCAACCTGAGTCATTAGAGAGTTTTCCGAGTCTAAATGTGGCATCGCTAACAGTACCCATGAGGCGTTATAGGGTCTCTCTCGTACCTGGTTACTTTATCAACACCTGGGGAGGGGGAGGGCTTCCTGGCTCTCATCCCTCGTACCTGGTGACTTTATCAACACCTGGGGGGGGGGGAAGGGCTTCCTGGCTCTCATCCTCACCTGTGACTTATCAACACCTGGGGGGGGCTTCTGGCTCCTCATCCACTCGTACCCCTGGTTGCTTTATCAACACCTATAGGAGGGAGGGCTTCCTGCTCTCATCCTCGTACCTGGTGACTTTATCAACACCTGGGGGGGGCTGGCTCTCATCCTGCAGTTGCTTTATCAGCACCTGGGAGGAGGCCTGGCTCTCATCCAACTTCTCAACACCTGGGGGGCAGCAGAGAGCCACAGAACTTTGGCAGTGACTGTACACCATTGTTTAATATGTCTTTTTTTTGGGGGGGGGGAGGGGGGGGCACTTACAGCGGTTACCGGTAGTTTATTGCGCACCCCATACTTATCCTGTGAGCGGTAGCGCAAAAGGCTTACAGAGTAGAGGTCACAACGGGTCTATTAACTGTGTAACTACGGTGAATACAATTATCCCGCTTTGCACAATAACAGTAAAGGTTAACCATCCGAATGAAAGTTTAACTAAAAGGTTACTTAAAAATGTTCTATAGGTTAAAGCAAAAAAGGCAAAAGTGTAGGTGACAACGGTGTACTTTTGTTGTGGTGCTGCAATACTCATTAATATACATGTTCCTGTGAAGGCTATTGGCTGTACTGCCAAAGGTGTGTTGAGAAATATTAAGGTACAGACGGAAGGACTGCTCGTCCGTTAACGGTTGTGGCGGGGAATGAAAAGCCACAAGTAAACAAGCATCACTTCGATTTTAACAAGTTGGTTCATAGCCTACTAGTGTTTAACTAGATTAAATTGTACCTTAATCATTCACATTTTTCCGTGGTTAGTAACGAAAATTAAAAGAAATGCCTCTTCCCAATGACCCAGCACAATATGCACACAAGGAAGAACTCTGACCTTTAGTCACACATGATATACTGTACTGTACAAAAAAAAATAATAATAAGAACTGTTATAATATCTTAACCAGTAGCAACGTAATGACATGGACGTGACTGTTGAAGGAGAGAGAGGCGGATGGACAGACCAGCATTCTGGATGCTTGGCCCTAAAAATACTGTATCACCACTTGAACGACATAGGAAATGTTATCTCCCTCCCGCTGCATTTTTCAGAAAAAACAAAATTCATCCTGCAATCGAGAACACGAGAACGTAACCATAAACCCGCAGGTAAACAAAATAATTATTATAATTCTGGATTCACAAGATAATTATTGTACTTTTAGTTAAATAGGATATTGTCATAGTCTGGGGTGCACAAGAACACTAGCAGGGTGAGGAGTAAACAGGATATCCTCTCAAGGATCATTCCAGTGGTACATTACCTTAAAACGAGTACCCGGTACCTAACCACAATAAAACATATTATCTTCTGCATAACTTGGGGTGCCATCAAGCACAGATAACAAAAACAGCCCTTGGGTACTCCAGATATTGTCACTCCCTCAGGAAAACAAACCAACTTTAATAACAATGGATACAATGAAAACTTATATGCCTAAAATATCAGGAAAAATCTTCACATCTCGGATGCTGAGGAAGTAAAGTGAGTGAATGAATTATATATCATAAAATACACTTTATGATCAAACCATACAACAGTGTTAACCTTTAATTACAAATACACATAGTAAAGTACAGTGCACGGCTTAACCCAGAGGTGAGGAGTACAGTATAGGACGGCTAAGGTGTATCCAACCTCATCAAGGTGTGTCAGGTACCAGGTTCATGAGTCTCCCGCATTACGGCCAGTTACGCTAGGTTAGGTTAAGTTAATGGATGCTACAGCGTAAATATCCCGGTAGATACAACTCCAGCTCGGTAGACCGCATACTACAGAAGCACCGGAAGATTGATTGATTGATACGTTTATTGAGATACAAAAAACATTAATACATCTCAATGGGATGAAGTGTCATAAGTCATCCCCACCCCAGTCCAGGAATGTCCCTCTCAGGACTCACATAAATCCCTAATATTTCATATAATCAGTTATAGTACATAGTTATATTCTAGATGGAAAATTTCTATATTTCTTTAATATTACATCTATTTTCCTATTTTTAAACATCCACTCTCTTTGCATGGGGACATTATTTATATGGGCATTTCTATATACATTAAGCAATGGGCATTCCAGTATATAATGTGGCAGGGTATGGGATCTGGGTGTTCTACAAACTCTACATTCTTTATCCTGTTCACTTCTCTCAGCTCCAAGTTTTCAATAATATTTATATCCTAATCTTAGCCTCATATACACTGAATCTTTCCACCTACTCCTATCTTTCCCATATGTAAATTTTGTGTTCTTGAGAACATGATGGTAATGTTTCATTGTTTCACTTTTCTCGTATATTTCATTCCTTTTGAAATTATCTTCTATTGATTGCATTTTCCGTAATTTGCTCCTTAATTGCTTCAAGGTTTTAGTACATATTATGTCCATCTCGGCCTTTTCCTTGGCTCTTTTTGCTATTATATCCACTGCTTCATTAAGACCAATGCCTACATGTGAAGGGACCCATACAAATTGAACATTATGGCCATTTTTCCTTATTGTATTTACTAATTTTCTACATGAACCAATAATGTGTTCAAAGACTGGACTCCCACTGTTCAAAGAATCCAAAGCTGCCCTACTATCAACAAAAATATATGCATCTTTATACCTCTTTACAACATTTTCCAATCCTACTAACATTGCATATAACTCAGCTTGTGTTGATGAAATAAAACTGCTCAACCGAAGTTCAATTTTGATGTCATCATTTCCTTGTTCTGTGTACTGTCTTATAAGGATCCCGCACCCTGCCCTGCCACTTGACATAACTGAACCGTCACAATATACATGCAATGTGTTTATTTTAGGCAAATTACTAATCTTATTCCAGCACCGGAAGAGCTTAGTATGCCCTTGGCAAATTTTTTTAACATTAAAAACGGGTGTAGTACCAGAATCCTGGAGGATAGCGAATGTGATACCGATAGTATTAATTACAAATATATAACATTTTTGGATATTTGGTTTGTCAATACTCTAGTATAATATTGTAATGGTATATATATATATATATATATATATATATATATATATATATATATATATATATATATATATATATATATATATATATATATATATATATATATATATATATATATATATATATATATATATATATATATATATATATATACATATTTCATTAGCCCAGTCATAGGCTCGTGGGCCGTGGGTTCGAATCCTGGCGGGTTGATGTATTGATTATATATATATATATATATATATATATATATATATATATATATATATATATATATATATATATATATATATATATATATATATATGTGTGTGTGTGTGTGTGTGTGTATTAACTCTCGACAGGAGCTGCCATGCACAGGCCAACCAGCCTATTGCAGACTCCTTATTTTCTTATGTTCTTATGAAAGAGAGAGAGGCGCGGCAGCTGTGGATTCAAGATGGCGTCAGATCTCAAGTTGTCGCTACTCTCAGTATGTAGAGACTACTCAAAACTATTCACCCAGGAGCGAACTCGTAGCAATGGTATAAAAGCAGACAAATTTAGATTTTGGTGGAGATAGGTAAACATTGGTGTGGAAATAGATTAGTGGATCAGTGGAACAAATTACCAATCAACATCATTTTCTTCAGATATACTGTAGGTTGGATGGATATATGAGCGATAGGGGTTGGGTGTAAACGGGAATGCCCAGTATACCTGTAGGCCAATAAGCCCGCTGCAGTTTCCTCCATTCTTATGTACTGTACTGTACTGTACAGGGTCATCAGTGAAGGGGACAAGAAAATTCTAGATGTCTTTATATCAAAATTTTGATTTTTTTTATGAAACTGGACTGTATATATTAACTGGTATCCACATACAACCGTGAATACTAAGAGACACTCTATGGTGGAGAAAATTACATGCAAGTTTTTCCTGATAATAAATGTAAGGGGCGAGAGTCAGCCCCCAGGACAAGTATTCTATATCCAACACAAATACTGCCAGCCACAACATGGAATACACAACCGGTTATTGGGGAGAATTTTACCTAAAGCCAACATGACGCCGGGTTATACAGCGCCACAAATTAAGTACGTAGTACTGTATAGCCATGATCACACTAAGCCAAGGCATCGAAAATAATCACACCAATATAATAAAAAAAGTTATACTACATTATAAAGTTGAAGGGAACAATAACGTGGTTCTTTTATTACTACTCATGCTACTTGATAAACAATGTGATAATAATATCCCAGGCAGGCACGACTGAGGAATGTACGTCACTAGTACTGTGCCCACACCGTCAGAGGCTTACTCCACCTGACATTTGGCCATTCATCCAGGCTGAAAAATACGACAAAAACAATTTTATGGTTTATATAATTACTCCATAGTATAATACATACACAAAAATGTTGTGTTCGCTGTACAATGACCACCGTCATTGTTGCCACAATAATGACCTTTAACATTTTGTATACCTGACCCCTGCTGCCTCAGGGTTACAAACAACCTGACCACACCAGTGTTACAAACACCACGACCATGCCAGTACAGTATTACTAACAGTCTAACACCCTGACTACACGTGTTACAACCAACACGACCATACCAGTACAGTATTACTAACAGTCTAACACCCTGACTACACGTGTTACAACCAACACGACCATACCAGTATTACCAACAACCTGACCACAGCAGTGTTACAAACACCACGATCATACCAGTATTATCAGCATCCTGGCAACAACCTGACAAAACCAGTGTTATCACGACCCTGACCACACCAGTGTTATCACGACCCTGACCACACCAGTGTTATCACGACCCTGACCACACCAGTGTTATCACGACCCTGACCACACCAGTGTTATCACGACCCTGACCACACCAGCCTCTGAAAACACGGTAATCTGAGTCAGGCTTCACTTATAGCTATACAAGTACCCGGTATCTGGCGCGTGTGGGGGAAGAGGCTCAGTGGTAACTGAGGAGCTTGATGATGGGGTCGATTTACCCCTGTTGACGCCTAGTTCAGCAACACAAAAGACACACACTGGGGAAGGGTCGTGGTATCATTGTCACCACACTATTCTATTCTTTTTTTTTCCTTTTTACGGGGGGTTGTGGAACCAATTTTCAACATGGGTGTAGCGAGTGGCAGCGAAGAGAGATATCATCCCTCTTGCAAACACTACATCAGGTGTTCTTGTTTTGTTTTTGGTGGGGGGAGAGGGATTGGGAATACAAGCACCTGAGAACCAGAGTACACAATGCACTTTTCTTTCCCTTAGGACCTAGGCTATAGGGCGGGTGTGAGGCGTGACTGCCAGGTGCATCAGCTGATATATCGGTGTGGCATCCTGACGTACGAGCACACCTTGGGTACCGTCCCGGTGGAAGCTGTTAGCTGGCCAGGTCGTGAAAAATCCTGCTTGAAAACGTCGAGAAAAAGGCGAGAGGGATGAGCCTAAAGGGTGCAAAAGAAAGGGGAGATAAAAGGTTAATCCTTGGGGAAGAGAACAGATGGTAATGTCCAAGTAACAAATGGGAGCGGACAAAAGTGAGGAAAGAAGGTGTTAGAGGGGAGGGGAGGGGACAATTGGGTGTATATGGGGACGAAAATAAGTCAGTGCGCGATAGGTGGAAAAGTTGTCCAGGGAAGGCAAGTGCCGAGGGGTAGCGGACGACCACTGAGGAGATCAATATATTCATGCGATGCTGTTATACTGTTATTAATGTTAGGATTCTATACTGTACCTATATATCCATGTGATGCTTTTATACTGTACCTATACTGTTATTCGTGTTTATATATTGAATCTAAATACATACACTATAAGTACCTATATCTATCCACATGGTGTTTTTATACTGTAATTATATGTCAATGTTGCCAAGAATTCACAATTTAGGGCGGCCGACACATTTATGTATTCTAGGTAATTCCTCGACCTTTACGTTATAAAAAATAATTCACATAAAGAACAAATGTAACCTTTATTTCCTCAAAATAATATCCTCTTTTCCCTAAATTTTTAGTTATACATAAGAGGATCTTTTGGAGATATTAGGAACAGCTAAAAATAGAAGGAGAGGGTGTGGGAGGGCTCATCCAACCCCACCACAGCCGTGAGGGGACGGTGGTGGTTGTGTGTGGTGGCAGTGGTTAGTAGTAGTGTATGGTATGTATGGTAGTGGTGAAGATGGTAGTGGTGGTGGACTAGCGGCGCTGGTGAGAGTGAGGTGCGTGTTGGCTACTCTCTCCTCCGTCAGTCAACATATCCCAAAGACTTGTTACGGTCACGAACTCCCAGCACGCGTCACGCAACCCATCTAAGCACACATGAATCATCCGTGCATATCATGAATACAAACACATACCCATATATACTGAACTTCACCACATGAAAATACGTAACCCAAGATGGTGAATGAGCAGGAAGGCGAGGGAGGGTTATTGTGGACGGACGAGTCTGATAACTTTCACCTCACTCGGTCATTCATTCTTCTAATCCTATTACTATGGAAAAATTATGGAACATCCGAAATTTAGCCCCACAGCTAATTTTCACGAGAGAGAGAGAGAGAGAGAGAGAGAGAGAGAGAGAGAGAGAGAGAGAGAGAGAGTTAGCGTTAGGGTAGTTAATCTTTGTATAAAATAAGCTGGGTGCTCCAAAACTATGCACTGTCTTGAACAAAAGGCCACAACTAAACAAAGCACAGAAATACAATGTCACAGTCCAAGTGTAAGCCAAGACCTTCAAAGGTGGGGAGAGACAAGAGGTAAACAACAAGTGATGAATCCGACTCCTCCTCCGTCATCATAATCCATCAGTATGTCACAATGTGTACTATGAGCGTCTCAATCGTCCATAATACTGTACTGGACTTGATTACATCAGCCTGAGTGCACAAAAAGAGGCGTGGCAGTTCCGCCCTTAATGATGGGCGTGGTTCATGGCAACAGGTGAAGCAGGAAGCTGCCTCAAAGGTTCCTGGGTCATCCTGCCACGCCTCACTACCCATCCACGCACAAACACACACACACGGCTACATATCCCCTCGTCGGGATAGAGAACATTAGATACAACTTCAAGTCACAAAAACAAGTATTAATAATAAAAAGTGAATATTCTAAAATAAGTAAACATTCCCAACATGAGGCCATCCGTTGTTAGTGTTGATATCCATTTAATTGCCTGTTCTTCAGCTAACAGTGGATGATGTGAATTTAATGTCCATAGATGGAGCCACACTCGACCCTGATCTGGTCTTTACCATCGCAAACATGCTGGTACCCATCCCTCCTTGGATCAAGAGGACCTTTCACTTCTGTGAGCTGAAGTAGTGCCTGATGTATATCTGGAGCTGGTTTCAGTGGTTACTTTGTACGACGCAGCTCAGCCTACGACCGTGCTTCCCTGTGTGACGACCTGATCATATACTGTTACCTGCAGTACATACCACACGCCAACATTTACACTACAGCCTGGCAAACCAAGTACAGTATGCCTTTACTAGTACAGCTCCTCTTTAAAACATCCACTTGTCTTCCCACAATGTGCCCTATACTTACTGGTAACAGTTTAAATGTTTAGGACCGGGGATGTTGATACGGTGGTGTCTAATTGTACAAGTACTTAATGACCCCTTACATTCTACGACGGTAGTTATCTTGTTTATTTGGTTAACATAACTCGTTCATGTAAAAGATGATTTTCGTGGGCATTTTAACGACTATACATTTTAATACCTTACAGGATTAGTACATAAAGAGGATATACACTTAGTACCTCTCGCACCTACGCTTCAGTGAGTGTCTCGTGGGGGCTTCCGGGCGCTCTTAGTAACTTTGATGTGTTCCAGAAGTATATGTTCTTTGTAGACGATCTAGGTCAGATCTACCAACACTGACAAATAAAATTGGTAATCAAATTACAGCCAATGCAGTAAAGGTAATTTAATAGTGCCATGCCTGGCTAAGCATCATAGGAGAACCACTGCCAGGTACTGTACTGTAAAATCTTATCCCTAACTACAATGAGATCTGACTGTGTCGTGCTCTTCCCGCAGTTCAATATCACATTAGTTTTACTATGTTAAAAATGTATTTGAAACTAGAATATACATTCACGTATTAAGTGTTTTCACTTTAAAACACAATCAAGTTAATGTTTACAAATAAAGACCTGACACATCATGCTGCCATCAAGCGTCAAGGTGAAAATTAGGAAGTGCAGAGGAAGAACAGGAGCTGCCGAGGAATTGAAGTTCTTAATAGCAGGGGCGCTCGAATTACTCATTGACTTGTTCTACTGACTCTGAACGTCGGGAAATTGAAGACTCGTTCCAATATTACACCACCATTTCGTTTTCCAAGTATAGTCTTCTCTGTAATTCCACATCAAGCAATGAAAACTTGACTGAGATCCGTGCACACTATATCTTCAGGTATCTTAGTATGTCGGTAACTTTTTTTATTCTTAACTTTCGAAAGCGGTAAAGGACATTTTCTGAGCCCCAGCTGATACTTCGATCCTAAGCCGGGACACAACACCACCGTCCTGAGATTTTATTACGGGATGCTTCACTGGCCGATCTGTGTGGATATTCTTCCGTCTCCTTCCACCCCCTAACATTCTTTCTTTTCCCCTCGGACTCTGCCACTCACTCCATACTCACTTATGCTCTCTCTCCCCCCCTCCGTACCCCTCACTCTCCACACCCACTCCCTCAACTGAACCTGGTCATTCACCTGGACCTCTCTCACCTCCACTACACCCCCCCCCCAACACACACAAACAGAAACTCACACGCCCACCCAGGATCTACGCTGACTCGTCCAAATCACAACAAAGACATTGGTTAATCACAAACTTAACAAAACACATACACAGGTAAACCCGCACCCTCTAGATAAAATACCAATAATAGTAACATGGACATTGCCTGACAGACACTAAAAAGAAAAAATGGCAAAAACAACCACATACTATAAGCCACACTGTACACAAGACCATAATAACCATTCCTAACCCGCGAATGTTAGTTTTGTTAGCGTGGCTTTAACTAATAACTGCACACGTCCATCATCAGACGGAATGGATTCTTTAGTGTACAAAGATGTGGTTTACCGCCGTCTGGCTCCCAGATACTGTACTCAAGTTGGTGACAATAAACGTCAAAGTTTTAGTGTGTGTGTGTGTGTGTGTGTAATAATAATAGTAATGATAATTAACGGTTTATTAAAAAAAGTTCTGCAGCCCGAAGGCTGAAAATATACATTGGATATAAATGACTTATTACATACATTGGTGGTTTAACAAAAGCCTTCATTAGAGAAAGGTAAAGGAACATACAGTGAGCATACAGATTAATGTAGGTGTTGAACAGCAAACATGTAGTGTAGTAACTCCCTCCCAGATGGTGTTAGGAGGGACCTCACGTGGTGTAGTAGTTCCCTCAGATGGTGTTATGAAGGACCTGACGTGGTGTAGTAATTCCCTCACAGATGGTGTTATATGAGTGAGGTGTGGTCCCAATCCTTCCTATCGTAGACGGATTAACACATCGCTGGTTGTTGTTGGGTCTCATGGGCCGTTATCACTGGGTACCTGGGACCTCACTGTGTGAAGGTTAAGTTGGGTACGACTGTTACTGTTGAGTTGTTCTCACTGACTTACGCACTGTTCACCACTGTTCACCTCTGTTTAACACTGGTTCCATTCCTTTCCTAAATGAAATTGCAACTTCTGGCGAGAACTTGTTGATATTCCGGTGGGGAGGAGGGTTCAGGGGAGGGAGTTGGTATGGGCCAACTTAACGTCTTGACCCTTCGGTGGTCAAGGATGTAGTGTGTGTGTGTGTACAATTATTTTTCATCTATTTCCTAACAACCTTGCAATCAGTTCAATTGAAAAATAAATGTTTTGTGGCGGAAATGAAAAAAAAAACATTTAAGAATAAATTCAGTACATTTACTACCACTGTAATAGTTCTAGTGAACAATGGTGTTATTACAACTAACGGTAACAGTAACTGAGGCTTGATGACCGGAACAGTGGCGGTAAAAACGCCTCCACACTGCGCGAAACACGGGTAGAAATTTCCAACATAAAAGTCTCCTCCAGCACCGCCCCAGCGGGTCAACACGCTACCTAGGAGAGGTTTAACCATGAAAGTTCTCAAGAGCGACGCTAACCAGGTGAACGCTCTACAGAGTCTACAGTCTACACCAATGACTACGGGGTATGCTGAGTTGACTCCTTCCTTCCCACTGGTTTGTTTGTTACGGGAGCCTCTCTCACACAGGGAAGTAAGAGGGCTGAGTAGCAGCTTGTTGAGTTATCCGGCCAAGAGAAGAGGGAGTGACATTATCCAGGAGTATGCAGGGAGTGTACCAATATCGGTGGCGTGCAGGGAGCGAGGGAGGGAGAGGGTGTATAACGATGAGACCCAGGGCGCTGAACCTGTCGTCCCGAGCAGTT
Source organism: Homarus americanus (assembly GCF_018991925.1). Classification (NCBI taxonomy): domain Eukaryota; kingdom Metazoa; phylum Arthropoda; class Malacostraca; order Decapoda; family Nephropidae; genus Homarus; species Homarus americanus. The sequence goes on from NW_024722227.1 coordinate 5,318,350, forward strand.
GCCAGGCAGGGATTTCTCAGCCACCGCTAGCTCACACCCACATCGCTTCACACTGGCATCATCATCCCATTACAACAACAACACCTTATCAAAACGCCACACGTTAGCACATGCGTATCTAATAACAACTGTAAAAAGGAGGAAAAATAAGAGGACAAGATGTAGAATGAAAAAAAATCAACAGCTGTAAAAAGAAACCAGTAATTCACTAAACTCCATGCCTGCTCACCATAAAAGAACAAAAATGTCTCTCTGTTACAAGCAGGTGAGAGATGAGAACAGACCCAGGCCAAGGACAACTGACTTGTCAATACCACGGCCAAAACACAAGGCGGAGGATGACAATTGATGAATTTCGACACACGGTAGCAACATGTTGACCTCTGACACACGGGCGTCACTCAGCCACCTATCACACCTGCGAACAATTTCGAGAGTTCTGGAGCTGTGGCTGCCTGTGCCTCCATTCCTGGCACAGCTTAGGCTTCAACAATCACTAAATATTTACATATCTGAATTCTTCATACAGCTTAGAATCAACAGGTAAACTGAATCTATTTCCCGATTCAATTTTGACTATCTCTGACACATCTTTCCTGGTCCATAAGGGTGGCCAAGTGAAAATCTTCTAGTAGCTACATATTTCGTGCTGCAGGAACACTAGGCACGATGGTGGCGGTCAGGTGCACACAACCCACTTTGCTATTGTGTTGGGAGGCAAGCCACAACCCGAGGAGACGCGGGTACTGACTACCGTGACTGTGACGAAGTGTGCAGTGAGATAAAGCATCCTCTCTCGCTCTCTCTCTGTCCAGGTGGTCACCCCGCCCCAAGGGTCAGGTCGGAAAAACAAGTCCTGGAAGGTGGAGTCAACGCTCTATCCCATCTAACTTATCTGATGTGAAACAAGAAGGATAAATAATCTTCAATTACCAATATCTTCTATTGTGTGTGAAGAACAAGGCTATCTGAGGGCTGCAGAAAAAAGGGGCTGGGTCACAAGTGTCCACCGGAGAGGTGGACATGAAACAGTGACAAAGATATTGAGGGGGGAATAAAATAAAGGTAGAGAGAGAGAGAGTAAGGAAAAGGTGGAGAAGAAGTCTTGGTTACAGAGTTAATAAACTCTGTAACCAAAACATCTATACAGTACAGCAATTTCAGATTCCCTCTAGCATACATCAGAGTAACAAGCGCGAAAAATAGTGTTTACCTGTAACATTACGGAACAACAGACATTTAACTGATTTATGTAGTCGTCGTGTGTGTAGAAGAGCATCAAATATTTTGTCAATATCATTAATACAGTATTAAACTGACAAATAATTTAAACACAAGTTTTAATGGTACCTCATGACTACTGTTGCTTTGCATTTCATTACCTGGTACAGGTCTTCATCCTGGACACACTATAACTCTTTTGTACAAGATACCAAGAACTGGTCACTGATTGCGTTGAGCATCATTTGACAATTTTTATCAACCAGCCAAAAAGTTTCTCTGACATAATATTTGTTGGTCTTATTCACAGTATCTCCCAAACACCATTTCTACTAATCAACAGTTACACAACAAGCCTGTCACTAATTCTTCCTCAAAACTTGTTAAATAATTGTCCAGAAAATAGTTAAATAATTGTCCAGAAAATAGTATTCATTGCGAGAGTGTAGGCTACCAACCTACTGTTAGAAAACGGATGTCGCTTGTGTGTGTGGTCTTGTCACGCTCAAGTGCTTCTTTATCCACGTACTCCGGGAACAACTTGTATCATCCATCTTTATTTCTATGATTCATCTCCAGGTGCTTCCCATGCCAATTTCCTGATAACCATTAGTATATACTGTAGTAAATTATCTTTCACTTGTATATGAATGCCACACCGATTCATTCTAATCATCGTGTTGAACCGTTAGTCAGCCCATGTAGGTTTTTTTACTTTTTATATAGTTCTGTGTGAGTCATCGTCTCATTAGATCTATTCCATACGCTTGTTACGTTGTTATCTTTGCTAAAGTGTCCACGCTGGCCTCATCCACACGCTATCTACATTCTACACCCGTCCTAAAATCAAGTGTGTGTGTCCTGCTTGACTCCCACTCACCACTACCCATTAAAACACTGCACTACTCTCAGCAACAACCGCTAGGAGGCGCCACCTAGCCAGCCTCAGGTGTTTGTCACTTGCCCACTTACCACGACGAAAAGTTTTACTCTCAGAAATTTATTTACCGGAATGTATCACGCGAGTCCAACTTTTAATACTCGCAGAAAGTCAAGTGAGAGAAGAAAGGTAATTCACAACAAAAGGCGAGCTCTGAGGAAAAGAAATAATGAAACTCGGCAGAGAAAATAGTAAAACACAAACAAAAACAAGATACGAAAAGATAACTATTTGTCGAGGCGTAAAGAAAACTAAGCTGAGCATTATACTCTTACCACCTGAAGAAATCCCGAGGAGAAAACAACTTTTTTTTTACACAAGAAAGCGAAAAACGATACAATGAAACACAAGATAAACTGTCAAAAGCGCGATAAAAGACAAATTAAAAAGCCATAATGTAAATCAAAACAGTAAGAACAAACGCATAAGCGAACACTATAAAACATGTAATCAAAACTGACGACACACGGAAAAAAACACAAAAGCTACATCACAGGAAACTAGTCTGTAAAAACAAAAGCAAACACCAACCAAAACAGACTACAGAAATTATTAAAACATATAAACAAACACAAAGACGAATGAGCCTGCAGAAACAAACAATTACCAGGACAACAAAACAAAAGCTAGCCGGTAACAAACACCAAGACAACAACAAAACAAAAGCTAGCCGGTAACCAAACACCAAGACAACAACAACAACAAAATGGAAAACAGCGAGAAACAATAAATAACATAACACCAAAAGTAACTAAACAAAAAGCAATATTAAACCATGACCAATAACGAGGCAGATAATTAAAACTGGACAAGTGAATAAATAATTAACAAAAGGAAGATGTAAACATTCACCCGACGAAAGTATGGAGAGAGAGAGAGAGAGAGAGAGAGAGAGAGCCTGTAACGTCAGACATCCTCACATGTATTCGCCATTCGACTAATTTTTTTCTAACTAATATAAAAAAAAAATACATTCATTTGCACAATCGGGTTTTATCATTCTTTTAAAATTGTTCCAACATGGATGGAAAAAAATCTTTCGTGGTTTCCGTATGACTGAGGGTCAACCGATATATAACAAAAACAGATAGATAGACAGATAGATAGGAGACAGTTTCAGAACCAGTGAAACAGCACATTTACCAAACAAAAACACTCATTTATTGTCCAACACAATAAAACAACAAATTCAATACCAAAACATTGATAGTGTGCCACACACACACACACACACACACACACACACACACACACACACACACACCAATGATCCTATCGTCCTCGTCAGTGTACCAAGAGAGAGGACTAATACACACTACAAAATTGTTGAAGGTGATAATGGAACATTGGTCAAAACTGTTGTAAAATCGTGGGGAAATTCCTATTATTATTATTATAATTACTGTTACTATTTATTTCATTCGGTAACAACACCTATCACTGTCAATATTCACACGCCAATCAGGAGTCGTAACTGTGGCCATTACCGACGGAATAAGGTGAGAATCACACTGGGTCGAGGTACAATATATACTAATGACATGAATCTCTATAGATTCCAAATTTCTCTTCGATCCTTCCTTACAGTCTGAAGTACCTGCTCGAAAACCTGATTTGCCTGTGCCAGAAATTACATACCTATCAGAAGAGAGGGGGGGGGGCCGCAACAACTCAGGGGACCATGGGTGGAAAATGGTGATTATCGAATCCTTTATGGCAATCTGTCATGTAAATCCATAACAACAAAAAACGATCAGTCCGTTCCTTCCTTCCTCAGCTGTTGACAGGAAACTATGAGTGGTGGGGACAAACAGACTGAGATGGGTGGAACTACTGTACACGACCCTTCCATATACTGTATATGGCGGGGACTTAATGGCAAAACAGAGGGGGAACAGAAAAGAGGCAAGACAGATAACATTGATAACACACGAGAGAGAAAGGGAGAGAGATAGATGGGAAGGAGTATGAGGAAACGTAAGGAGGTTGGAGGTATCAAGATTTTAGCAGGGGGGAGGGTTGGTAGTATCGATCACAGCGGCCCACTGCCAGTGTGTGTCGAGGTGTGCACGGGGTCTCACTACCCCTAAGGGAGGACCACGTTCTCCCTCCCTCTCCCTCTCTCTCTTTCCCCTCCCTCCCTCTCTCTTTCCTTCCCCGCCGCACTCTCCCCCCCCACACTCACCCTTTCCCTCCCTCCCCTCCTCACTTACTCTTCCCTTCCCTCCCACTGTCTCTCGTTCTCGTTCTCTCTACCTCTCTCAAAACACACACACACACACACACACACACACACACACACACACACACACACTTATAATCATAAGCAGCAATCTTTTTCGCAACACAACCAAATCCTGACATACAACATCAAGCGGCTCTCTTAACAATTTCAACATTACATAAGTCCACCATGGCCTGCCAACAACCCAGGCCCTACAAGAGAGTCCCAACATCAGAATCGTGACATTTTCCAACATCCAGATCGCATAACATTGCAACGTCAGGATCTGGCATTTTTAACAGACCCCCATGCACTACCAATACCATAGGATCCCGGACACCCAGTCTGATCTGCTCCGGTCATGAGTTGGACAGGTCAAAGCAGTTACTAACTTTTTTCTTTTTGAGAGACTAGCCGTGATAGGAATAGGTTGGACTGAACTGGACTCTGTCACTCAATATTCGGGATCTTAAAAAGTCAACGACTCGCCAAGAAACAACACAACCTCACTACCAGGTGGAAGTCATGGCACAATGTGGTGTGGATACAACTACAGACCACTACAAGCACGCACGCACACACGCACGCACAGGTGCAGCCACAATTAACAATATTCCATTTCTGTTAATTCCTTATTTGTTTAACTTAAAGCTCCATGACGATAGTGTTGCGTTTCCAGCAGTAGCTACAGTACCTGAACACAGTACACAACTGCTCCGTCGATCATGTCATTGATGGGAAGGATCTGACCACCAACCAAAACTTACCTGAAAAACAAGAAAAAAAATACTATTACAGTCAGTGAGAATATTAATACAACAAATATTAAATGGCCTGAAACACCAAGAACATAAAACTCATTATATAATCACTGATTCTAAGTCAAACAAACAGTTAAATACTAAACAATCAGGATAAATGAAATTCCATTAAAACAAAACATACAATAAAAAAATCCTAACCAACCTGTCAAGAAAAACACACAGAGTAGTTACAACGCAAAATTATCCAAAAAAACACAAAGGAAACTGTCATCATATATAAACACCAGACCCGGGGGGCTCCACGTGAGGTGTGTGTCGGACAAACACAGGTATCACAGGTTTAATGTGCACACGTAGAGGGACTAATAACCTCACCCAATTCTCTCACGGTAACATTTATCATAAAAGTGGCTCTGGTTATTATTCTATGTGCGCGCGCGCGCACACACACACACAAATATACATAAAGAAAATTGCTAAACCAATTATAGGAGTGTTTCGCCTTGTTGTATTCGACTGATTGTATATCTCGCCGTGTAATTATGTGCGTGCACACTCAAGAATATTTCCATTCAGAAAAAAAATAGATCCTTGCATGATAGCAAAACTGACACCTACTTTGCACATCTATTTTTGTGCTCTTCCTCCCACTTCCACACCAGGATTCTGCTTCAACTGTTGCCACTGCCTACACACAAATATATAATATATATTTGTGTATATTAAACAATCACTGTCCACCACACCTCTTACACAACACTAAAGTACGCTGTTGCTACTTCTAATTTTGAGTACGGCTAAGTTTCTTACTTTTCTTGAAGAAAATTTATAGTTGTGAACTATCTGTCAAAATTAACATATATAAATTTCAAGGTGTAGAGCCCAAACTTCCAACTCAGAATGTCTACCGTACAATATTGTACGTAACACAATCACTGATAACAAATACGAGTTTACAGAAACCACAGGAGCTTTACCGTCAACATCCCTCCAAATCCTGTAAAATGAACTGTCAACACATCAGTAAAAACTGGGTTAGCAGAGGCGCAGATATGACAGGTAAAAGTGATATATTTAATTCTCAATCGCCATACCCCTTGAATGTAGCTCAAGTAATGGAATAACATCAAAGCTGTGAGATGAACATTATGCAATAACACACCCCAGGCTGGTATGTGAGTGCTGGGGACGCGTGGCAGCCTCCCCCATGCAGGTTCCCAACAGACCGTCGTCGCATCTCCCTCCTGACAACTTGGACACCAGCCTAAAAACTGGCTGACACCGAAGCTGTCGTGTCGTCTATCAAGGATTCTCATTTATTTTCGGAACATTTTTTACGACCAAACTATTCCAGAATTCTCCTACGGATGACATTAATCAGTCAACTTCCTTTCTTTACGATGAAATCTTGATTTAAATATTTAGACACTTGCCAAGAAACAAAAATTATCACCCTTACTATCATGACCTCAAAAAATGTGGTGCCACAGGATAAGAGCACAGACCCCTAAATCAAGGTCATATCAAACATTTATAAAAAAAAAAGGCAAGAAGTCTTTCATCAAGTTTCTTACACCAAATTGTCTCGTGTGTGTGTGTGTGTGTGTGTGTGTGTGTGTGTGTGTGTGTGTGAACCAACGCATTTAATCCTTTAGAGGGCAGCGTCGTACTTTGGTATTCCATTTTTTTGGGGGTAACGCCACACGGATTTATTCAAGGTTAACGTTCAGTGATGAAAAGTCAAGCATGAAATATATTAACTCCATCCAAAATTATAGGATGAAAATTAAACAAGGTCCGATACTTGCTGCTGCAGGCCATCACCATACAGTAGCTCACTACGCTAGTCCTTCCTCTCCTCCAACACAAACAAATAATATATAATAAAATAAAAACATACAAGCCTAAAAAACGGCAACATGAGCGGATTGTACTCTCTCTCTCTCCTGTTGTGAGCTTAGTTAGTGTAACAGCACCAACAGTGGAATATATTTTTTTTCACAACCAATTATCCCATTTTTTCGTACTGAGAGTTGTGTCACGAGAGCTAAAGTGATCTACTGTATACCCTTCCCGCATTATGTAACAGTTGAATCAAACTTAATTACACTGTACTACCCCACGGTTACGAAGATACCACTGATGACACACACACACCCTCTACGTAAACCGTAAATAATAACATTAATACTACTCAGTTATGAAAATTTGCAGCACTTCCACCCGAGCCCACTGACATGACGGACAGCCAATCTATTTACTACAAAACACTACGAACTCACTTAAATATTACATTTCCTCGACACAGCCGCTAATGCACACACACAAAAATATTTACAGGACACAGCAACTTGATTCAGCACGAGGTGTCACCCAGGGCACACGCTGATATAGTAATTAATCACGTTTCATTCTTTACACACAAAATTTATATTTAATACCTAAGTTCTTTTTTCATGAATTTCCTTTACAAGTAAATATAAAAATAAAAAATAAATCGGCACATAAATATCCGAAGCTCCAATAATTATCACATCTTGTTAACTTTTTGGTTAGTAGTTATTCACTTATCTTATTTCCTCCAACATAAGTGTCTTTTACGTAGCTAAGAGGATTTTTAAGTAGTTTAAAAATTCATAGTGGAAAGAATTCAGTATGAACCACCTAATTCGGAGACAGCCAAGTTTCTGACGCATTAATATAGATCCCTAAGTCTTTATAAAAATTAAAATATTGTATTTAGTAATTTTTTTCTAAATCCGGTTTAATAATTGATTAAGTATCTAGCGACGTTATGGGTTAAATGTACCGTAATAAGGACCACACCGAGGCCGACCAGTCAACATCACATTACAGCTGGCAAACATATGCGCCGCTCCCCCATCCCTAAAAAGGCGGTTCGATCCCCGCCACCGCGCATTGTTAAACGATGACGTGTTCAAAGCTTCTCGCATCTTTAAGTTTATACTTTAAACTTGAAAACCCTAATTTTAATGGCGAATTTTCAGTGCCCGACATGTCAAAACAATACAGAACTTTAGTCACGTAGTATAAAATTACTGTTTGCAAGAATATAAACGAAAACGAACTAAAATCATCAAAAAGGCAAGTCGAGTACACTAGTGACACTAACTGAAAATCAAATTAAGCGCAAGGTGTTCATGCACCATGGGAACCTGCCCCTAATACGCTCTCGCTCCACGTAAACCCACATTAAACAACACAACTCTAGTCCACGCTACAGTCAGCCACAAAATACAGTAAATAAAAACTTCATGAAACCATAGCATCAGTACCCTACAGTAACAATTAATATAGGACATCAATTCAGTAAGAAATTACAGTAATACTTTTCTAAGACACCGCAGTCAACTTTCCTCTTTTACGGTTGTAGGTACCGAGAAGGAAAACGTGTTAAAAATATATTAAAGTACAACGTAAAGAAATGGGAAAATGAACAAGGCAAAATGGGAAGAGATGAGCGATAACTGAAAGACAATTAAGAGTGAGAGTTCATTTAATAAGTTCACACACAAATCATGTGACCACCCAACAATAAGTCAACAAAAATACCTTGCTGGTAATAAAATGGTTATATTTAGTGTTCATCACAGCATTACCTGTCGCGTCATAAACACAAGTGCTTTCTGGGCACTTCTCTTCATCACGATTATTGAATATATTATATATATCTTCTAAACTTGTCATCTCGTTCACTCACACACTGTCAACATGTCTCATCACTAACCTTCAACTCTACACACCGTCTACGAGTGAACACCTCTTACAATACTGTACTCCGTTTAAAAGATGATATCCAACACCAGTACCAACACTTCAGGGGTACAGTACTCTCCATCCTAAATCTTTCCAACATTGTCTATCATATCGATTCCTCTAAAAGTAAGTACACAAATGTTTTTACTGTTAATTATCAGCTACTGTACCTCCACCAAGTTCAAAAGAAGTGGCTGTTCCCGTGTCGTACTCGCCGTTTTGGAGTAAATAACTAATAGTAAGTTTTCAAAGTCAAGGTATATTTTACATTCAACTTACACAAGCGAGCAGTGTGTTTTCCCCTTCACTAAAGAACACAGCCTTATTTATAGTAAAATACTGCAAAATAGTTATTCGCCAAGTGAGGTAACTTAACTAAATGAAAAAAAATAATAATAAAAAAGCAGTGGGTGCGTCAGTGTGTGTGGTGGCCGAGCCGATATTTATGAATACAAAAGACTTGGACAACTTGGCCTACAATGAAAGGCAGCAGCTCTCCGGCCAACAGTAGTAGTATGCTGATGACCTTACAGGAGCAGGAAAAGTGAAGGACATCAAAAAGTGGTGGGACCTGATAGCATCACCCAAATGCCAGCAAGTCCTTCCTCATTGTGAAGCCAGAATACCATGATCGGGCTATAGAGGTATTCGGCGAAAGTGAGGTCAAAATAATTAAGGACAGCCAAAGACATCTAGGTGCGGTAATAGGCACGAACGATTTCAAGACCCGAGTATGTAACGGGAAAGGTAAACGAGTGGGTGAAGAAAAAATCAAGCTCTGTCGGAGATTGCTAAAACTGAGCCACATGCAGCTTATTTAACCTCAGCAGAAAGGTCAGTCATTGCATTACCACCGAAACTGGGAAGAATGGGATTGACTAATCCAGAGGAGCTTGTTGCCACAGAACATTGTCAAGCTCACGGCAGCCCTCACTAAGCACATAATAGCACAAAATGCAGCAAGTCAGGTGGATACCAACGAATTAAACAAGATTCGACAGTCCATTACGACAGCACACCCAGTGATAAACAACAACAACGCCACCGCTGCTGCTAACATCTCCCTCCCAGACAATGTACACAGATACCACCATCCTGTGACCCACCACACAACCACTGCATCACCACGCTAGATACTGAGGGAAAAATCCAAACGAAAACTAATTCGCATCATCCTTCTAAATCTGTCCAACTCCCCCATTCAGCCTTATCCACCGCGCCACAATGCCAACATTAGACACACGGACCACATCCTGTTGCCTCTACCCGGAACTTCCTCCCTCTCAGCAACACAAATAAAAACCTGCTAATGGGTTGCCAACTCCCTCACCTTCTTCCTCTGCCTCAATATTTACTTAAGACACCATACCAACAATACTCAATACGCCTCCTCCACGGAAGAAACATGTCGACCACACATTAACCACTACCACACCCTCCCCCTCCATAACGTGACAAGCAAATACAAAAAAAAAGTCACTAACGGTTCTTCACATTCACTTACTTTAAACGTAGGACGCTTTTACTAAATAAACCTCTATCTATCTAGTCATCATTACTTTAAGACGTCTGTGATGATCAAGTGTCTGCATTATAACCATCATCCTCACCAAACATCATCATCAAACATTATCATCACCAATCATTACCATCACCTTGGACACAGTCATTGCCACAAAACACCTGAATACAGTAGTAACCACTTCTTTACACACCTGCAAATGTTTCTCGTCTTAAGCCTAGTGATATGTCGTCACTAGTTAAGAGCCAGCTGAAGTCACCTGTTGTTTTCATTACACAGCTAAAGACTGTGTGTTTTGTCACCTGTTGTGTTAACACAGCTAAATATTTTGTTCTATCACCTGTTGCTTTGTTTACAGCGCTAAAGACTTTGATATCACCCGTGGCTTTGTTTACACCGCTAAAGACTATACTATAGTATCACCTTGTGCTATTTACACAGCTAAAGACTCCCGTTTTATAGCTAGTTTTGTTTATAATTAGTGAAGTGTTCCCTCTTTTATCATCTCTTGTTTACATTTGTTTACAGTATAGTATAACCGTTTTATCATCTAATGTCTTGTATATACTTGTAAAGACTCCCCAATTTATTGTTTGCTGCTTTGCTAAAACATTAGTCTCCTATTCCATCTCCTGTTATGTTTAAACCTTAGGCTAAACTCGTATATTATTTTACCCATTGTTTTCTTTAAACTGCCTAAAAAAATATAAACATTTTCGTTACGGTATTGAGTATATCTTCTTGCGTATGCTAAAAATAAAGACCCAGGTTTTATAACTTATTGTTGCCGCCGTTAGTCTCATTTGTTTTATCACTTGTTGCTCACATCGGTAAAGACTCCCCCCGTCTTATTACCAAACACCTGCCATCCCTTCAGGCACTTCGACACACCTGCCACCTGCTCTCCTAAGTGACAGCAACATCTGCCACCTGCATGCATCACACCTGGACATATTTACCGCCTGTTTTTCCGGCAGCTGTATGGCGTGTCTCGCGTCTTCTAATAAACTGATCAAGATATCACCAATTCCCCTAATACCAGGTGGCACCTAAAATCAGTTTTTCTAATAAGTGGTACGAATTTGTCGTCAATCTAATACCTGAAAACACCTGTCATCAGTTTTTCAGTTTCTACTTATACTTGATGATATCTGCCGCCAGTTTTGATAATGGCTGGTGACGCCTGGCAATATTTTCTCCTTACATCTGGAGACATTTACCGCTATATAGCGTTTACGAGATGGCAAGATTCCTCGTATGAACCACAACTACTGCAATATTCCCCTCGTATGAACCGCCACCACAAGATTCCTCGTATGAACCACTACTACTAGGTCTGTGTGCACCAAACATCACTACACGTTTCTAGTGCCGGTACTGTTGGTGCTTTCCGATATGGAACAGCAGTAAGAGATGCTACTCCCTATTAGGTATGGAACCGCTGCTCCATCATCCTCATCAAGACTGACAGAGAAACCGGGTTTAACAAAATAACGTGGGCAGCTCACAGGAGAGCACTGCTGACTCAAGCCGGATTTAGTTTCTTAAGCCGAGGGTTACATTGTCGCAATAAGGATAGGGTTACAAACACGAGTCAACTATTTTCTTGGGGGTGTTGACCTTCGCCATATTCTCGGTAAAATGTACCACAAATTATAACACAAGTCCTTCAAAGACAACAAAGACGATAAGAAGCATAGTGTTACAATGATGGCGGATAAAGTTGTGCAACTACTGCGACATACGAAGCTTACTGTAACTATGGTGACACGTGAAACTTTGTTATGGACTCCAAGATATTATTGTGATAATAACAGCAATAAAAATTAAGCACCAAATATTATATATAAAATAATAATAATAATAATACACCATCACCTTCCAACGCAACCCTTCACTATTATTCGTGCCATCCGTAGACAATGGTACATCTGAGAGAATCCCCTTAAGACCGACACAAAACAGCAGTCAGCCTACCTTCCAATATAATATGTACTGTGGGTCACCATCTTTATACAACCTGCATATTACACACACATTACAGCCATTCTTCACTTCATCAAGTGCTCTTAAATGAACCTGATCAGCAAATAGCCCTGACGGATATACCCATTTACATACATACATACATACATATAATATATTAACGTTTACAATTTTAAACTGCTATGAGGTGAAAACAGGGTTAATTCCAAACTCCTCCTCATCGCTGCCAATATTCTATCAAAATCAACAAGAAACTCTTCACTCCACAAACGGACAGTCATTGAGGGCGAGTCGAGAACCAACAGGTGACAGCAGCAGATAACGTGACACATCTACCACATCCCGCTCACCGATTTTGAAATAAAGTGGCTGAATTTGCGATTATGAATAGCGTGGTGATAGCGGTGGAGGTAGTGATGGTAGAGGTGATATAAGTGGTCGTACAGTTGTCGTGGTGATTCGAGCGGTCACAGCGAGGGGCGGGGATGAGTGCAGACCCTACTATGCCCCCCCCACCTTCTATTTGCGTGTTATATGTATTCCCTTCACACCAAGTTAAACTTCCTGGTAAACATGTCCTTGTCACTCACCATTAATATTCATTACACGCTGGTAAGCAACCTCATCCTCATGTTTTCTTTCAAGGTGAATACAAATCACAACTCTATCACTATGTACTTCGCAATATCGTTTAGTGGACCAGCTGCAGCGACTTCCAGTAAATTTCTAAACCTTACTACCTTAATCCATCTTCAAGTTTGCTCACTTTATCAACAAAATGCAATATAAATTCCAATATTCTTTGCAGCCTTTTTTTTTTTAATTAACAGTTTCCTCCTTGTCTCTCGAGAGGATTTCACTGAGCCAATCCGTTGTTTAGGGAGAAACTGCATATCGAAAATAAGGAGCTCAGCTTGTCCCAAGGCGTCTCCCGCAAAACTTGGACCAAACAAGATTCTGAATAAACCAACTTCATAAACAGAATGAAGATACGTCTGAAAGTCTCAAGTCTTCGTGATCTCAATATTCAAGTGTCTACTCTATTAACATACAGTATATGAGAGTGAGGAGTAATAAGAAAAGACCTGGGGGCACGGTGAGCCTCCCGTCAGGGGTGTTACGCCTGCTCCCTTCACCCCCCCCCCCGCACCAAACATTTAATTTAATCAACAGATTTGCATAATTAGCACAACTTTATATTGGATACAACTCAGAATTCCGGCAAAAATTTTAAAGGTCTCGGAGCCCGTACATGAGACAAACTCCAGTAAACACGACTGGTCAAGACATCATTTGGTAGACAACAAGAAAAAAATGGAGGTACACATCATAAACTCAGATGTTATCATATGAACAAGTTCCCATTAGATACTCCGCAACAACAAATCAGACAGACACGATTCTGTATCCGCCACCTGCTACAGATATGGATTTATGGATATTATCGTGTTTTGTGTAAAGATTCAACGTGGATAAACACGCACGCTATACATAAAACACGCTGAGAGCAGGAAACAGAGAACGATTAATATTCATGGGCTGTGTGTTCTGGAAACGACAAATTAAGTACGTATAACACTGGACGATAAAACTCAATGATTCGCTAAAGCTTACAGTAGTGTCGGCAGCAAGGGACACAGCAAAGGTACAATTCGAGGCTTGTCAGCTCGTTGCCCAATAACATAAATTAATTTAATCACTGGCAAGCCACTGGAATTCATTAGTTATTTGATAAGACCTTTAATTTGTAGATAAACAACTTGAATGCATTAATTTGTCGACAAGTGGACTTCAAGGAGATATGTACAGTATACACCCAGGACTAAAGTATAGTAGACAGCCGCACGGATCCTACACTAGTGACCTCTGGCAATGAGATATATAAATCATGTTAAAACTATATAATATAAATAAAAGAGGAAGTTTAATCAGTTTAAAAACCAGAATTAAAATAAAATACTTTAAAAATCACAGTTAAAAAAAATCACAGCTAAAGGTTACACCCGGCACCAAGTCGAACCAATCATATCTGAAAACGAAATCGATTACTGCAGGCAACACATATGAAGAACGGACGGACTGTATGGTACTGTACCCACACTGACCCATAACACGGCTGTTTACCACGTGCGAGGGGATGACGTAGACGCCCAGATATATCCTGCAGTAATCCCAACCCACAATGATTAATCCTCTGGTTTAATTTTCCGGGGACACAGAGCTCCTGACTATAATAGTACCGCACATCCTTGGCATCTGGAGAAATATCATGACCCAAGATAAACTAGTCTAGTATACTGTATTAACAGTGGACTACTACTGAAGTCCGTTCGCCTCTCCCCTGAACCACGAACCCCGAGATTCAGACTCATGAATCCGAAGCATTTATGGACAGAATAATATATCAATCAGTCTACTGCTTCGGGTTCACGATTCTATCTCGGGGTTCGTGGTTCAGGGGAGAGGCGAACTGACTTTAGTAGTTGACTGTGCACAATACCAGTTACACAGATGATCACTGAAAATTGGATAAGATCAATCGTACAACACAACTTATCTTCAAAATAAACTTGATTGAGCATTAACACAAAAGAAGGCTACATAGTTTCAGCACGTGTGACTGATGAGGAAGCTAATAATCTACCAAATCTCTTAAATGTCGTCCGCATATTAAAACGTTTATTAAGGAGTTACGATGAATACCCATGTTAGGGTTGAGTGTGACAATTAACCAAAGTACTATACCCAAACAAATCCCCAAACTAAACCAGCTATTATAACCATCAGTAGTGGCGATGGTGACACGTTTATTAGGCACCCGGATATGTAATAACGGCAACAATATATAACAGAAGCTAAAACTTTAACCTATAGCGAAGGACGCAGGGCAGCAAAACACGCCCCCATCTGTCCTCCTCCTACCCCAGGCATGAGTCAGTCACCACAGCCGACAAGCAAACAATGCGAACAAACACGGCAGATAAGGTCCACGATAACACTGCTCACGACACAAACACTCAACAACGCTTCACATAAGTTGCCAATACACCTGAAACACTACTCTTTACTAACCTTTGAAAAAGTTCCACATTTCAATTTCTTTATGCCCCCCCCCCCGCTCTTATATTAAATCTTATAGAGAACTTGTCTGGGAGGACGAGTGCACTTATAACATCCAATTTCAGTTCTCTAAGTAGGATTTCTGGTATATATACAAAGCGAACAAGAAAAAAACCTTTTTTACAACTTGCTTTGACTTATATGAGATAACATCAAGAAAAACTGATACTACTGAGGAAATTAATACTGTCTGAATGACTTAGTGTAGTTCAATAGGGTAAGGTACATCTAATAACAATCACCAACAACACAATAAAACACCAACAGCCTATCACAACACAATAAAATACACACATTACCAACACAATAAAACACTAACAGACTATCACCACTAAAACTCCACAGACTATCACCAACAACACTCAAATAGACTATCACCAACACAATAAAAAATAACAAAACTCATAGATTATCACCAACACGCTAAAACAGCAACACAAAATTAAAATATTACAGAGCGGGATGCAGCTAGCCTAACAGGGATAGAAATGACGACTGACTACACGAGTGCCATTCTGACAAGTCATAAACTTTTATTACTAAATGGCACACCACCCTAACACACCTTTTTTAGTCTGTTACCTCATTCGCTAACTCCACAATGAATAGTCATACTATTTAACGAACTCAAAATTAATGACGTATAATTTTTTCAACAAGATGATGGACACACTAAATCTTACTTATATGTTCATGTGTCACAGGAACCTATTGGCTGTCAAAACAATGCTTAACAACCATTTAGTTATTTTTTCACTGCAGGTAAATAATGTACATCGTAACTGGTGCAACTTTCAAAACATACGTCACTCGTGCAGTGTGAACTTGTGCCACAGTAATAATTACTGGCCGGGACGCGTGATTTTATTTTCCTGAGGGCTTCCGTCACTTTGAACAAGCGGCACCGTCGCAGTGTTTGAAGTGCGGCACCACTGTACTCTCCGTAAGAAATAGAGAATAAGAGACGATCATTCATGCTTGGCTTAATATTGCATATCCTAACGTAATAGATACTAAGACAAACAAATAATAACCTAACCTAACCAAGCCAGCACGGCCAAGATAGAACGAATTCTTGCTGCCACCAGCTGATTGTACAGTGGTGCCGCGCTTCAAACACTGAGACGTGCCGCTTGCTCAAAATGACGGAAGCCCTCGGGAAAAAAAATCGCGACCGAGACAAGCGGCCAACAGTGAGTCGAGCACTGCCTCCCAAAAACGAATTAGCTAACATGGTTGAATACAAAAACACTAGACTAAATTCATTACCCGAATGAATATATGATAAATAAAGAGTCCTATAAACAGAGTAAATGTAAAATTAGAGTTACGGAAAAGTCTCCAGCAACTAGCAAATCCAGGAGGCCATAACTCTGGACAACTATGACTGATAACACTGATTCTTAAACTTCTTCACAGAACTTACTGTTACTGTTGTATCACTTTATTTAATTTAATCCACTGCTACATATTCCAATTACAACATTTAGTAAGTCTGACACACACACAAACTTGCTTGTAACAGCCCCTCGTAGTCTATGCCAACGCTGCTTTATGTAAATGAGTGATGAGGGTTTACGCCAGCAGCGTTAATGCCACCTTATGTGGCTATGGAGGCCGATGCGGGAGCCGCACATTTGTTGCAGTTAAGGCAAGGGTGTTGAAGGTGCGCACTCACACACTACTGCAACGTACTTCTCGCCCGAAGCGACAGAACAACAACAGTACACAAGGGTATCAACTATAAAACAAAATATATGTTTCCTGAAAACGAGGACGCTCGCCTGCAGTGCACCATAGAATTTTCCAAGACTAATGACGCAATTTCAGATGCTAATCGTTCGCACCAAAGAATCCAGACCTCTATATTCACGCTTAACCTGGATACACACAAGAGAGATTCAAGCCTAACAAGATCAACCTATAGCACCCTTAGTTCTTCAGGCAGAGACGATAAACAAATTAAACTAGGTAAAGGGTGAATGGTACAGGACTGACAAACATCTCGTGAAGACCAACAATCCCCGCTTATTTCACCTGTTGAATAAACATCCTAACAGAAAATGAAGGGTTCTTTGAGGTAAGCATTAGGGTGTTAAATCATCAGATGAAGTAAATTGGGGTTCCTTATCTCCATAACATCCATCATATAACACTAAGTTCACTACTACTACTACTTTGCTGTCACTCGGAATAGAGTATGACGATCATCCAGCTATGATACAATGAAATGAGTTATTAGGGATGTCACCTAGGTTGGTAAATTTTGAGGTGACTAAAGAGGCAGATATGGGGATCCGCAGCGTCGTTCACATCCTTATACATTTTCAATTGCCAGCCGGCATTACGTTTACTATTCGTTAGGAGACTGTAAAGTAGCTGCTTTGGCAGTCACTGTCGTCCATGCGGGTAACATGGCCGGTCCAGCGTAGTTGCTCATGGATAATGGTAGCCTCGATGTTCCTACAGTTGGTGTCAGCAAGAATACTGGCATTTGTTCTCTGTTTTTCCATCGAACACGGAAGATGGAACGTAGACTACGTCGGTGAAAGTTTTCAAGTGCCTTGAGATGCCTCCTTTATGTAACCCATGTCTCACTATCATATAGCAGGGTGGGAAGGACTACTGCTCGATATACGTGCAGCTTTGTAGATAATTTCAGCTCCCTACAGCTGAAGACACGTTTTCGGAGTCTGCCAAAGGCTTGAGATGCACATCTGATCTAATGATGAATCTCTTCATTGATGTCTGTGGTGGTGGACAGGTAGGAGCCGAGATACTGAAAGTGGGTAACGTTAGAGAGCGTAGTACCGTTAAGCTGGATGGATGGTGGAGGTGTCTGAACCAGGGGCAGGTTGAAAGAGAATCTGAGTCTTACGTACAGTCTCGTTCAAGATTCTTCGAACACTGCTGGGGACAGCTGGCAACTCGAGGTCGTTTGTTTACTATAGTACGCAGTAAAATATAATACGAAACAACAAAGCCCAACTATTAAATTAAGCGACGGGGAACGAAGTAACCAACCACTTTTACATTTATTCATAATTTTTACTACGTACTACAGTAAACAAACGGCCTTGAGTTGCCAGCTGTCTCCAGCAATGTTCGAAGAATCTTGAACGAGACTGTACATTCACCTCAAGGCCGAAGTGTGCATACACATCTGCATAGGTGTTCAGGATCTCCTGTAGGTCGTGTTCAGTGTGAGCAATAAGGGTGAGGTCGTCTGCATACTGAAGTTCAGTAATGAAAGCTGCCGACACTTTTGTTCTTGCCCGAGTCGTCTTATGTTGAAAAGACCCCCCTTTACCCGGTACTGGATGTTCACGAGTAAGCAAGGCAGCCAAGAAAACGGAAAAGAGAGTTGGTGCCAGTACACACCCTTGTTTAACCCCTGTTTGGATGGGGAAGAACTGACTGGGTGTTGTTGTGCAGGACACTGCCGTTCATGCCATCGCGGAGTTGCCTCACAATGGCGATGAATTTTGGTGGGCAGCCAAAACGGCTGAGGGTCCACCAGAGGGCTTCCCTGTTGACCAAGTTGAAGCCCTTGGTTAGGTCGATGAAGGACATGTACAGGTCACAACGCAGTTCTCTGCACTTTTCCTGTATCTGACGGGCAGCAAAGATCATGTCAGTGGTACCACGTGATGGTCTAAAGCCACATTGAGATTCTGGGAGGAAGTTTTCCACCTCAAGAAGAAGTCTGTTAAGGAGTTCTCGGGCAATAATCTTGCCAGGTACTGACAGCAGCGAGATCCAGCGGTAGTTGCCACAGTCTGACCGGTCTCCCTTGCTCTAATAAATATTGACACTGGAAGCGTCTTTAGGAGCTTGGGGGATTTCCTCCTCTTCCCATGTGTTCTCCAGGAGAGAGTGGAGACGGCTGGTAAGCAGAGGTCCTCCTGCTTTATACACCTCGGCTGAGATTCCATCAGGTCCTGAGGCTTTGTTATTTTTCATCTGTTTGATGGCAGTAGCTACCTCATCCAGGGATGGAGGATAGCCGAGGGGGGTGAGCTCTGGATGCTGAGGGACCTGCTGGGTAGTCAGGGCATCCACATCGGTGTTTCGGTTGAGCAGTGGATAAAAGTGCTCTTTCCAGCGTTGAAGGATGCCTTCATCGTTTTTAAGTATGAAGTTACCATCAGATGAGCGGAGTGGGGCTGTGCCACGAGTGATTGGCCCATAAACTGTTTTAATGGAATTGAAAAATTCGTGCATCTTGTGCTGATGTGCAAGTTCTTGTGCTTCACAATGCTTTATTTTATGCCAGTTATTCTTTAGAGTGCGAAGTTCCCGCTGGGCCGTCACTTTCTTCTTGCAGAAGGTATCAGCTTTGGTCTGAGACTGAGAGTTGTTCTGCCACTCAGTTAAAGCATCACGTTTATCATCAATGAGTACATTGATTGCTGGGCCATTTTCATCAAACTAGTCCCGGTGTATTCTTTCGATCTGGCTGATGGTCTCTCTGCAAGTCCCAGTGCCGAATGGGATTTTCTCAACACTGGTGTGACTATAAGTTCAACATTTGTGGACAACGACAACGACGTCGAGGAAAGACATACAGCTCTTCATGCGTCGAAAAATTAAATAGATGCTAATGAATGTTGCCATCACTGATTGATATAAATCACGAAATTAAATATATTCAGCTCAAATACACAATTTTAATGATATCGTTTCACAAATATAAGGATTCATTGTGTTGCTTTCAATTTATTAAAAAGGTTAATATTTTACAGTGTGTAAAATATTTGTGAACCCACACAAATATTAGCGTAACTATACTGCGTTTTTTCTCAGCTGAGAAAAGATGCCCCGCCCCCTCCTCAAAATTTACAGATGATTGACTGTTGCAAATCTGTCCGATTTTGTCCTGAAGTAATGATGTATTTCTAAATGAGTTTATTCATAATCGTTGGGATGATCGTTTCTGACAAGAAAGATATTTAGCTAAATTATATAAAGATACATACAATCATTATTTCAAACATAAGCACGTAGGAAGTTTATCAGAAGTATTATACATGAATTAACTGTTAAACTCTGGTAGCAAATTCACGCTTTCGGAAGATGCATTTAATATACAGGGTGAGCATAAAGTCTTTCCTTGATTATGAAAAATCATATCTCGAAGACCATTCTAGATAGAAACATGAATGTTGTAGCATTGTGTAGACGAAATCATAGATTTTTTTTTCCATGCATGTTTTAAGCTGCAAAAAACTGTATGTTGGTACCTAGCATATGTTGTGTGTAATAAATGTTTGTAATCAGGGAAAGATTTTATGCTCACCCTGTATACTTATTTTTACCTACAATAAGGCATACTAAGACAAATTACATACCAGTAATACTACATTATGCAAAAACTAAAATTTTTAAAGAACAGAATCACAATGAAATATTAAACGACCGTCAACAGAGGCGGGAAATATGACTGCGAACAACTTCATATAGAGTACAGTATGACTGCTGTACTTCAAGTCTCTCCGTGCACGAGTTACAACCATAACCACAAACAAATTTACATGCCAAGAGGTGACCTAAAATATTCAGCTCTTAGGGTTGTCAGAGTAAATTTAAGATCCGTGAATAAACGCTATAGCTCTCTCCATTCCTCTCTTATCCTGTGGACACACTAACTTAGATACAGACACCACTGACCGCCCTACTTATTCGACAAGTCACTGAAAAAAAAAACGAGATCTATACCAGATGATGAGTTTTTTCTTGTTATCTGTTCAGTTCCACAATGGTAAGATAAAATAAATATTGGTTATCAGTAACAAATAGTTCAATCCCAATTACGGGAAACGTTCCCTGAATGTTGGTGCTGAATCACGACGACGATGATGATGTGGTGGTGGTCATGGTGGTGTCGGTCTTAAAGATACGGTGTCGGTGATGAGGATGCCTGATAATGGTGACTGGGTACTGTGGGAGCGAGTGACAGGACGTGGTAGTGGTGTTCGTCATGGTAATGGTGAAGGCGGTGACATTAGTAGTGGTGACAAAGTTAATCAGGAACCTTGAGTAAAGAGACCAATGAAGAAAACTGAATTTGCATTCTTAAAAGACAAAGAAGCAATGGTTTTAAATTAGACAAATTCAGTTTTAGGCGGGGATTAAGTCGACAATTATTTGGAAACAGCTTTGTGGATGAGTAGAACAAGTTACCAAACACCATCATTAACTCGAACTCGTAGGGAGTTGAAAGATAGGGGTTGGGTGTAAACAGGGCTGCCTAGTCTGGGCTACCTGGCCCGCCGCAGTTTCCTTCATTCTTTTGTTATTAAGTGGTGGTAGCGAGGGTGACGGTGGTAGTGGTGGCGGTTGGAGTGTGCTTATCAACGCCTCCGGTTGTGCCCAGTGATAAGATAGGCAAGTAGGTATCGGACGATAACAATGAAGTCAAACCATCTACCTTCGTGACCCGTCACATTGAGAAAGCGACGAGAAACAACGACGAGAAACACTGCTTGGGACAAACTTTCTCGTCCTGTTTTCCTTACTTCAAGGATGTGGGCCGACGGGGGAAAGATAAGGAGACGGGATGTAAAAAAAATATATACGAAGACGCAAGGAAGAGATAACAAGACCAGGGAGAAATGTTGCCCGAGAGAAAGTAGCTACAAAGAGGGCAACTGTCGGGGTAAAACAAGGTGGCGGAAGAGTTATCAGGACGGCCGACTTGTGCTCAACTCCAACACCTTGAGCATACCACGGTCCTCTAGTCACACAACGTCAAGTAACGATCCAACTGATATGGTACAAGACGCATGACGTCAGTGAATGAGAAATACTAAACTAACATACTCCCAGATGAAGGGGTAAAGACACTCATGTTGTACCTGCATATATAATGGTTGTGCAGCATATACCTTACTGGTGGTCGAATAATATTACTTAATGAAACGAAGATTATATTTATTATTGATAGTGCCACCAGTTCCAGTAGTAGTGACCGGTTGATCAAGCCCTCCACCAGTTCCAGTAGTAGTGACCGGTTGATCAAGCCCTCCACCAGTTCCAGTAGTAGTAACCGGTTGATCAAGCCCTCCATCAGTTCCAATAGTAGTGACCGGTTGATCAAGCCCTCCACCAGTTCCAGTAGTAGTGACCGGTTGATCAAGCCCTCCACCAGTTCCAGTAGTAGTGACCGGTTGATCAAGCCCTCTACCAGTTACAGTAGTAGTAACCGGTTGATCAAGCCCTCCACCAGTTCCAGTAGCAGTAACCGGTTGATCAAGCCCTCCACCAGTTCCAGTAGCAGTAACCGGTTGATCAAGCCCTCCACCAGTTCCATTCATAGTAACCGGTTGATCAAGACCTCCACCAGTCCCAGTGGTAGTGACCGGTTATTAAGACTCCCGAGCTGGTTTACCAGTCTTGCCCACTGCGTGCTCACCATTCCTTAAAACACCATACAAGTCACCGACTTTCCTGTACAACAAACACGCCACAACCGTTGTTTGTCTAACCATACTGAACCATCATAGCCTGACTAAGGAGTACAGCGGTTCTCTGCCACTTTTCTCATTGACGCTAACTAGAGGCTAGCTATCCCCTAACACTGCATGATCTTCAGTAAAGGCTATAATCTCTCCTACAACTGAGCTGATACTGTAAGTGTCAACTAGGGCCATAAACTGGGAAGAACCTCCCCGCCGGGCCATCCAGGGCCAAGAGCCAACCACTACATCTTAATTTAAGTTCTCCACACGATATTGATCTTCCCACGACACCAAGAGACACGCTGCCGCTCTTCTGTCTTCACGGGTCTTCATAAAGCAAGTTACCAACATCGATCAAACAGGCTACCTAAAGTTAGAAACGCTTTTTAACATTCACTACAGCATCTGATACCTCGCGGCACTTTTCCCTGAATGACTCGTGTCTTTTGGTCGCTCAAGACATTTAAAATAGAACAAACTCAAATGACAGGGTCGTAAATTATGTTATGAGTTTGCTGTTGGCATTGTGAATCAGCAGTGACGAAATAATAGTGAGTGAAGGACTGGGTTGGAAAACGCCCACCCGGATATCCTTGTATAAAAGACACCCCCATCTCGCCCCGGATTCAATTCTTACTGAATTAAGAAAATTTCAATAATTCATAGCGCTCCATATTCCTGGGATGGAAAATGGAGGGCGACTTCGCGGGTGGCGAATGGGATGACTGATCCAGCCAGTTGACCGTGCACCAGAAACTGTACGAGACTGACGAGCGCGAGCTGCACCTCCTTGACCTGGCAGTTTACTCCGGGACCGCAATACACCAGGCGTTCCCACGGAACCACAACAGGTAAAATACCTCCAATTTGTTACTAACCAACGGGTTTATCCTGAGATACGGTTATAATGTGCTGATTCCTATGTTCAACTTTAATCTTACCTATAACATAATTAAAGTTAACCGTCCGTGGTGTAGACGGCGTCCAAGATTCAAACGTGAAATGTATTGCTCATGATGGACCTGACTCACTAACCAAACGAAAAGCGGGATGATAAACATGTCAGGTGAGTTATCTCTATTGGCTTCTATGCCTTCTTTCTGAACTTACACCCGGCGCTTATCAAAATAAACCCCCGATGATTCATATCGTCCATCTGTGTTTGTCTTCTGCCTGAGGAGCGCCGAAAATAGACATCAAAACAGACCTCCAAAGCACAAGTCACGGTAATATATTCCTCGGAGAAATTTAAGGTGTTCTTAGTTGTAGGCGAGAGGGAGTGAGAGCAGAACCCTATAACAAGATAACATATAATACAACTATAATAAGAGAATGTGTTAGTGATACCATGGTTTATACCATTTTTTTTACCTTATGATATAAGGTAAATTAATGGATTTGAAAATCAAATTTACGGAAAGGATAACACAAAGGAACGCAAAAATTAATGTTTTAGCGGATCTCCTAATTCATGTCCATTTTTATTCGACTGGAATATAAAAGACAAGGAAGTTAGGTAAGACTACCCCAGATTTTTTCTTACCCAACAACTCGACGGGATAAGGAACAAAGGTTTTCTGGTGACTAGACAAAGCTTCCCAGGTAACTGTTTCTTTAACCTCGGCTGCTAATACTACGGTACAGTAGTAGTCCACAAACTTTAGTATCTTAACTTTCCAAGATTTTTCTGAATAAGCTGGTGGCTTTGCACGTGTCTGCTGGAGAAAGAAAGTAACATCTCGGGACTGTGAATTATTTTGTCCTAAAAAGGGGCGTGGCGTTGTTTTCTCTCAGCAGTTCAGATATCTACGTCGAACGGAGATACATATTTCCAGTGCACAAAACACCATGATAAAGAAACATAGGAAAGCATATGCTAAAAGGAACCAAAACATATGCAACATAAAAAGTAAATTTAATATATTGTTTATAATTCTTACCACAATGCGGGACATAAAATTTACATTAAAACAATACTGCAAATTCATGTGACTGACGACCTTGGCTAAGTCACCTGTTGATGACCTCGGCGGAGTCACCTGATGATGACCCTGGCCAACATAAACACACGGGGTACAAGGGCCGGTAACTGCAACAGCTGGGAGTTGGAACAGATGTTGCCCACCGAGAAAGTTGGTCTCTGCTCGACCTTTAAAAAGAGGAGAAATTGGCAAACGGTCGCCAGGTAAACTTAATGCAGGTAAACCCCAAGTAAAGCCGACCAAGCCAGCGCAACAGAACCCCAGGAGCGTTGACCGAGGTGGGTGTGGGACAACTCACGATCGATGTGCCAGCTTGGATTTGGACCCAGCTGCTGCCTGCCTGCCTGCCCGCCCTGGCTTAAATGAACCAGAATTGCTAATCACTTGTGATTCACGCACCACTTGGTATATATTTTGTCATAGCTCCTTTTTAGCACACATACAATCTTGTACAGTAGCTACAGTACTGTCCCCTTCATTACTACATTTGTTTTTCTTTCTTTTTTAAATATAGTGAATTCGGGCTTATTTTTAACCCCTTTAAAACTGGTTTGGGTGCCAAAATGGGCAATAATAATAATAATAATAATAATAATAATAATAATAATAATAATAATACAAAATTAGGTGAAGCAATAGGAGAAAAAAGTAAAATCTAATATATATTTGAGAAAAAACTATCAATGGTCACTAAGACAAGAGCCACCCCCCCCCCCAACTCCACTCTCCTGAGTCGTGGATATTTAGTGACTTCCCTCTCTCTCTCCCTCACACACACACTGCACGCAGCCACCAGAGGAACTTCAAACCTCAACGGTTCATCCTAATTTATTTCTTACCAACTCAAGATCCCAAGACCAAATACCGGATCTCCTGAAGAACGAATCTCCACCCCAGTTTACTTCACCTACAGATCCACCACCGTAACGTAAACCTAACCTAACCTCATCTAAATTAGTGTTTGGGTGTGAGTCTGTAGGAGGTGAATATGCTGGGCCACGTGGAGACTCCTGTGATCCCAAATAGCTACTAAAAAACCACAAGCCAAGATGCAATTCAAGTATACCATAAAAAAGTGAAAATTTGTAAGACATTTTTCACCGCTTTCAGGAGAATCTTTCCGGCATGTAATTCACAAGGCGACTTGATCCTGCCTCCTGGTAAATACGTAATGGATGTTGGGCCAAATAAACCTTAACAAGGTGCCAACGTAAAATACCGCACCAGACTTCCCACATGATATATTTTACTGAATGTTTTAGCCCGGCTCCTCCCTCCCTTCTCCCACTCACTCATTCTCGGGTAAAATGACCACGCACATTGCCTTCACCCACTATCAACCCACCTAAATCATCATAAACCCACCACACTCGCCTCGCCACCAACCCACCTCACTCGCCACCACTAACCCACGTCGGCCACCACTAACCCACCTCACCCATCGGCAACCCACTAATCCAGCCACACCTAGTCAAAATGCACCTTCTTTATCCAACCACAACACACCCACACACACAGCTGCAGCTAACAACAGTAATCCACACGGCCAACAGCAACTATCAAGTGCCTCTATTAGTCTAGCCCTGAACAACCAAATCACCCATCCTGTTCCCCCACCATCACCCAAGCACAATTGTCTAATCATCACCCTTCAGCATCAGACAACACCCATTCACTCACCTGAGGACAGCACCCTTACTCACCCACTGACAAATGTTTGTGTCACCGTAAAGAACAAGCCCCCCCCCTACATACACTAACAAACGTTTGTGTCACCGTGGAGAGAGCAACATCCAGAATGAACTATCGAGTCATCGTCAAGAAGCACCTGGCGAAAAAGATACGAAAAATACCGCCCTCCATCCCTCAGGTGAAAATTTAATTAGGTAACCCAAAGACACTATACATGAAAACTTAATTTATTATTTTTGTTTTATCCTTAACAAAGTCTCGGGCAGAAAGGACACAAAAAGACCTTTACAAATGAACATACTCCGTGTATAGTGTATGTGGAGTGGTGGTATAAAAAGACGCGCTGCGGAGTAAAACAATGGGAAGAAAACAACTCTTAGAAGAGAAGCTGGAAAACTGTGGAAGAAAAGAATAGAGCTGAGCAAGACAATAGAGATAAGGCAATATAAAACAAACAAAAACGGGGGTTAGCCAAAACACGACGTCCTAAACAAAGCAAACGGCGGGACAAGAGGAAGAGGCCAAACATGACGTAGAGGATTCCGGTTTGGCCTGGGAGGAGTAAATCACGCTGAGGAAGTTTGTGGGTATGATGGAGGGTGCCATCACGCACACGTGTGCCAGCCACATTATAAATGCTGGCTTCATCTGTGCCACACCCGCCTCTAACTTCTTACACAAGGCAAGGGAAATGCTGGCCCCAAATCCTAATGATTAGGTTGGGATTTATAGGACTTGGGCCCATTTGATCTGTAACCTCCCTTTTTACATTATTCTTCACGGTATATTGTAAACCATACACACACACACACACACACACACACGATACAAACCATGTTAGGCCAGCGCCGCACCGTAACTAACATCTTGCATCTCGCAGGTGAGATGATTTAAATATGTTCAAACAAGCGGGAATGAACACCCCAGTCTAGCATTGAAGCATCTCGCGTCTCATTTTATGACAGCAAG
This sequence comes from Homarus americanus, assembly GCF_018991925.1. NCBI lineage: Eukaryota > Metazoa > Arthropoda > Malacostraca > Decapoda > Nephropidae > Homarus > Homarus americanus. The sequence goes on from NW_024722227.1 coordinate 5,346,007, forward strand.
TTCATTGTTTCCTATGCGTGACATAGCAACACTTGACAAGGTTGGTGAAACGAACTATTTATGGATATGAAACGCGGTGATTGAATACTTCAAGAGACACGAGATGATAAGATGTAACTCCAGTAAAATCCATTTTGAGGTAAAGGAATGGAAGGACTGTTATTTCACACTAAAATAAGAGACGCTATAACACAGTATTAGCAGCTCACGTGACAGTGGGCAGATAATAGAGCAACCAGAACACATCAACAGTCCACCAGAAAAACTTGACTGTTCCCCCACGTGGCAGGAAAAGACCAATTAGGAACCATTTACTAAAAGCGACAGATACAATTACTAGACAGACAGGAGGCGGACAAGACAGGCTAAAAACATACGGAGGCCACCCTTGATCTAGCGCGTACACACAAACACGACAGGTGCTTGCAAACAAACGCATGCGAGGCAAACATACAGTATAACGGTTAATCACAGTCGCTAGGTATTGTTTTCATCTTTATACATACACCAAAAATAACCAGATGACAGATGAGCGAGTGACAAGAATGTGCAATGTGGTACTCTCGACAGGAGTGGCGGCATGCAGACTATAATTATACACTATATGGTGAGGGGAGAACTTGTCACTGCACGATATACTGTACACAAAAAACAAGGGCTACGTGGTAAGACAACAATACAAACTAGAGTTCTGCTCTGGGAAATTTGCGAAGTCCTAATCTGAATTATTGACAATTTGCCGGACGAAGAGAAGCCCCCCAAAAAAAATTATATATATATATATATATATATATATATATATATATATATATATATATATATATATATATATATATATATATATATATATATATATATATATATATATATAGGCGATGGATTCCTGCTTTGTTTTGATTTCAGTATGCCACTGGGAGACGGTTATTTTATAATAATATTTGTATCTAGTCTTGGTCAACCTTTACTACAGTATTTTATTTTTAATTAATCTAACACAAATTAAATAGCGCAAGGAAGGCTGCGGTATTCTTAAGACTTAACCGACAGGCACCTTGAATATACTCATACATTGAAATAGTGCATCAAGTAAACGTAACAAAGACACAAGATCGTAAGCCTCTTAGGTTCTGAACAGGCTGGGATATAAATATATTACCATAATTATAACCAACGGAAAAAAAACCTCACGTGTCTGTAAACAAGAGAAAAACAATGACAAAGTTGTGGAGAAAGGAACACTGTACCTGGTTTGATACACAGTAATCGGAAACCCTCGCTCATATACTGACAAGAATGAAGTATTGGGTCCCCGAACACAAACAAGACTCCATTTCACGACCTGTCGTTCTCATATTGATAAAAAAAATAACTTTTTCAACAATTTTCTGTGTCGGGCAGGTCCTTTGAAGGGAAAAACTAGCACAGTATTTCATTCCCTTGAAAAAAAAAACATTTAATTATAAGAAATCATGATTATTTATAAATTCTGGACATTTGATATTATACAAGGCCACCTGACTGACACAGTGAGACCCTTGTACCGACCGCTGGAAACAGACACCTCTCTTTCTCTCTCTCCTTTGTCCTACATGATCTACGTCACACACCGCGATACAAGGACACAAGTAAGTTATGAGTGAGCTTTGCATCATGTAAAATGACAACAAAACCAAGACCCCGTGTGGTAATGGGGGTGAAATTGACACGTGTGACTTACTATATCAAGTCTGTAATAAGAGCGTCACACAAACTGAAAGTGACAGTGTGTGTGTGTGTGTGGGGGTGCAGGCTCAACCGCACTATCGAAGATATGTGTGTACATATTGAACAGAAATGCGTCGTCTTACGAGGTTGATCTTCAGACGGAAGTTCTGGATTCGGGAGAGATGGGTGGAGGGAAGGAGCAGTGATGGAGAAAAGGAGAGACGAGGAAACGGAGAGGAGACGGGGAAGAGGAGATGAGGCACGGGAAAGGAGTCAAGGGAACAGGGGAAGGAGATGGCAGGCTGCATAACATCCCAGAATCCGCCAGGAGGCAGCAAGATAGATCATTTAATTTCCTGCCCGGGTAAAATCAGTCCTCCCAGAGCGCCTTCCTTATTTCTGGTTTTCTATCGCTAGTTTCTTACTTCCACCCCCCCCCCCTCCTCTCCTCTAGCTCTCTTTATTCTCTTTCGCTCCTTATCCTCTCTCTCTCTCTCTCACACCATTTTTGTTTTACTAGTCTCTCCCTTTTCCTCTCCTCCCATCCCTGATCTACAACAGTCTAACAAAAATTTCCTGGCGGGCACACAAGATTATGCGGCCGGTCACCACCTCCAAGTTTCCTTATCTGTACCAAGACCCAGCAAACTTTTTTCCCTATTTGCCACCCTTGGCTACCCGGCGTCGCGACCACCATGCGAATTAAGTACCGTAGCTAATTGTGGATTCTGGAACGTTTTTATGACAACAACAACAAATTCAATTTCTCAATAACGTGTTTTAATTTCTCAGGCACTCGTTACCGTCGCAGCAATATGCAATCGACATTATTTCACATCTGCTAGTCTCTATGGTAACAAAATACACTCAAGATTTTTTTTTCACTTCCCAGGCGTTTGTTTCTATAGCAACAATATACTATTTGAGAATTTGTGTTTTTCATGCGTTTGTTTCCTAAGCAACAATATAGTTTCAGTATTAACTAAATAATTTATCACGTTCGTCAATTAAACATCTGAACATTTAAATGTAAAGTCCACGTCAACAAGTATTACAATGATTAATCTGCCATGACTCGATGAAGTTAATATTCCGACCCATCAGGTGAGTTTTACTCGTATTTATCTAACGAAAATGCGACACACATCCATTAATATTTTTCATGTTCATTAATTTTTGAGAGAGAAGCGCATTCGTTGGTAATCTGTTGTATCTGTTTCTTATTGTTTTAACATTTAATTTTCATTATCCTTAATAGTGCCAAACAATAGACACCCCAAACACGTACGCCCTTTTGCTCACAATCCCTCTAACTCGGCTTCAACAAGATGTGGGAAGACTAACAACAATACCTGACAACAGTAACAAACTGTCACAGCCGCACACAATACTTTCACTGCCACTTCTAGCATGTTGGGAGAGCAGGACGCCATTCCCTCTCACAGTGTCAGCTAAACTTTGTAAAAGGACATTTGCCAGAGCAAGAGTAACTAGAACAACCTTACCTTGGAGCAACGTGAACAGCATAATGTGACCGTTCTCTCTCTCTCCTGGGACTTGTATTTATGCGTGTGACATTCAACAATATCCAGTTATTTGCATCTACGTGTTCCTCTATCGGGGACTCGTCGGAGGTGAACCACTCAAGAGAAGGAAATACACACGTCATGCCGTCACAGGCAGCCTGTGACCCAACCATTAATACCGAACCTCTGATATGTAAACACCGCTTAAAATCTTCACCCGTCATCATCACGTCCTCATATTTTTTCATCTGAGAAATATTGCAAAATCATTCTTCTCGTACTTTATGACTTACCAACTTAAGAGTATTCTTGATGCATCACCAGATGATTAGCCCCGGCTTATATCACATTAAGATTAATCACCCTACCCGTAACCTAATACAACCCAAACTAATCTAACTTAACCTAACCCTCGGGTAACGTTAAGGTGTTTAATCATCAGGCAAAATACGTTGGGAGGCTAATCTTTATTTAATCCTTCTTGAAAAAATAAACAGTGGGCATAAGTACTGTGACAGCCAATTTTGGCTCAAATAGAGGCTAGGACATGTTCCCCACAGTGGGATTCAGGGTCTAAGATAAACGATGACCCAAGACATTTGTTTTCTTAGCGAGACGGCGGCAGCTGTAGGGTTAAACTTCCTGGGGTGCGGGTACGATCCTTTCCCCTCTCCCTCCTACCCCACGTGGTTGGGTTGTCACCCAGTTTATCTCAGCCTGGTGAGTGGGTGGGCGTGGCGGTGGCTCTCCTGCCTCACAATGGCACTGCCAATGTGGCACTTCCCCAACTGAGCTTTCATCATATCGTAAGTGGAAGTGGAGACCCGCAACTGAAAGACATCACAACAAGCACAGAAAAGAAACTCTTTTATTTACAACCCTCACTCAATGTCAGTGGGAAGGGTAAACTACCCTGTATAGCTACACCCGTATTTAAAATACTGTAGGTAGTTTTTCCTTATGCATGTCTCAGGAATACACCCCTAGAATTATGAAATGTGTTTAAAACACACACACACACACGCACACATATATATATATATATATATATATATATATATATATATATATATATATATATATATATATATATATATATATATATATATATATATATATATATATATATATATATATATATATATATATATATATATATATATATATATATATACATATATATATATATATATATACATATATATATATATATATATATATATACATATATATATATTATATATATACATACATATATATATATATATATACATATATATATATATGCATATATATATATACATATATATATATACATACATATACATACATACATATATATATATACATACATACATACATACATACATACATATATATATATATATATATATATATATATATATATATATATATATATATATATATAACCACAGCATATACGCACCTGCTGTACAGTGATTTGCTTGTGTATATATATATATATATATATATATATATATATATATATATATATATATATATATATATATATATATATATATACGAGAAAGTATCTCCTTCCACGCACCAGTCCTTGGTGGGTGGGTAAGGAGAGGCTGTGGTGTGGCCAGAAGGGTGAGGGTCGCCGTGATGGGTGAGGGTCGCCGTGATGGCTGAGGCTTAAACTGTGGATGAAGGTCAAAGGGTACAAACAATACAAGAATGCATTAGATTCAGTAATAATAAGAACTTTGTTAATTCCAGTAACATAAGATATTTTCATAAGCAAAAAAGGGGGGGAAATATTCCTATGCTTGATATCCTAACCCCTTCACTACTTTTAATACTTTATTTGGTTAACGCCAAATAAAGGGCATATTTATGATACAATAGTGTACTATGAGCACCTGTGCAAAGCTCCTCCCGTATCTTGATGTGTACAACACGACTGTGTTGTGTTGTGTTGATGAATCATAAGGTGGCCTACATTCCCTAAATAGCTTCCCTGGTGCTGGAAGTCATCGTCAGGTGAGTCAGGTGTCCGCCTGACAGAGGGAAGAATGCTGTCTTGTTCCTCGTGCCTCAGAACTTGTCTGGATCTCTTGGCATTTCCTTACACACCCTACTTTTTCCTTTGAGTCATCTTCTCCATCCTGTCACCACCTAGCATCTAACTCCTTCCTAGAATATCCATCTTCGTCCTTTTAAATCTAGCCCTTTCGTCCTTCTTTCATTTACTGGGGATTGCCGAGGTTTAGGAAAAGTTGGTTGTTTGTAAGTCCCCCTAACGGGAGGTGAAGAGCTAGGCTAGGGGTAAGTAACTTGGCGGCTGAGATGCATTTGTTATTCACACTTTTTATCAGCAACTACCTTTCCCTATGTCCATAATCCACCATTTTTACTTCTGAGTTTTCAAACATTCAAGAGAGAGGAGAACCGTGATCCCAGACCTCCGTGTACAGGATCCCGTCTTCGGTAAAATCATCACACTTGTAATTTCCCCGCCGGTTTCTCTTTAAGGAACATGTCAGAGGTCAGGGTCGGTAAAAGTTAGTATCTCGGCCAAGTACAATTCAGTTTCCATCAAGTCTCGGGTCAGACGATGACCTGCAGGGATGCAATGGCCTGGGCCAACGTTGCCTTCTTCCCCGCTTCTATTATTCTCCTCTTTGTCCTCTGATATTTCCAACCTGGGTCAAGATGTCGTACTCTCTCCTCGGGGATTCCCAATCTTGTCTAAGCTTATCTATTCCATCTCTACAGTTCTCTTTAGTCAGTTTAAGTCAAGCTTGCCTCTCTTCTCCAATGATGCTTATCCCTTGTGGCGGTGGTGGCTCCTGCCTTTCTGTCGAAGCCTCTGGAGATGTTTGTCGGGGCCAAGTTGTTTCCTGAGCTGGACGCCACATAATGGAGGTTTCTGCTTAGCTGCTCCGTCTCGGCAATTCCCACACAAGACGAGGCTGGCCGGAGTCTGGTTTTCATTCAAGACCCCCAGACTTATTTGTGGTGAGGATAATGATAGTTATATTCCAATGTTATGTGATAATGTACTTGTGTTCGATGATGGTCACGAACACAAAAGATGTAACAACAACAAATATTGTCTCAACACATTCCACAACTTCTGTCAACACTTTTTTCACCCTCACTTCTTTTATACCTTGTCTTCTCCATACATCCTCTTACATCACTTTCTCTTCCTACACAGACTCTTTCGGCTTTGGAAGTCGGTATTAATAATTAATATATTTCTCATTTATTACCCCCCCCCTCGTCTGGTGTCTCCTTATGTTCTTTTCATCTCTCCTACTGTTCCAAATACAAACAAGTATAGCTGTTCACACCCCACTCACACACTGCTTGGGTCGTCCCTCGTCACCACCCTAGTCCCTTACTCCCCAGCTACACGTCTACTTCCTCTTCCTGCCTGCCGCTCCGCCCTCCAATTTACCCCTACTGGGAAACTGTAATACGGAGGAAGAACTGTACTACCACCTCCTCCCCTCCCTTCCACTGAGCCCTCTCCCCTTCTGTGTATGTCGCCTTTCCTTCCTTCCTTCCTTTCTCCTTCAGCCCACACTCAATATCATCCTCCTCCCCACCTGAACCCTCTCTCTTCCCCCTCCCCGCAAGAACTCTTACAATATTATTTTCTTTACCACTTTGACAGTTATAACAGTCCCGTCAAATATCCCTTCCAAAAGGAAAAGACAAGAGAACTCTTGCCTCGGTTTCCGAGGTGTTCTTATGTGTTGTAGCTGGCTGATAATACACGGAGAAAGGAGGAGTTGGCGGCGGTGCAGGCTGAGAAGCGGGCGTGTGGGCTGTTGCCGCCACTCCCGGTGAATAGTTCCGGCCCCGCAGCTCCGGAGGAGGGGGAGGTAGCCCAACCCCCCGCCCACCCCTTCTCCCCGCTACACACCTAAACCACTCCTTCCCGCACCCCCCATCCCCCAACTTTCCTCTCTCCTTCAATACCTCCCTCCCCCACGTCCCCTACCACCCTTCTCCAACTCTCACCCTCCCTTTCTCCCTGCCCAACTTTTATACCATTCCCCCGACATCCTCCCCCCACACCCTACTCCTCCACAGCCCAGTGCCACCCTCTCGAACACACCCCAGCCAACCTCCTCTTCCACCACACCCTAAGCACCCCTCCCTTCCCTCTATCCTTGACCTCAACCCTCCGTCACTCCAACAAAAAAATTTTCGAACACACTGAATTGAATTGAATTGTAACAGTTTATTTAGCCAGAAAAATAGATACAGAGTGGATAATAATAACAATATTAACATGGCTGAGCCACTGTAGGTCAAACTCCAAACTACCACCCTTACAAACTTTGGCGCGCGCGCACACACACACAAATATTATGCTTAAAGACGGAATAAACCAACAACATTCAATATGAACTAAATATGAACATAAACAACACCTAACCATCCAAAATGTTTGCGTCATGAAAAATTGGAGGAGTCAGCTGATACCACAAGGCAACAGCACTTCAATGGCGGACCGAAGGACGTACGGGAGGGCTAACAACTCTGCTCCTCCGGTCTATGCGGGGGAGGAGCACAGTGTTCCACGGGGTGAGATCAAGAGACAGTTACAGAAGCTTCAACTATATCTGAGAGAGAGATGGGGGTGGAACGTTGCGTGCCTAATTGTGATCGTGCTTGTGCGTGACAAGTTTGACAAGGCACATGTACACCAGAGTTGGTACCGGTATGTGTAAAAATAACCACCAAGAGAAATCCAATACAGCCACACCACACCACACGAACCAGGGAGAAAATTTACATATGCTTGTCCCTTTATTTATCAAAATTATACTGTACAGTAGTAGATAAGATGATTGCGTGTACGTCCGCTCACACCTACAGTAAACCATAATTTTTCATGTACACAGCGTCAGTGAAGAGCAAAACATTTTGTGTGTGAACAATGAAGTAGATGGGTAGGTGTGAGACCGAGTGCTCCAGCCACCAGCAGGAGGTATAGGTATGAGCCCCAATGTGACGCCTACTTATCACAAATGCAACGCTACAGGTTTCAACATAATCATACAACCACCAAAATTCGATTCGTCACAGCAGCAGCAAAGACCCTAACACAATCAAACAAACAAAATCTTGCACTTCATATAGTCACAGTAACAAAAATATGAACCTCAACACAATGTCATCCACAAAGGTACTGCCAATGTCTACTTAATCGCAGTGGCACGAAGAACCTTAACACGTCAACATTCACATAATCACATTCAGAAAACACCTTCTAGTTATAACAGCCTCTGCATATTTACAGTCAACGGTTTTGTTTATAGCAACATTAAGAATTCAACAACATTCACGGGGTCATCCATCCATAGTAACACTAAGACCGTATAAGCTTCACTGAACAGGCAGCAGACGCCATACAGGAGTCTCAAGAGCCCAGAGGTAGAAACACATGGGAGCGCTGGAGGGTGGTGAGGACATGAGCCTACTGTAGGCATGAGGGTACATCCTGCTTCTGACGGTCACCTGCCGTAAACACCGGCATGGATACTCTCCTCTTACCAATATTTCTCACTCACACCTGATGACATGTCAACATCACACCATTCCATCACTCAATATGTCAGCCTTGTATCTCTCGTCAATACAGCTGTTTGAAGATGTTAACTAGAGGGAAGAATTTAATAAGAGGATATAAATGGCCAAAGGTGAAATGGTTAATCGGATTAGGTGAGGGTGGGAGTAGTAGGTGTGAGTCATCAAGACGTGGAGTACGATGACGGCCTGCCACGACACACACAAACACATATTTATCAAGCACAATTTTAAACTATGTACTACTTAACCTCAACTATACTACGGCACATTCCCCTTCCTCTATATCAAGTCTGTAAGTCACACTAGTACCGCAGATTTTCGTTACACACTTGACGTATGCAATATTTCATCCCTCGCGTAATAACAACACCACACTCGAGAAAACATACATTTACGCTTACTCAACAGTCGATTATGGTATGCAACAATCATGTACGGCTAAAAAAGACCTTTCTGACAGGCCTACATTTACTGACACCCTGATAAACCCACACAGTTTAATCTGGCGATTACAGGACAATCATCTCATTTCACCCTTGGAAACTTAACGTGTTTCACTGTCGAACACTTTTGACGTCGCGAGAAAAATAAGTTGCCTTGAGAATGAAAACCACTCCCTTGAGGAATAGACTCCTATGACGCGAGTTAGGCTTTTTCGTAACAGAGACCGTCAGTATGTCATCAAACCTTCCTTCTGCTTTAACATTGTTTCTCACCACTGTTAACAAGAGCATATCCAACTACTTAATATTACAGAAATACTGTATAAGCATTGGTTTCCCTTATAACTGTTTTAGAGAAACCAGTCTTCCCTAAAACAGCCTGCACCATTTTCAAGTACTCAGTTCAGTAAATTGAGACAGACGGGCAAGTCTGAAACCACGACAGCAAGGAAGGTTAGTTTAATAGAAGATAATGCAAATAGCACTTATTTGTGCAGCATGAAACCAATCTCTTATACCAACATCCACATATATCAACAAGATACAGAAGAGTTTCCACCATCAACTACTCTGCTCACCAGTAAGGGCGGAAGTGTCAGGTATGCTGATGGCAAAATTGGCCGGAACCGGTAGAGAGCACGGTAGCATCAGCCACCACACCACCACAGTGGAGGGAATCGCCCTCAACCACTTCCCATGGTGAGGTAACACGTCAACCACTTCACCACCTTTCTGTCTGATCCACGGATGAATTACTATATCAACAATTTCTTCTTGTCTACTGCTCAACTCACAATGCACATATTAACATCAGCACTCGAGGTATCTTCTTCACCTGGTCAGCAAACTAACGACCAAAAAGAACTATGCACTGACTCCTGCAACAAAATGACTGGGGAATATAAAATACTTGCTGCGGGGACTCGTGCTTAACAAAAACTAACAAGAAACGTTAACTACAGAAAAATATCCCTTAAACTTTGTCAACAAGTTTAACTCGTGGTGGTGGTGGTGGTGGCAGCCGCCTCGGTGACCCTTACGTTCAATGGGGTGCACAAAGCTTACAAGCACGTCACTATTCATCGTTGAGAGCGAAAAACATTAAAAATGGAGGAAACTGCAGCGGGCCTATTGGCCCATACTGGGCAGTAGTTTACAACTTTACACCCAGCCCCTATCGCTCATATAACCGTTTAACCCATATTTGAAGCTAACCAGTGTTCCAGTTAATAATGATGCTCCACTCATTACTCTATTTCCAAACCAATGTTTACTTAACTCGCGCCTAAATCTAAATTGCTATCATTGCTACGAGTTCGCTCCTGGTTGGATAATTTAAGTACCCTGAACCTTGTTATATCACCATTGTTTAGCACTGACTTCGATTTATACTGCGTCTCTCGAGGGAGTTCAAATCAAGATGCTTTAATATGTCCCTATACCAAATGTTCCTAATGCCCGGGATTAGTCTTGTCATCCTCCCCTGTATGCTTTCTAGGGATTCTATATCCATTTTGTAGTACGGTGACCAGAACTGAACTGCATAATCCAAGTGAGGTCTCACAAGCGCAAGATGTAGTTTTAGGATGACCTCGCTAGTCTTGTAACTAACACCCCTTTTTATGAACCCAAGTACTTTGTTAGCCTTGTTTCGAGCAAATACGCATTGTTGGTTTTTAAGATTCCTACTTAACATTACCCCTAAATCTTTCTCCCAGTCGGATTTCTCTACATCAACTTTGTTCGTCTGATATCTGGTTTCTCTGTTTACATCACCTAGTCTTAAGTACTTTACATTTGTCCACATTTAATTTCATCTGCCATTTTTCAGACATCGCGAATTTTTTTTTTAGATCTCCCCGTAGTTTGGCGGAGTCCTCATCAGATTTAATTACACGCCCTATTTTAGTGTCGTCAGCAAATTTACTTGTGTTGCTCTCTACGTCTATATCTATGCCATTTACGTATATAATAAATAATATTGGTTCAAGTACTGATCCTTGGGGTACTCCACTAGTGACGTTACCCCAATCGGATTTAGTGCCATTAAGGATTACTCGGTTTCCTGAACGAACGAACAAAGCGCTTAAGTGTGCCACCCATGCTTGGCAATCACTTGTGTAAAAACAAATTTGGTTGACGATCGATACATCTATGAAGTTAAGTTTTGCCTAAATATTCAATTCATAACCAAAATGCTTAATGTCACATTTGCTTGTTTCAGATTTGTTTTAAGAATTATATATTTTCAAAAGTTTGATTCGACTTTGCATTTCATAGTAATTTTGTGTCATTTTTTGAGCTTGTATCAATTTTCCATAATAATATTTTCATCTTTGTAAGAACATACTATTGATTTTGTGGCAACAATACACTGTACATGCTCCTGATCCACATATTTTGGTAGGATTTCTTAATGTGGAGTCTCACAGCAGAGTAGGAACACCCAAACACTCTTCCAGAATCACCACATCTTGTCCTTCCGTCACTGTCGCTGTGATGTTGTATCAGCTGGTGGTTGCTCGTGGTGATAAATCCACCGCCCGCACTTGGCCGTTCAATAGGCTTAACTTCGCCCTATCTCGATGACGTAGTGGGTGTGTTCGTTGTGCTCGTCCTGGTGAACACAAGGCATGTAGTCCAACGTGAGAGCCGTGACCCCAACATTTGTCTGGTGGTGAAACTATTTAACTCGCACCATGCCTCCCTCCTGACCACATAACCAGAAAAAAAAAGGTATGAAACAATTTCTCTCCCGTCCCCGACATTTTCTTAACACGCGCCGTCATCTGCTAGTTACACAGGGTCACCGGAGCCGTCCTGTGCCTCTTAAGAGAGATGGACACCAAGGATGGTTAAACAAAGAATCATGGGCGGCGAAAGGCTTGAGGGCTGGAATGGGGCGACGAGAGCAGCTTGAGACTATCAGGGCACAGTATATGTAAAGCTACAGTGTCTGTGTGAGGCTTATCAGGATTAATGTATTGAGTTAGTGTGAGGCTAACACACTTGACGTCTGGTTATTGGGTTATAAGAGCGCGGTAAGACTACAAGAAAGACTGGGGTTATAAAAGACGCTTGAGTAGAAGGTAGTAGGCAGCTACCAAACAGGGAGGTACTACCGCCTAGGAAGATATTGGAAGCATAATGTGTTGTCTAATGGTGGACCCTGCTGCCATATGGCATCACGAGAATTGTGACCAAGTCCCAGGTTGCTGATCTGACTTTCTGCCTTATTTACACACAATTGCAGGGCCTCAATTGTTTCTCTTACTTTGACAACACAACATACATATATTGTTTCTCACTATTGATTTTTTTCATTTTTCTATTTCTTTATCATTATTATTATTAGTATTATTATTAGTATTATTATTAGTATAGTAGTAGTATTGTTGTTATCATTATTATTTCATTTTTAATTTTGTATTTTTATTATAGATTTTATTTAATGTGAATTATTATTATTATTACATTTTCGCCCCCAAGGCCCTGATGTGGGTCAGTGACCTGTGCCCGGGTGGGCTAATCCCCATAAAAAAAAAACACTGCACCACAATACTACCAGGAGCGCCGCGAGGATACAGGAGTAACATATTAATATCAGAGTGGGTATAGGTGGTGGGGAGGGGGGGTGAGGAACGACGGAAGATCAAGCCAGGTGTGTGTGTGGATGGGTGGTTGGCAGGACAACTTGATGAACACAACCATCACCACCTGGGCAAACCTGTTACCTTAGTCACGTGCCGTCCTCCTACCTCCTCCCCAACACAACACCCCTCGCTCCTTCTTTTTACTATGTGTAGAAAACAAACCTAACTTGCGTTTAGACAACACTTCTATTCATAAGTAGGCTGGGTCCCACTAAACTACATTTATGATAACTGTCACCACAAGCGAATTACACATAACTTAGAGCACGATTTAGGATTCAGAAACCAGCCTTACAGTTAACCATCTACTGCCGTCGCCAAGTTGCTTCACGTTAACGTCTTATAGTACCTACCTCTCTCCCTCCGTTGTATTAAACAAAGTAGTAGTTACCACTGTCCACTCGGCTTACCTGCAAGAGAAAAAAAAATTAAATAGTGGACTACAAGTAATCAATGGCACTGTAGTTCTTTCACACATGTCCAGTAATGGTGAATAAAGGACGACCAACCAAAAATGATGCAAGCCAGTAATAATCACCTTTACCGTGATCTTCATCCCTGACGTTTTCAATAAAATTCATGGGCTGGTTTATGGCTCTACTACTACTAGAAGCAGTAGATCTCTGAAAACCAGTATTGGAATTCTCTTGACACTCTAGTTGAAACCATTATAAAACATTTACCATATATATTTACAATGAAAACTTACTGACAAATAGCAAAAACAACATAATAATGTGACGTAAATATGAATAAATGACACTCCAGTGTGTTTATGTTAGCTGAAGTAAACAGCATAACCTGTCTGGCGGCGACTCCACTAAATGAAACGTTAACAAGATTAGTGGCGCCCCACTCCCTGGAACGTCTCCACACGTACGTACTGTGTGTGTGTGTATATGTATGTGTATATGTGCGTGTGTGTGTGTGTTTGTTTGGACTGTCCCCACCTAACACTGAATGAATATATTGCATTTTTTAATAACTTGACATCATTCTACACTGCTCAACTTATAAGCCAGGACTTCATGAGACAGAGTAAGCATTAAATAGATTCAATAATTTGGTATTCCACATAACACCCTTGTTTCGCAGATAAATAGTGGTCAAAATATAATCCTGAATAGTGCCAGCGTGGGTAGATAAAAAAAAATCTCTCTCTCTCTACCTTTGAGGTCCAGGTCACGACGGACACCAAACTCACCTCTAGGGAGGGTGCAGGTGGTTGCTACGACCATCCCCACCACAGGTAAACACCATTACCTGACCACCGGTGATCAGATAAGTGTTCCAGGGACCTCCTAACTAAGTCTCACGCCCGTCTCAAACGGCTGTGCTGGCCAGTGGGTTAAATTTAGTAAACCTCACTCACTCACCCACCCTGCGATCCACTCACCCTCCACCCACCAAATGAATCACTCATCCTCACCCACTGGGTGATCCACTCACCCTCCACCCACCAAATGAATCACTCACTCACCCACCCTGCGATCCACTCACCCTCCACGTGAATCACTCCTCCCCACCCACTGGGTGATCCAATCACCCCGTGATCCTCCCAATCAACCCTGCAGCGCATGCCGGTAGGCAACAACTCACATGTAACCAGCCTTCACATCAATAAGTGCACCGTACAATACACCAGCTGTGACGGGCGATGGGAGGTACCGTGCACTATGATATTTTGTTGTATCCTGGTCCAATCTTGTTAGGTCTAGGAAGCCACAGATGATCACACACATACAACCATTTACTTGCCCGCGCGCTCGTGTGTGTTTCATGTGTATGTGTGTGTGGGGTCAAGAACGAAAACGACCACAACTCATTATGGACTTTTTCAAAATAACCAGAAAGCATTATTTTTTTTCTTGGGTTTTACTCAAACCTAATGAAACCTCATAAAACCTAACCTAAACTAACCCAACGTAACCCAAACAAACACATCCTAACCTACCATAACTTATAGCGAAATTTCGCTTTCTGGTTCGCTTTTCGGCATTTGAGCCTAATATATACAGTACTGTACATCACCCCCGTTAATAATGTTAGGTGGCGTCACCAGAGGGAGCACTGCAGCAGAGAGGCAGTACCAGAACTCCACAATGGGTTCTCTGACCCCAGTGTGCACACACCGCTGCCTCTATTGTCGCTTCCCGTCAATCCGCCACATTCAACATTCTACTCTTATTTACTGTTGTGTCCCCGCGGTTTGATGTTGTCACCTTCAACATCCATCACGGGAACAACTCCTTGCCTGGGGGGGGGGGGATAATATCGTCTAGTACCTGTCACACGGGACCCATATTACTCGCCTCTTAACTTCACATGATAGTTGCATATCTTGTCATCTGCAGCAACAAACACCAACAGTAGCAACAATAACAGTAACACACCAACAGTAGCAACAGCAACACACCAACAGTAGCAAACACCAACAGTAGCAACAATAACAGTAACACTAACAGTAGCAGCAGCAACAGTAGCAGCAATAGCAGTTAACACACCAACAGTGGCGGCAGTAACAGTAACAAACACCAACAGTAGCAGCAACAACCGTAACAAACACCAGCAGTAGCAGCAACAGTAACATACAACAGAAGTAACAAACACCAACAGTAGCAGCAGCAACACATCAATAGTAGCAGCAACAGCAACAACAGTAACAAACAACACACAGCAATAGTAGTAGTTAACAGTAGTACAGTAGTAGAAACATCAATAACAAGAACCTCAGTAGGTATTTCTAGAGATCCAACCAATACTAGTAGGTTAAGGTAGGGTGTTGGGGAAGAGGGAGGGTGGGGATGGGGGGGCGAAGTACTCCAGCAGACGAGAGAGAGACAGTATAATAACTCCCTCTTGACCTGTTCCAACATCCGTGTCAACAAGTCAAACAGCATCAGACGACCGACAGACACGCGGCCCTCATCCACTGTCACTATACAATGGCATGTGACGAGGGGGATTTGATTTTGACGCTTACAACGGCTACTTTATTGTGCACCCCACACTCATCCTGTGAGCAGGAGCGCAAAAGGATTAGGGGGAGGGGGAGGGGAACAACAACGCCGAGATAGTGATTCTCATTATGATAATGGTGGTGGTGGTGATGGCGGCGATGATGGTATGTTAATGCGGGTGAGGGTGTGACTTATGAGGATGCTGGAGGGAGGTAGAGAGGGTGTGGAGGTGATGGTTCTCAGTACACATAACGTAGTGAGGACTGAAGAAGAGAGGTGTCTACTGTCTAACCTTAACGCATCGCACGAGTAAAGGTGGACGGACTACCTGATAAAGAGAAACAAAATACTACATCATTATATCTTACATACTTGCACTGGTCTTCTCCTTACTGTAACAAGACACGAGAGAGCCAACCAACGTTAAGAAGACAATGCAACACAACTAGATGGACTTCTTAACCTTTCATATGAACAAATCCCCTCATCCGCCGACCTCCTCGTCCCCACAGATGACACACACACATCTTTAATATACTGTAGTTTCCGTGTCTGCGTTTAAAATTTATAGTCTACCATTCTACCTACCACAATTCCCAAATAATTTTTTCTACAAAAAACGTGCGCCATTTTAACAATATTTTTTTTCTCAATTTCAATTTTTTACTGCAGGTCCTGTGAGTAAAATACCTGTGGGAAGTCACTAGACCAGGAAAAACCCCACTTTACAAGACATCAAATACAGAGCATTATTAGGAACGAATGACACAAAGAGCTGCATTTTGTCAACACGTGTACAGTAAACACCAAGTGGCCAGTAAACCCGGTCCCCGGCAGTGTTGGTATCCTCCCAACATGGCACAATCTAGACAACTTTACTTCTCTCAGGATTTCACACTAAATAGCAAATAACCTTCAAGTGTCGAGTACATAAAAACATATATCATATTAAGTCACGTAAGCATCTCTCAACCCGTCTGTATGTCTTTGTTCGTCGAACTTCATGCTCCCGAAGCTTCCAGAGTTTGTAAAAGCGATTCAAGGAGGCTAAAAGTACCCTGTTCATAAAAGTGATAAAAGCGCGGGTGTGGGTTGTGCTGTGCCCGAAAACATTCTAACCTGAAGCTAACTGCATTCAGAGTAAGTCACGTCTCAAACCAATGTGGCGTAAAAACATTGATTATCATGGGCTCTTGAGCGGCTGTGAAAGATGGTACCACAACCTCACTGTCAAATTGCTCTTACATATAGTGTCGCAACCCCTTTATCCCTTCTTTCTGGGATATGAAAACATGTCTCTCGTCCTTCCTCTTTCCTCCTGGCCGTGCAGCTGGTCGTGGTGGAGATGGTAGAGCAGTCAGGGCCTGGCGGTGCACCTTGTGATCCTTGGCTACGCTCCATGAGGGCGGCGACAGCAATCTGCAACTGTAACCTCACCCGACTGACTTTTTCCACCACCATTCTGTCTCATTCATGTTACAAACAACTTCCCCTTCTTTGTCGTTACTAAACGTTAACATTATTTTTCTTCAACAGATACCAATGCAACACTGTACTATAGGGATCAACAAGCAATGAGGTCTGCTTGCCACTGTCAACCTTTCTCCTACTTGGATAAGTTGTACGGTATGAAATTGTGAACGGAATATAAAGATAAGAGCTTCCAGCATAATAACGACAATGCCCAACACACAAGATACAAAAATGTGAAGTGCACTCGTCTATACAAAATATTCAACTTACATGTACAGTATGTGTGAAGGCAGAGTGAGTCATAATGCGTGACTCGAGTCTACCTAAGAAGAGCGAGTGATCTAACGTGTCAGCACCACCGGCATGTGTCTTAGACCACAGCACCGCTAGTTAAGGAACATTATATACAAAACCCCGGTGTGGCAGGAAGCTTTTGACGGGATGTGAAGGTGGACAGAAACCAAGAACCGAAAAGGAGGAAGATGGGAAGTAGATATCATCCGAGCCTTAAACTGATGGATGGTATGGAAATGAGGTAACTGTCTAGATGCTGTCAGCCGAAGACAGAACAGTGGAACGTCAGGGTGGGGTGCTGTTAAAAATGGTGCTCATCACCGGGCCTGCACTACCTGCTATTTTAAGAAACTATCAGGTAAGACTTTATGAAGCATCTTTAATTAAAGGCGAAATAAGTGTATGAAGTCGTGCAGCGCAGGAGAGACAGGGGAAGGCCTAAGACAATGACCTTTTCGCCACCAGATAATAATGTAATGGCTATTTGCACATTGTGATGAACTTTGTGGTCTTCAAATGTTCTGAAAAATATACAATAACATTCTATCCCCAATGGATTATGGTGCGCGCGCGCGCGCACACACACACACACACACACGAGTATAATAGGTAAGGCTCGGAAGATGACTGTTAGTCCATTTCTTTTGTGTGTATTTTTTCAAACCTCAACAGCCATGAGTATCACTTTTTTTTTCAACAGTAAGTGGAAGGGAGGGAAGTGAAGCTAAAACAATTGCTGATGTAACAGTTTCCTAAATCTGACAGTACTGCATATAAACACTAGTTCTCAAGCTGCGAGAATCAACAAAACAAACGGGAATTTTAGATAAGAAAAAATTGCCCCCGAAACTGAACTCGGGAAATCCTAAGTGAAATATGTGTATAATGTGGTTAGCAAAAATGTACTACAGTATTAGTAAATTAGTGATCTTGTGTCAGTGATTCTTGACTACAGAAAAAAAGTGAGGTAAACGTGTTACTCAACCTGAAGGAACAGGTCACTTCTACCCTGCGTGAGAAAGTTTGCTGCCTAAACTAGAGGGGTCTGTCCCAACTGGTTATGTCGAGGGGTGTCTATTAATTTCCAACTGCACGTCCGTTAGTTTGTACTTCTGGCCCGCGTAAGTTTTTTAACATAATTAATTAAAATGTATCCAGTGCAGAGCCAGTGTGGACAAGTGAGTTTTACACAACTGTCTCTATTTATTTTAATCTAAACATATTCTTTCCAAATCTTGCAAAACTGAAGAAGTTAACAGATCCTACAACGAAACGTCCTATGGTGTAATATTGTGGCACAAACCAAAATTCACTTCCGGTGTTATGTTCACGCCCTCGTACTGTACAGTAGTTAACTGGATAGTTTCAGAGCTGTTCTTGGCACCCAACTTCCTACAGCTCTGTAATATATATATATATATATATATATATATATATATATATATATATATATATATGAAATACTTAAGATCTTTAATGGTTAGTTAATAAACTAACATGGAGCTTTACCATGTCCACAGTCAAGTTATGTATGTCTAGAATACATTTGTTTGTGGTATTTGTTTCCATATACCTCTATTGTTAAAACATTCAAAGACCTCGTATGCTGCAGTGGTCTCAGTCAGGGAAGTGCTTCCTGCACATTGTTTTATTTTTCCCGCAAGGAAACTATTGTGTGGCCACATGCAATTCACAGTGCATGCCACGAACCCGTAAAAGCTGGAGAAGACTTGGTGAATATGACATGTATTTTCCCGAGTGACAGTCTATGATTTTATTTTATTTTTTTTAAATTATTAAAGACATAACTGAATGTGTGGAAAACAAAGCCAACAGGCGACTGGTACTGCCCTAACAAATACACGACCGTAATTTACCGGCGCCCAACGCTTACTAGAAACACAGGGTGACAGTCGTGACAGACGTCGAGTGAAGGCAGGAACATCTAAAAATGTCAAGACTTACTCCAACACAAAACTGTTCTATGACAAAGAGAGAATGTTTCCCGGTGATCATCACAGTGTCGTCACATCTCCAGCAGCTCGAGCTTCAGGATTATAAACCTACTTATGGGATCTTATATATATATATATATATATATATATATATATATATATATATATATATATATATATATATATATATATATATATATATATATATATATATATATATGCTTGTTCTCTCTTCAAAATTACAATCAAATATTTTACACTAAAAATTTCACCGATTAATGTTTAAAAGTTAATATAATTACAAATTTGATCAGAAAAAGTGTTGTGAATAAGGATGCGACAATCTATTAATATAAATACAGTAAGTAAAATTGAAGTGTTATGATTTGTTACAGATTCATGATGATAATATAGTTGATTGTGTGAACCCAAATACAAATGTTTCATATAAGATGGAGCCTGTAATACTGTAGCTGATGATGCCTATGGGTGAGTGACTTAAAAGTTAATCTCACCAAACAAACAACTGCGCTAACGTTGCGGATGCTAATCGCGCCGACGGGGTTGTGTGGTGTGAATAAGGCAGGAAGTGTCGTGTGTACCATGTCTCACTGCCGTCTTTACCCAATTATATCTTCATGTATATCGGAAGTATAACTCGAGAACGGAAAGAAGAAGTGTTCATACTTGACCTTTACATCGACCATGAAAACTGCGGAGGTGTTATATTTTACAGACACAAGGACAAAACTTAAGATCACAACTCTGATAAAGGCACCACCAGATAAGCAGCACCTCGCTTAAGTGTAGTCTAAGACATGAAGACAATGATCGCTTTATTCCATAGTAATGTGCAAGGAGTGAGGATTAAATAACTCGACGGCAATAACTAAACATAATTGGCCAAAAATATGCAAACACGTCCGCTAGGCTACTAGAGTATAATCTCATACCTAACGGACCCGTAAACATCTCATTCTCATCCCCACAAAGTTTCTGTGCTGAATCAACTCCCAAAAATTATCCTTCTAGAACTAAAAATCCTCTTTCTGAACCCTGAATAACCCGAATCTCTACACATCTTATACGAGTATTTTGGTCCATTAAAATCGAATTGCTGCGGTGAAAATCAACTTAAAATGTGTTGAGATACAGCGACAACAGACGTTTGGTGGCGTGAAGCAATTATATTATGCTGCCAGAAAGGTGCCAGCTGAGAAGTAAAGTTGCACTTGAAAACGCGCTGAAAAAAATCCCTGAGATGACGAACGCCAATCATATCATTTGTAGTTAACATGTTGGCAATACGCATGGCAATACATGTTCTGGACACATGCTGATAGTGATTTGAACATATAAATAAAAATTTGGATTTCACAAAAGTACACGATGGTATATAATTTACGCCTTTTCTGATTAGAAAATAAATATTTAGACGGGTACGTGTTGAAAGGTGATGGCAGCTTAAGTAAAGCGATACGATAACACAGGCTTACTATGCTCCCTGGAGACACGAGAGGTGAATAATAGTAATATAAACGGAGCTATCCGTGGGCGGATGAATACTTGAAGACGTGAAACATTGGATATTTACCTAGAAACGCTAGAAATTCAATGACTGTTTACCAGGAGAATGTGTTGAAGCGCCTTTGAAGATGGGGGAATTTGTGTGTGTACGAATGACGAAAAAGTATTGTTTAAATGTTAACCTAATATGGAGAGTCCGGGAGATGCTTATCCAGGATGGAAAAAGTCCTTTGTTTATCTATCTATGAAGGAAAGAACCAGCTGGATGCTTTTCTTATAAGGAGACAAGACATTAAGATAAGCAGACACATAAGGAACATGGATAAATGGTCATCTGGGTATAGATGTATTTGTTGTCTGCTAAAGAGGACGACAGATCGATGGTCGTTGACGCCACGAGTATGACTTGTGTAAGAACAACACTCCAAGTCAAAATTTCGAATGTACCTTTGCCGACAACCTTTGATGTATTTGCCAATAGCGTTGTATTCAACTGTGGCAAAATTCAATTCACACAACCTGAGAGACACAAAGATATCAATACAAATGACCAAGTGCAATGTATTGTACACACCAAACGGACCAACGTGCGCCACCACCAACATTCGAGTACCACAATATTAGTTTTGGCTTAAACGTAATGGGAAGGATTGTGATATCATCCACAACAATAGTTCATGAGAATAAAGGCCTCCTCTCTCATTAACACGACGGCCATCTAAAACAATGACACGGTGAATTATTATCAGAGTTCCTACATGAGCAATTGACGAGCTTATATAACCATCCCAACTGAAACTACATATTACAAAAACAGTTACAGAACCATCAAGTTATGGGCACTACATGACTCACCGTGCTGTACAACAACAAAAGTATGTGATAGTATTTGTTTGGTCTAACTGATAATGAACGTAAGATAATGCACGTAAACATTTGATCCAATTATCATTACTATCAGTACCCAGCAACTGATCAGCCATATATACTTGCGATGGTAAGAACCATTGGTCTTATCACATTCCAATCAGCGGCCGGAGGCGTTACCTTATACACGATATTATGGACAAAAATCACTCCATGTATTCCATCAGCCAAGTTAACCACATACAAATCGTTGTCAAGCTGGAAAATTTATTAATGTTATTCGTAAGGGAAACAACATATATTCCAAATTAAGTGCTGCTCCACAACTATTATTACCTATAGCTAAATCAACGATAGCAAACATATCTTGGTGACATCTCCTATAGGGTAGCATGTACACTTAATAATTGTACATTTTGATATTATTACAAGGTTCACGTGTTAAAAAAGGAGGGGGGGGGAGGGGAGATTGGCCTATTATTCCTTTAGAGTTTTGACAAATCACAACACAACTAAACAAGATACCACACGAGAAGTCACACCCACAGATCGAAATTTTTTTTTGCAATATTCAAAACGCTGCAAGTCAAAGTTTATAAGAAAACAGTGAAATTAGAGGTATTCTTCTACTCTACCAACCAATCACCATTAAACCATTCTAGGAGTACTATGATGTCCCGTGACTGTGTCGATATTGTTGGGATAAAAACTCGCAATAAAGTAGCCAAACGACGAAGGTTTGATCCTATCATCTCTATTATAATTATTAACATAAGCAACATTTTGAAGAAAGGTTCCTCGCAGCAACCTTACACTGTATACTGATTTCCTTATTTTGATCACATGTAGATTAACACCACACCTTATTGCACCTGGTAATTAAATACCCTAATGCTACCTGGGTGGATGGGTTGGGTGAAGTTTGGGTTAGGGTCTTTAACCCTTCAGCTGAATAAAATCGTCTGGCGTTAGCAAGAATAAAATCCCTAAGGGATAATTTGCCATCATATCTTTAGTCTGAAGGGTTAATATTCAGGTGAAATAAGCTGGATTGGGGTAATCTTCATGTGATCCGGTTATTTATGTTATTTCGTAGCTTCACGTAGGTCACAGGTCACCTAAATGAATAACTCTGATGTCTGGAGTGAGGACGGGGAAGACACTGTATTCGCTTGAGTAATATTGCCGGTGCTAGTTTTATCATAATACGCCAAAGAGCCAACTACCTTGGGCGGTCCCGTAACAGGTTTGGTGAACACGAGCACGCATACACTTATCAGTTAACTGGATTAGTCTTGTACACAAGAAACACTTAAGTTGTATTTGAGTAATTTTTATTCTCCATTGGTGAAAAAAATCATAATTTAAACATTCTTAAATACAATATCCAACCAGGTAATTCGAGGATGAATACAAAGTCTACACGATTAAACTACTGTACATGGGATCCATTTTGTGTAAACGAACTAACAAACAAACTTACGAAGAAAGTCTGGATGAGGGAAAAGACAGCTGCCGCATTAGCTACATGATGTATATAATGGTGACATAACAACCAGTCTTGACAATGATTAACGTGATGGCTGCGTAAACCTAATAATACCGCTATTAAAGTGAACTACTCTTTCCGGTTCAGAAGTCTGTCTGAATGTCAGGGTTAGGCACTGGTTATTGTAAGCTTATCAAAAGAAACATGGGGAAATAATATGGAAAACTGCTCTGCAGTGGTGGGCACAGCTAAACGAAAAGTTAGCTTCGCTAACCGCTAATCTGCTAACTAAAAAGTTAACTTCGCTAATGCTAAACAGCTAAAAAAAATAGCGTTAGCTAACGCTAACAGCTAACTTTTATTATATGAATTTAGCTTCTTTTTGTGAGAGGGGGGGGGGGCGGCTCTAAAACCCTTAAAAACAGATCCAGAGAGCTGAAATTTTCAAATGTTGTCTTGTAGCTTAGACAGAGCTTTCCAAAAATGGTATAGCATGCCAAGATCAGATGATGATCAAGGTGTACACAAATAATTAAATGAACAAATGAAATTAAACATTAGTTTACATTCAAGTTTCAACATACACTTTATAATCTTTATTTACTGTACGAAAAGACAGAAAGTATTAAACGAATCCCAAAACTATAGTACTGTATAGCATAGGTAGCAAATAGCATCATGCCAAGATCAGATGATGATCAACTTATCAAGGTGTACACTGTACACAATTTCACAAATAATTAATTTGCATTCTCATACAACCTATCGGCCTTATTCATTATTCATGTAAATATGCAATACCAACCACATACACATTATACCAGTGCATTTTTATATAACTTATTGTTGGTCTTAGTCATTATACCAGTGCATTTTTATACAACTTATTGTTGGTCTTAGTCATGTAAATAAACAGAAAACTCTAAGCTTTACACGCACTAACACGCAGTCAGCCAAGCGTGCCTGACTGGATGTTGGAGACACGCCGCGACACGCTTACAACAGACAGGAACAAACATGTATAATTTTTTTTAGCGACTGAAAGTTAGCGGAACTAAATTTAGAGGAAGCTTATTGGTCCACTAATGGTTTCCGAAGTTAGCGAAAACGCTAATCCGCTAACGAGAAAGTTAGCTTCGCTAATTAGCGGTTAGCGGAACCGTGCCCACCACTGCTGCTCTGAACATAAAGGTACTGTACAAGGCAGTTTCCCTAAAATAACCTGCTTATATTCGTGAGTGCAAACATCGCATAACAAAATCCTTTTCATATCCTTTAATCTATTACCACTTTGTCGAATATTCACAAGCGTACATCCTGTAAGTATAACCACTAACGCACTTCACATCTAAAATTAACTATCACTACAAAAGGAAATTGTATACCTCAACCGATTTACAATTCACTCATCCATTATGGTCTGAAATAGGGACCGACAGAGGACGACAAGGGAGGCTTCACAACGGGCTACGTCCATGAACTTGGCAACGATACAACCTGAAATATAATACTATAAATCTAAATAATTGCCTTAAAATGATGGAAGGTGAACGGAGGAAATACTGAAAAAACGGAGTTATATAAATATTATTCTTGCTTATTCATACATACAAACACAGCATTTTAATGGGCGTGAACACATTCATTCGAAATAGAAGGAATTCACTGGTAGAACATGACCAACACTAACTTTTTAAACCTCACTGGTAGAACATGACCAACAATTAACTTTTTAAACCATCACTCAGTCTTCACCTAACATACCTGGTCACTAGGTCTGTTACTAACAACTTGGCACAATCAATACAGCGTGAGAGATCAACTTCCTCGCCATACTAGGCAAGCTAATACCCCAGCTAGCCACACCAGGGCAGTAGAGAATAGTAGATGCCACGCCTACATGGTGGACCACTTCTCGCTCCCTCATATTCCTTTAGTAATTCATGTCTTCCTTTCCTCCAGGCTTCAAATACCATAACTAACTCCCTCGTTTTTACTTCTCACAACGTCGCACACATGTACTGTACACAATACGCAGGATCGCTTTATAGACATCGGAACCCACAGCCAACTGATCACTTTTTACTCTAATTTTACTCCTAAAAATAAAAATAAATCCCTAAGAATCATCAACGCCGCTGCCAGGCCCTTCCAAGAGGTTGCCCCTAACACTTCCCTACTCCCTGACCCTCAACAGTTGGTCGCTGCTGCTTAAGTGGCCAGCATCTTTGGTATGCAAATGGCCTCTGGGACAAGTGAGTTGTTTGGGTACGAAGACTGAATCAACTGCCACCGGGTTAGCTTACTCGAGAGGGCCGAGAAGGCTCACTAAACACACTCGTTACGATGGACCTGTATCCACGGTAATTGTCAAGCGACTCGTGACAAAGAAGCATCTTGCCAACACTGAAGCAGCTCGGAACGTGACCTTAGAAGAGACAATGACCAAGCAAACAAGACGTCTATCTCACCATGAATGTTGGGTGGAGAAGTGTGACTCATCGTGTTGATGAGTGTTTCGGGATATGCAATACGCCGGCCACTGTTTTAACGACTCATTAAGGGTATCAGCGAGGATCATCTCCACGTGCGGTCAATCTCTCAAACAATTCATGGATGCTGGTGTAAGTCTGCAGACAAATATATTCGTCACGACCTCAAGTGTACCATAATGATACGCCAGACAATAACAACAGGGGCGGTAACGTTTGCCGAGTTTCCATAATCACATAATGAATATGCGGGTACGGCTGAAGCAGTGTAAGTATATTATAATGGCTAACACCGCGTTCATCCCAGGCCCAAACCAACACCAAAACAATAGACGCCATCCTTATCAGTGTCTCCGCTACGTCATGGGCTTGGCCTTCTGCTGGAGTTGAAGGATTAAAGTTATAGAAACATTCTCATATTTTCTCATATTTTTCTTACGTACTTTGGCAGCTGGATCTAACACGTATCTGCTCTGGCTTCATCCATTCACTCAAGCAGTAAGTCTTACACACACCGTCCTTCTTGCTTTAAACATACCATAACAAACGTAACGAAGCATTTCTCTTATCTTAAAGTAAAATATAGTCTTTCTCCCCTCATTACACACACGTGCGTTGACTTGCCGAATAAGTGCACGTAAAAAAGTATGTGTAAGCACGCACGCATACACATTCCGTAGTGCATGTGTACCAAACTATCAAGAAAGGATTCACTGACTAGCTAGAGAAACCCCTTCACGCATTCAACTCCCTCGGTTCATTAATTAGCATACACGGGGCTTGGTGTCACACAGTAATCCCTGGAGGATTTATCTGTCGCTGTTAACAACCATCGTTAGGGATATTATGAGCTTGTTCACTGTCAATGGCTTCACCCGGGGGAGGGATTAGGAAAGGTAGGGAAACGGGCGGTGGATAAAGGGAATAGTGGGGGACGGAGGAATATGGAGAGGAATAAGGGAAGAGCACGATAGGGGGAAGGGAGTAAATGGTCATATGGACGGAATAAGGGGGGAGGGGAGGATGAACATATCAAAGAGGAAGGAAATATGGAGAGGAGTAGATAAGAGCAAGATCGATGCAAGGTAAAACAAAAGAGTGGAGATGAAAAACAAGAGGGGAAGTGGAAAGGTGAAGTGGGTGGGGAGGGAAAAGGATGAAATGTGAAGGATATACCAAAGGGAAGGAAAATTGAAGGAGTGGAAGGGAAAAGCAAGAAGCATGTGAAAAGGGAGACGAGAAAATGGGGAAGGAAACGTGGAGAGAAAGGGAAGGAAAAAAATGAAGGGGGAAATCAAAGAGGGGTTAGGAAGCTGAAAGGGTAGAGTAGTGCGGGGAGAGACAGGAAAGGGTGGGTTGTTTATCGAAGTAGAGTAAACACCGGGGTCATTTAATAACCACATGACGTGGGTCCCTTCCCGCCTAATGTACACACACGTCGTACACACACACACGCCCATACCCTCACCACACACGCTTCCTGCTCACTGTGTGGCCCCACCCTCTCTATGCTGCCTGCTAGTCACAACAATTACAGCAGTTTTGATTTTTTTTTTACTGACAGGACATAGCACAAAGGGATATCCAAACCATTAAGCTCCTCAATGGAACACCGGAGGAGGCACCCACCACACCACAGTGATAACATTACACACCAGAAAATACTTATACAACGGGTAAGGATCCACACCACATCAAAACAAATGTTTACTACAAAAGCCTTACACTAGTGGTGGACCAGGACGAAGGTACAGTACAGTCAACAAAGAATGCTATCACTAATTTCACCCAATAGTAACCTTTCTCCATCAAGGGACACATTTACCACTTTGTAAACTTTTTTTCCACTACAATTTAACGTGAGTTGCGGGAAGTCCACCGCCAATCTAATTTACAGTTAGTTGTTTTATATCGTGTTAACAGAAAACTCGAATACAAAAAACTTGCTTCTTTTCCCCAAAATTTACTGCTGTACAAGCCTGACAAAAAGATTGTTAAGTTTGTTGCTCCTGGTGAGGTGAAGACCGATGGTGAGGTGCTTCTACCACCACCCAACAAACACTACAGATATTATAAACAAGCCACGACGTGTGCAGCACTATCTAACCAACACACGGCAGCACTACACAGATGTATGGACACTTCATCACTAATGAAGGAAATGTTGTTTTGGTTAAAGAGTAACTCTCACTCGTTTAGCTGTGATGCTCATCCTGCTATTTAAACTTTGTTAATTCAATAAGAATGATAATGAACAATTAATCATGCCACAATAAAACTATTATATTATCCGTTACTCAAATCATATAATTGCTCTTTGAACCACAAAAATATATACCGTTCTGTATAAACATATCACTTTCATTATAATAGTAATTTTAAAAGATAAAAAATATAAAAAAACACACAAATTCATCCCAGGAAGAGAGGGAGAGAATAGTTAGTGAAACCAGGGTGATATATACAGCACAGAAGCATGGTGGTCTGTGTTACTTGATAACAATAGTGTTACACTTACTCAGGACCACAATCACAATAGTGTCAATACCCAAAAGCTTTTTATCGCACTGAGGAAAACTGTTCCCGTAGTCTCAACTGAACCGTCATGAGTAGCAATTAAGAGAGAGATGTTTCCTTTAACTATTAACTCTAGATGAACAACTATGAACTTTTTCCATGAGGATATCTTTCCAAAAGTTTTATGTCGATCGTTTCCAATTTCATAAGTTCTTACTAATCAGAGTATGACAATGAACCCCCCCCCCCCAAACTCAAGTTCTAAATATAAATAGGTTTCTTGACGCAACCTCTCTCATATTTTTCCTTATTTCCAACATTTTTCAGTGTTCTTGAAATTATTTACTGAAAAAAATATACACGGGGGTCAAACAAGTTGGTTCGTGCGTCACTTGCGTTGTTAACAGCCGTGGGAACATTCAGGGATAGGGGTAGAGTCAGTAGCAATGAGCCGGCTGCCAACTCGGTGTGGCACACCACACACACACCTCACAGTGGCACTGGTTGAGAGTGCCACCGGGCCACACGGCAAGGAGCAACAAGTGTCTAAACTAGATGTTGGGAGAGAAGGGAAGGGGTGGAGGAAGGGTGGTGCGGTGAGGGACCGGCTCACGCTCTAGTGTACAGCAGTATTCCCCGCTCCACCTTCCCACTGCCTCCAGTGATGAGAAGAAAGAGGGATGGCTGAGGGAAGGAGCGATACGGTACTTCTTACACAATTGTTGCAGATCTAAGGGAAGAGAGAATGTGAGTGGATATAAACTTCCATTAAAATTATAACATGTAACGACTGTTGTTGCCCCGGACGTTACGCTTGTCAGCTAAAACTGGGTCAGAAGATATTACCGGTAATATTTTGTAATGAACACAATTATCATCAACCTGTGTAACATGTCATGATTAGCTTTTACTAACCGACCTTTTAATTCAACAAAATTCACCGAAAGGTGGTGTTCCCCCCCCCACCCCCTACCTCCTTGAATAAGTTTATAAGTAGCTAACAAGTCTATTTTGTTTTCACTACAACACACAATACTTTGAAAGAAATGGATTAATTCTTAATTCAATATTTACAGAGCACTGTCATTAAATATTTGTTAAAAAGCTAAAAACTTGTGGACCTTAATAATCATTCGTTTAAGACAAGTTTAGCGATGTACAGTCAAAGACAAAAGTCGTGTCGCGGTTTTGTCCGAAGATTAAATATAACTCGAAATATTATGAGCCCCCTACCACAAGGCAGAGCGCACCAAAAGTTTTAGCCCTTCGGCATATGTTTTCACCAAATTTCAGATACGACTTTTATCTTAAGACTGTACATTCCGTTACATTACGGTACTCACTTCAATCTACAAAATTATTAATCGTATTCGGTTTAGGTATAAGACGTCAAGATACTTTGAATTTCTCTGATAGTAAATATAATCTTGTACGACAACATTGTACCTTTACTCCGCTCACATGAGGTTTGGCACCAGGGCTGACTGGCTAGCGAAATGAGGACAGTTGGATAATCCAGAACTCTTCATTTTGTTTTTACTCTTTATATTCTATAATTGCAAGTAATATTATTAATTATATGTTGAATAAGAGATATCTTAAGCCGGGAAATAACCATTAGCATGTGAAACACATTGATAATGTATTTATACAAGTGAAAAAGAACCAATCAGCGACGTCCAACTATTTGACTACCTCCCTGTCGTGTTTATATACCCGATGCCACTTCACCAATCACGAGCTTCCTTTTATTTGGCCCAGCTGCAAGCTTGGATTGAACAGAGTATATTCCGGTAGTTTATTTACCCGATACATTTAAGCTGAGCAGGAAAATTAAATATTCAATCAAATAACTGTAGCACGGGATGCAAGAGGGTGCCCAATAAACTACCCCCGGCGTTATCGATAGATGCACGACTGGCCTTCAGGATGGAGACATAGTACAAATAAGAATATGTTACACTTCTTGGTGATTCACAGAACGTATTCTATGAATTAAACACGGTACAAGAGTATCTGGATCAACGTGGGATGTAATAGTGGGGTACTGTAGGCCAGAGCGCCCGCATGGGGCCCCCGGTGTGGATAGTGAGCAAATTAAGATGAAAGAAAAATAAGGAACATGAGACTAGCGTCTCAATCCTCAACTCTTTTTGCCAATCCTCCCAGATTGTGTGCAGTCGTGTGGCATCCACAAGGTTAAAAGCCCTAATGCTGAGCCACAAGGGATCTTCAACACATCAGTGAGGCCTCAAAGTGGCCCACACGAAATCATGATAATAAGACCTCAAAATGAACCACAATCGTCAAGAAACCCCTGGCCGGTTGCACCCTAGACACCATTTAACCAAAGCCAGTGGTGGAGGTGAACACAGGTAGCTGGTCACGTCACCACACGCCATAATAAAGCCAACCTTTAATGTTCTACTAATTGCGAGTCTGGGATCGATCCAGCACTCCTCATGCAACACAGGGTCGTGGTAGATCACGATAGTGAACCACGGTAAATATGACCTTTGGACACTAATATAGTAATCGTCTCCACTCCTGGCAGATGTGCACTATCTTGGGAGACGTGACACGGGTAAAAACTTAATGTGTGTACAAATAGAGAACGTAAGATATGATTCCTTGTCAAAACCAGAAAAGACGCGTGCGAAGATAGAGCTCGTGTAATAGTCCCACTACTCTGTACATAACTGTATATGAGCAGCAGTCGTACCAGCTGGTTGGTATCCATCTTCATCAAGGTTAAAAGCATGTTATTACACCCGTATGATGTGTCACCCTGGACAAGGGGAGGTAGGATACATCACTCCTGAGATGAGAGATGACTCGTGACAAGTGGAGGGAGAACCAAGTCAGGAAAAACAAAATAAAAAAGCTAACATATAGTCAGAAATCAACATAGTTCGTCAATAAAGGGTATTTGTTAAGCTGTACAGTACAGTACTTCCTTTCGGGGAGGCAACTACGTGTCGTTTCCTAATCATTCTTATAAAATTCGGAGATTGCAGAATGTTGCAATATTGTTTAAGCAGAGCTGGACGCAAAACATAACGGCCTATAATTCCTGCAAAACAGGCTAGATATATGTTTTCCAGGCAAGTACTTAAACAGCATTTGATAATCATCCACAAATTGTGACCTAAACCTGTCCAAAAGCAGGTCACAGTCACCCTTATTTTTCAATGTGGTTTAGATGACCATGCATAATTATATAGTCAAAACAACCTTAATGTTGCATTAGTGCAGAACTGAAGTTGGTTATGTCTTTACATATACTTTACCAACAAATAAGAGTCACCTAATTTTGTGCGAGGTAACTTAGTATCCTTCAATCATGCCCCTTAAGTTTAATAAGTGTTGCGTTTCAAGACTGAAATGAACTTTAAACATACAAAAAAAAAAAAACGTTTGTTAATGCCAACGCCCACGACAATGTCGATTACTAACGCCCCTGCAAGTGAACTAAAATGACGAAGTGAATCGTACAAGATTTTCATAATTTGTTTTCCAAAATGCAAAATGGTTACACCTTCAACGTCCTTCCCCATAAATCTCAGAGTACGATTAAATTTTCAAAATGGAAGCCCTGGTAGATACAACCACTGTAACTCCGGGTACAGTAATTGTTCCTTCTCATTCCTCAGCCTTATATCTGACAGTGAAAAAATATGAACAATTAATAACTTCATCCCAGCTCTCGCCAGGAACACTAATGATCTGAATGAAAAATTCCTTTAAGCAAAGACAATTAAATACTACAGATAAATAAGAAAACACATCTTCAATGAAGGGAAAGCAGTTAAACTTGCTGTGAAAGGTTTTTGGCAATACACAAGAAAATAACGTGAGTGAAACGGGAAATAAAGAGACTGCGGCAAATACTTGGTTACATGTCAGGACAGCAGCTATTAAAAGATCTATAAAGTAACTGCTTATCTAATCTGAAGTGATCACAACAAAGACATCTTCAAGTCCGACATGATAAAGTGCATGTTAAATCTCTTTAACTTCTTCATAATACGTGGTCATATCTCAACTAACATAAACAGTCTCTACCTGGTCAGTGCCAACCACCACTCTATGGGCTGTTGTTCAGCCACTATCATCGATCCTCGTTATCCTTCTCCGCTCTTTCCCAGTTAAGTATGTGAGAGGACGCCTGGGTCTAGGTGTTCATGATTTGTAACCTAACTTAATCTTCATTACGAAATGTAATAAATTGAGATAAGTTATAGTCGTCGCCCATTAACGTCACCAATGAAATATAGCCAGGAGAAACACAAGTTAAATAAGTGATCACGAAAAAAAGTAAATTATTGCTCGTACAGGACAGGGTATAATGTACAGTCAATACGCCAGAACACAGCTACTGTATATCCTGATCCTTAACAAACACTCTTCCAGTATGGGGATGAAAAACTTGTTTGTGTGGAATATAAATTAAAAGGTAAAAGCAAAGTTTATACAAAATAAAGTGAAAACATTCAAGTTCCTAGAGTTTTTAACTGAAGACCAACTTGAGTAAGCCCTAACAATTGTTTTAGTTGGAGTGGAAATCTTTAACTTGAGTGTTAACTGATACACCTGGCCGTGACGCATCATCTGCCTCACCTGCTAAGAATACTGTACACCATAGTTTGTAGACTGGGAACCACACACAACATTATTGTCCTCTATCTAAATTTCAAAAGGGAAACCCTACGCTCATTACTGGTACGTCCGTTCACTGTTTGATCGCGTTTTTATCCTATGAACGGATGCTGGTCCTACAAAGAGTGTCTCTCTATCAAATTAGAAGATTTTTTTCCCACCATTCTTTGAGATATGAATTATATTAAAAACAATATAACATTCTTCGGTCATTGTGACCTTGATCTTTGACTTCTCAAGATATTTTGGGTTTTATGTGGCAGCTTTTGTGCGAGTTGCCACGAAAAATGTGACTTTTGAACTTTCGATGACCATGACCTTCAACTATAACCTAGACCCCCCGAAAAAAAAATTAGTTCACCCATGTTTTGGGTGAACTTTGATGGTTGTTGGATGTGATAAACTATCACCACCAGAACCACTCCACCTAAAACAGTCCTACCACCACCATTTCCATCCAACACGCTACTACACACCAGCACCAGCAGAAAGTTCTCCCCCATAAACAGCAATCCTACCGTGACTACCGGCAGCAACAACAACAGTACCACCTCCAGCACCACCAATACCAAGAGTACCACTCACACGAGAGCAACTCATGAGAGCTAACACGACACCCGCCACTCACGCCCAGCCCAACACTACACAGCACCTGCTTCAATTTACCCAATCTCTCCCACTATGCTGGAGGCGGTGTACATCTCACTACACGGGTGCTCCAGCATGTGATCCATTAAGTTATTGCCGGGCTCCTCTCACATAATATATAGTCGCATCACACTCCCCTTCCCCCCAGCTAGCTCACTGCAGTGCTTCAGCTCTCATCTTCCCCGCTACGTCTAACAACACACAACTAATTGATTCTCACCGGTGGTTACAATTTTGTCCTCTAAGCCATTCACATCCACTTCAAATTACGTGACAAGTTAATGCAATATTACTTGTATAAAAAAATATTTGATAAATATACGAAACAATAAGATCTTTACACCAAACTTCAGGATGCTTTACGTCAAACCCAAAGGTGTTTCACAACTTTCCACAATGGAGCGTCAGCATTTAACGTCATCTAAATGTGTGACTTTAATTAGTGTCAACACAATACCGGTATATGTAACTAATTCTTGAAATTTTAATACAATAGCAACATCAAAGTAAGATACTCAGGAAAATGTTAAGCCTTGGTGTATACATTATTTCGTTGTATTGTACATTGTTCCCAAAACAATGAATGCACTATGTAATAAATTATTCCGCAATATATATTAGCATAACATGATTGACAGAGAAACCTTACAAGCTCTTGCATTATTATGCACGCGTAGTGGTGGGTGCAAACAGCCCGAGAAATGGTTATGGCTGCCACATATTAGTACTGTACTGTGCGTTGAAAGTTGCCTTGAAACACCCACCGAGTTGGTGGAGCATACGTCATCTCAGACATTTCCACATGTAATTAGGAGAACTTTTCATCCCTGACCCGAACAACTAGGATATAAAGCCTTTTTTTCTGTATTTTTGTACTGATGCGTTTATCCTCTGTAGCTATTAGTGAAACATAAAATTTGTTTTATGTTAATTAGCATAAAACTAGGCACTCCAAATTTGGAGCTTACTGATATACTACGTATGAATTTTGTCTGGCGGAGCAGTGTTCAACACCAACTCCTAGAATTCTGTAAATGCAATATACTTCAAAAGCAATATCACTATTACAATTGTTTATATTCAAACCCCATTTTCATACCATACAGGTGTAGTGGCCGAGTGGATAGTGTTCGCCTCTAATAATAAGGTCACTGCTTCGCGTCCATGACACTCCTAGTCAACCCAGCTGTGAACGGGTACTTAACTTTACAGTTGAACTAGTAAATGTGACAGTGGTGCGCTGGCCACACTGCTTTTTCCGGAGGCTTAGTATTAGGTGTACTGTATCCGTAGTGCCCCTTACAGGACTATGCGACCCACTTCCATAGATTATAAAAGATGTCGACTGAGGCCTCTTAGGATGGCCGTCTTAATAAAAAAAACTCACTTCGTCACCTCACCACGAAAATATCACACTGGTGAATCTAGTCATAACATGACATAATCAGCCCAGCAGTTAACAATAAGACAGCTACCAGGCGTTCTTCTACAAGTATGCTGTGAAAGCTGCGGGGTCAACAAGATACTGTAGACTGCAAACGTCGAGGTGAAACACATCGAGTTAGAGAAAGTCTTCTTCAGGAAAAGGACGACGGAAATGCAATCACTAAGAAAGGTTCCCAAGCGTTACAATTAACCGCGTAAGCACAATACAGCGAGACTAATGTTATCCAGGAAACCCATAACAACAGCTGAATGCACTCATGGCTCAACTGTAAACACACTTATACACCATATCCACATCTGGCAAAAGAAAAGTAGGTGCGCGTGAAAGTGCATGTAAGAGAAATTTTGAGGTGAGAGAGCAGTGTGTCAGGCTGGGGGTCCCGACACAAGTACCCCCTTTGTGTACGTGCGGTTGGCTTGTACACACGCGCCACCCTCTTGTCTCCTCTCTCCCACATATTGTGATAACTTTCTCCGCTTACTCTGTCCATTTACGCCGCCTCCTTCACTTGTATTCTCCATCTCTGGTAAGTTATGCTCTATCTAATGAATATCACATTCACTTATGTGTACATCATAAAGTTGAAGCTATTTTGTGATATTATTGAGATCTCATCCTGCATGGACGATTATCTGTTTTATGTGAGTTTTTGCCATCCCACTAGGTAAGGTCAGGTTACTTCCAAAGTGTCTCCTCCTCACATCTCCAACAATGTACACAAAAGCATATAGATATTCTAGACTTGATAGTCTCAGTGCAACCGGAAAAAAATCAAATTCAGAAGTCCACAGAAACTCAGTTCACCTCATCATATAAGGTTATATTTTGACAACCGTGTTTCATCATTTGGTGACATCGTGAGGCTGTCATTATTCAGAAACAACACAAATCCAAAAGTAAACATTATTCATAATATCTATTTCATCTCCCTGGTCATCATGGCTCATGTTACTCCTTATTAGAGCACGGCCATAAGAGTGAGGATGATGACCAAGTATTTACAAGGTTTATGCAGTGAATAAATTAAATGAGGGTGAAGAAATGTGTGGTGTGAGCAGAGATTAAAGAGCCCTTTGAATGAGAGACTTTTACAGTGTTTATCTCTGTAGCTTACACTGCCTGTGCCATTTAACTGGTCAGGGGTGGACTTATATAAGGATTATTACCAAACATAAGAAGACGCGTGATACAGTGCATACATAACATGCCCTGGCCTTGTGTAAGATGGATTCTATCAAGCACGTCCCCCCCCCCTCAACAAAACACCTTTCTAGTGTCACACGAATATAGCGCGAATACAGCTAAAAATAGACTGGTCCCCTGCCCGGTGTTGGACTAATCCAGGGTTCAAATGCAATACTTCAAATCTCGCTCTAGTTCTATTAAAACAAGTAAACTAAATTCTACTCAAACTGGCAATCAAGAGTTGTTGTCGTAATAATAGGTACAACCGTTAACATTAAACACCGCTTAAGACAATGACTTGGATAAAATTTCAAAATTGAACGTGTACTTGAAGCCGACGCCGTAAATGGCAGATGAACATGCGCCACACTCCGAAAACCCGAGTTAAAAATGACATCCATAACTATAAATTTAAACTGTATAAATCCAAACTTCCCGAAAACGTTATAAAACACAAGTGACTCGAAACGATTCTCGTAAATCATGATTCTCAGTAAATTTGCGGATTATACCTTCACCGGTAAACATTTTACTCACCAGTGACAAGTAGCCCTAACTATTTACAGCTCGCTACATTACCCAGAACACAGGCGTAGGCAAAGCAAATAAACTTTACCAAGAAAAACCAAACCCAATGTGACGTTGTGGGACTGTTGCTGGTGCCTGATGAATAATGGTCGATAACGTTATGCCAGCAGCTCAAAATATTAGCCTAAATGATGGCAAACATCCTTGTTCCCGATGAGAAGAATTTAATATTCCGCGATAAACGTTCACAATCTCTACCAACCACCAGTCATTTTAACGCTAAATACGTCAACTAATTTGGGTGAAGAAAAAAAAATATATTACTTAGAGCAGAAGCTGAGAGTTCAAGAATATATTTCAAGGAACAGCCAGTAATAGACTTTAGGGGACAAAGATAAAAATAAAGTGACAAATACAAGCACAACGAGAAGCAGGGGTGCTCCCCACTACCTCCACGGAAGGTAAACAAAAGGCCACGACGATAATGAAGGACGTCGGGTGTTGGGCCGCAGGCAGTGCGAGGGAAGCCATATTCCCTGGTTACCTGCGACGTAACCCCGCGACGCTGAGACACCCCACCCCCGTCTACTCACCATGCACTGACACACCAACTCCCTTACCAAACCGGATCACATGAAGAGTGGACCTCCAGCTGATTTCATCTTGAAGATTAACCACCTTAACGCTATCCTAACCTAGCCGAATCTAATCCAGCGTTACGGTATATAATCACCAAGTGAAATAAGCAGGAGGATAATCTTCAAGTGATCTGACAAACCAAACGCCCTACCAGCCCCTAAGAGCCTAAAGCACCAACTCACAACTCAAAGTCGTTAATCAAACCCAAAACTCACCGAGCACAAACGCATTATCTTACTGCAGCAATAAACATTGACGGACGCATTAAGTTTACTTTACATAAGCACATTCAACGCCCATAAAAATGGACCCACAGTGTTAACAGCTGACAATAATATAAACATTTGTGTATGGACGAAAAAGCTGGAGAGTCTAAATGACAAATAATCACAAGTCGATCAAGAAGGTTATAGCCGGTCTGACAAAATGAGAGGACTCCACATCATACCAAAAGCACCGAAATAATTATTACAAAGATTATCCAACTCCCACCACACACTTAACACCAGTGCATACTAGTTAACAGCTGGAGCATTACAGTGCTTTACTTCCCCGTCGCTCTACTGAGAACTCTCCACTAAGCTGAAGCCATTCATGAGCCGCGCTACTGTGCTTGATTCTAGCCCGAGAAGTTAAGCCTAAATGGAGCTTCATTTGTTATCTACGCCGTGGTACTTTATTCTACCCCCGACGACTTCAATCGAATCGGAGCTCTTAATCTAGTAGCTGTGAAATGGCATTTGATTCAGACAAAAACAAGTGTATTAAATGAGACCAGTCGACATATTCTCACGGCCACCGCGGGATGATTCACAGTCGGACGGCATTTATCCGAGATGATCTTGCTTACTGCACTTTCATTCTGATCCTTACTTTCTCTTACCTCTTACTTTGGTCTCGTTTTTTTACTTCATTGAGATTCCATTCACTTTCAGTTACTCACCTGTAAAGAATGAGAAAATATCATAAAGCTATAAATGGTGCTCAACACTAGTTACGGTAATAATTACCAAGACATTGCTAAGTTTTACACATTAATGTTTAACCAAAATATCTCGAGCATTGAAAAAGATAAAGAAAATTCACACGTTTAACGATGGAAATTTATATTCATCATGGTTAATTGAGAGAAGTTTATAATAATAATATTAATAATTATAATAATAATATTAATAATAATAATAATAATAATAATAATAATTTTAAAATACACGCATTCTTTTCTTATGAGTAAGATTAAAAAAAGAATTAAGTCAGTCAACAGCCAGCCAGAGCAGCACACACCCATTCTCTCAGCATCAGGTATGAGAAACTCGTTTACTCGTCTCGACCAGTTAGTAATCTTGGTTATGAGAGGGAAAGTTAACACGATCACCGAGGCTCAGGTCATACATACACGCACTGAGGGAGATGTACAGTCACCCAAAAAAAAAAAAACCTTCTTTACAAAATTGTGTTGAGAAAACATGACAACAAACGAAGAATTTTGACAACCCTACCGAGACAACAGGAGTCGCAGTGTTCATTCTGAAAGTCATCGACCACCCTTCCCAATAAGATAGTTTTTGAGTCATTGTACACCACGAGTATCAATCACCATTAATTAAACAAGACGACGTTTCACAGTAAAGTAACGGAATCACTCACTAAGAGGAGATTGAACCACAACAATGCAATTTTGACTTGTCATGCCTCCCACCTGTTTAGTGCTGTTTGTTTATATGTATTTTAGAGCTTCAACAACTGGGGTCTTTAAACAGGTACTTAAGTAGGTCTATACACTAGGCAGTTACCACCAAAAATTAAGGAGGCATTTCTTCCCTGTTGAATCTCATGCAGAGCACACCAGTACTGAACAGCCATTGAGGCACAGGACGATTGTCAAGAATTTACATGCAATTACGGTACTAGGATATAACTTGTCAACAGAAAGCATTTCAGACATAGATCAAATACTTTCAAATACAATACATTAATCATTCAGAGAAAATTAATTAGTGGAAGAGATGTTTAAGCATTTATCTATACTGAAAAATTTTCCACCCAAAAAATTAAAACCACATGCAACAAACAATCAAATTAAATCCTCTTTTAGTTTACAAAATCCCATCACCTCACCCCCCAGGCCTTTACAGCTCACAGTTTCTCCCATGCGCTAGAAAATCCCGTAACTACAACCCAGTTTTTTGCATCCTGGTTTTCTTAAGCTATCTAAACTTCTTGCCATTTTGTCATTATATTTCTTTGGACAATAATTGAATTTCCAACCCTCATTTCCCTGGTGACTGGTCAGAAGGGTCCTAATGTACCCCAAATGTTATTAAATATAAACTATTAAGACTTTGGCACAGTTATAAAGAGCCCCTATCCAGATTGGCTCCTAGTCCTAACCTAATTTTAATGATATGGTTAGGTTAGGTTAGGTCAGCCAAAAAAAATTTACATCCATTGGTGTGATGGCCTCTGCAGCGATCACTGACTGAGGCCGTGTTAATTTGGTAAGGTTGGTATTTCTGGTTTGTGTGATATCATGTATAATCTGTATGATGTATTATTTTTTAAATCACAGATAGTTAATACAGAGAAATTAACAGGAATCACCCGCGTAAATGAGTGTTGCTCAGAATTCTTGGTCCGGTGTGTCATATTATTGTAAACACCACAAAGTACAGATTTTTTTTTTGTTGACTGTACAAACAAACACACACAGTAAAGTTCACCTTCTTTGTTAAAATACCTCCGTAACCTTCACCTACTCAACTCTCTCCTTACACCCACTCCACTTCCCTCCTCCTCCTCTTTACTTCTTTCTTCTCATTTTTTTGCCTTTTTCCACTCATACTCCCAACCTCCACAACTTTGTTTATTTTCTCCATCCAACTCATCCTCCCTTTATCCTCCTCCTCCACTCACGTCCATCCTCACCCCCCCCTTACTGTCATCTTCTATCTCCTCAACTCTCTTCATTTGTTTTATTTTAATTTTTCTACTTACTCGTCATCTCACTTTTTTGTCGCTCTCTAATCCTATTCCACCTTTTAACTCAACCTCCCCATTCTTAATCCTTCCCTTTTTTCAACCGAAGCTGTCATTTT
Source organism: Homarus americanus (assembly GCF_018991925.1). Taxonomy (NCBI): domain Eukaryota; kingdom Metazoa; phylum Arthropoda; class Malacostraca; order Decapoda; family Nephropidae; genus Homarus; species Homarus americanus. The sequence goes on from NW_024722227.1 coordinate 5,386,688, forward strand.
CATCTTTACTGTCCTAGTCTTCTTCTCAGTCCATCTCCACCAGCATGTCCTCTTCTTTTTAATCCATATTACTTATCTTATCCTCCATTTTTCAATTAACCTTTCTAATAAATCCCCTTTCAACTCATCCTCATCATTTCTCCTCCCCCCTCCTCTTCCCATCTCAACACCAATATTTCAGCCACTACCACCATCTCTTTTTTTCAAGTATAACAGCCGCGTTAGCTAGCAGCATCCAGCACACCCACCCCCCACGAAGATCCCAACGTGATTAAGAGAGGATCACTCTGTTTATACGTCAAATCTGACAAGTTTGGCGTGTGTTAAGATTTATGAAGACCATCACGGTGAGCTGAGATATATCATGTCACCCAGAACGTCCACTCCTTCATAATACTATAACTAATACCTTTCTTAACCAACACTATTGAGAAATGACAAACTGCCGGTGATATATTAAGAGCCACCTTAGTCAACGTGTAAAATATAATATTATTATTATTAATATAACAAGAACAAGAAGACGAAATAGAAGATTAAATAGAAGATGAAAGAAAGAAGAGATAAAAAAGAAGAAAGGAAGTAGTAGTTAGAAGTATCGGTGATATCACTCAAGGTGTCACCCTCGAGTCTAAGGGCTGGTGACTATGGCCTCCTACTCCAAACCTTTTCGGGCCTTATTACAGCAACACTCCCAAGATTGTGTACCTCTACGGGGACTCGGCATCGATCTTTTTTTTCATCCACCCCAGCTTCTCCTTCCCACCTTCAGTTTTACCCAGTAATAACTTTTATTATTATCCCCTAATAGGATAGCCCGCAGCTTATATGAATGCTTATCGTCCGCACCTAAGAAGCTTTGAGTCCACAGAATGACTAACAGACGCGTGTTTTAGGCCAAAACCTTATTCGAACTATAGTAATGTACAGTCTCCTTCAAGATCAAGATTCTTCGAACACTGCTGGAGACAGCTGGCAACTCAAGGCCGTTTGTTTACTATACTACGTAGTAAAAATTATGAGAGAATATAAAAGTAATTGGTTACTTAGTTCCCCGTTGCTTAATTAATGGTTGGGCTTTGTTGTTTCATATTATATTATACTACGTACTATTGTAGTAAAAACGATGAAAGTTGGAAATCCATCAGAATCATCTGACTACATTCACAATAAAAATCACTGTTTTTCATATCTTACACCGACTGGTTCTTGGGGTTCATAAAAAATAATACAAATAGTTTTTCACAAATATTTACTGGTATTATGAAGTTCAAATTGTTACTTGGGAGGACAAACAAGCAATTTTAGGTGAGCTTGTTGTAAGGATTATCCACAAAAAGTTTCAAGACCTTGTTAAGAACTGGACCAGTGACCCACAAGTTGAAAACAATCCACAAAGACCCAGAGTTCGGAATAAGAAAGACAATCCTCCGGTATAATCACAAAAAAGTTAACAAAGACAATCTTCCATATCTTGTACCCACTTTAATTAAATCATCCCTTTAATAACGTGTATTAACTTTCAAGTCAATCGGTTTTGTGGTTCTGGAAAAAGTGCCTTTATAATTATTTAAAGGTGTTAATAATGTATATACCTGATTAAGTTTGACCGTTTAAACAACACACTAAGATAAACAAATTCCTGTACATCGCGAGCACCAAAGTCAAAGGAAAATGGTTCTGTTGTTAGAGTCAGGGAAAGCAAGTGGAGAGAAATCAAACATTAACCTTTATACTAATGTAACATCATCAGCCATCCATGCACGTCAGATGCATCAAGAGGTAGTTCATGGTTTTCAAAAAACATGTAAAAGTGGATGCGAATCTGAGGATATTTTTAGCATGTAAAGATGCCATTAATATCTGATTTGAACGCATGGGCGTCAATCAGAAAGTAATTTTCCAGTAGGTCAGGGCCTCACACACACACAAGCCACCACGAGGGGACGTTAAATTTAAGGGTACTCTCTAGCGACGGGTCAAACTGACAATCTAAAATAAAAACAAAAAGTTCATGAGTTCAAACAGGAAACTACAAAGGAATCACAAACAAAATAATATAATAATCTACAACTTATATAGATAAGTCATATTGATATTTATTTTCCTGCAAATTAGTAGTTTCAAAATAATCTCGTATTTCCTTATTATGCTGAGAAAATCTTTGTTATTGTCAGTATAAAATTCCACAATCACCTACGAAATACCAAGCTGAACCTTAAAAACCTGCTTTCTGTGTTGTCATTTTTCTGAACTACAAGTATTATTGGTAATAGACAGTATTTACTAGCAGAGACTTGTAACTCCAAAACCTGGAGAAGAGGATAGCTCTATACTGTATATCTCGCCCCTCTACTTCCTGGCCCTTCGTTTTTTTTTTTTTGCTGTCTCGTTAACGTTATCTCCCCACAATACAAAATACCCATTAATGGTAGCTAGATAAGTGTCCTAACATGGCTGACGTATACAGTATTTGGTTCATATAACGACATGGATCTCGAGCTTTCATGTTGTATAGTAGGACGAGCCACAGTAAGTTATAAGCAACGCCCTCGTATAAATTCAAAACAAGTCACAACAATGATTTGGTCAAATATCCTTTTCAAAGACTCGTTCTTTACTGGAGTAGACATGGCATATGTGTGTCGACCAGGACGTGGGACACACATGAGCGTGCAATAATGTCAGGCAGCCACTCGTCCCCATGAAGATTTAGTGGTCAATTCACAAGCCCGCATAGACACCGGACCTTATGAATAGTTCAATTACGGCCCCGTCCAGAGCATGTTACGTTATACTAAGCACCACTTCTCTCCAATGCCATACCCCGCTCATAAACACGTCGCATTCAGAACCTATACACACACACATTTGTCAAAACCACCCAGGGATACGAATGGTAATAACTGACAACAATTTTAGTCACCCTGTCTTCATAAGGATGATTTAGTATAGCAAGCGGGTATAAATTAACAGGAACTTTAAATTTTCAGCAATAAATAATTATTTTACTAGTTTTAAACGGAAAAACACGTCAATAAATAATTACTTCATATCCACACGAACAAATAAGGTTGCTAGACATTATACGAAAATAACACTTCCCTAAAAGGTAATAACTCACACAAACGTGAAAATTTGTGCACAAGCAAACGTATACACACGCACGCACGCACGCACCCTCACACACGATCACTGTTCTACGATAAATTAACTAACTAGAGGGTCAGGGACGACCCTCGGCTAGGAGAAAGTGCAACAATATGCCTTAGTTAATATTCCACACAATAGCGCGTTTCTAACAACCACAGCCAATTAACAACAAGGTTAACAGCCTTCACTTAGTTATGAGATGCTTTATGGTGGTAGAGTATTTCATGTTACACGCTTTACCTAATTTCAATATTTTGTTTAATTACAACATTACAAAATGTACACTCCTTAAGTTTCTCTTTTCGAAATGTATTGCCTATTGAAGCTCGGTAGATGACATTGACATGTTTCCACAATACGCTCTACACCTGTTAACCGGAAGGAGACAAGACACTCATCAGCGGTGTATTGGAAGCTCTGACGACTTCGTTGTTTTCCTAGACAGGCGACATATGGTATTCTACAGCTGAAATACCTTTATCATTCCAACTTTAGGCTACGTTCCACATACTGTACACAACTTTACGCCCGCACACAAGCCATAAGTGCTTAGTCAATAATCTAAACCGGATACGCCGTACTGATACAAAACTTACTCATCCCGGAAAAAAATCACCAAATAATCTGTGACACAACCTTCCCTCCATTAAGCCCCCCTCTTTGGTCCTCCCCAAATCACTTTTAAATGTCAACCCACAAATTCTACACGTCACTAAAAATTAAATACCAACATCAGTATAATGACGCACAATCGTTCCTAGAAGTGTCCCAACAATAATGTCAAACACATTACAACATTAAGCGACACTTGTCCCTAAACTCATAACCGTAATATCTTTAGTCCCTGAAAAATCCACCGCCCTTATATTATACATTACACGGGCCATAAATCTGGGAACCGTTTAAAAGTTCTTTCTGTCACTTTAATATATATATATATATATATATATATATATATATATATATATATATATATATATATATATATATATATATATATATATATATATATATATATATATATATATATATATATATATATATATATATATATATATATATATATATATATATATATATATATGGTAGTAAATAATAAATAAAAAGCACATTTTAATCCTCACCAAAAAGCTTCTGTTCCCCCAAACTTGTCATCCAGACAGCGCGGCGTGGGTAGCCCTGAAAAGCCTCTCTTCGCTCAATAGTACATTAAGAGAACGTTCACACGCCTCTAAACAATCCTTTTTTTTCTTTTCACATCCCTAGAACAATAGGGCCTTTCTAAATGTATTTTCTTGCATTCAATACCCTCCTAGCTACCTCTCCACAACATTTTGTTGTAGCCTACTTATACTGTACCCTGCCCTTAGACAGAACATTTGGAGGTTCGTGAAGAGACTCATACAAGCATTAGCACAGAACCAGAAAGTCACGCACCGTGCAACAACAAACTGCATGGCTGGCTGAGCGACACCGGCCACACACATCAACAACGGCGGTGACGCAGCACCAGCCTTGATACCACAAAAATTTTAACAGTTCTCATCTCCCGCCGTGATGATGCTGAGGGTGATGACTTCCACCGGCCCTGAGACACTACAGGAAGTGTGGGGAGACCTGCGCTTGATTACAGCACCAGGAAGGAAATAAACCTTAATACCCCCCTCCTCCTCCTCCTCTGATACCACACGCTGCGATCTTTACCCCCAATCACTGATAAATAACCAACTTATAAAATACGACGGAGGCGCCAAATTGTAAAAATCTCTGCCTCTACCTTAAAAACTAGTCGCTTCCTCAAAACTCCCCCAAACACTGTTAATAATACACCGCTAATACAGGACACATTAATGGTTTATTTCCATCACGACAAACTTACTTCATCTCGTAAATAATGGACTCCATCCCACGTAATTTTCCTGGCTATAACAGCACAGAGAAACATTTACTGAAATTACATAACAATGAAACGAGAACCTTTTCTACGTTCTCAGTTAGAAGTTAGTTTTCGATTTCCCTGCGATACCATATAAGCTAATAATTGGGCTCTTATTTATGTAAAAACGTTAGTCGGTTTACAAATTAGAATACTGAAAGAGTACCGTATATTGTGTACACTGTCTACAACCATCACGAAAAAAAAATCTAATATACCTTTGATATATATATATATATATATATATATATATATATATATATATATATATATATATATATATATATATATATATATATATATATATATATATATATATATATATATATATATATAGTAGTCTTCAGGGTTGAAGTCAAAGGTCTATAATATGGTACACTTTCACATTTACCCGCTGCTTCACGCTAACTGGCAACATCTTTCACATTGTATGAGAGGATTTGAGGTGATATGTGGCTCATGTTAATTGCCCTCTGCCTTACCTGTTATTCTCGACCCCGTTAACTATCTTCACAGAACCAGACATTTCCATGAACATGACAAATGTGGTTTACAAGGACAGCTACTGAACAATGACGAATGTGAATTGTGTCTCGGTGTGGTCATAATGTCAAGAGAATGAATTTGGGTTAACCAAGAGCCCGATAACCGAGGTTCTGCTATGCCAGGATTATCGGGTCGGGGCTCTTAACGTATCTAAACAATACCAACTTGAAAAATTCGACAGTCAGGGTTCTCTACATCCGGACAAAGGGAGGTAGCTACGAACACACGGTAGAGATAAATTAAAGAGACCCTACTATTGATGTAAATGTCCGCATAAGACACATTAAACTCACATAATACCTCTGGAACACACGTTGCTGGCTAGTCAACATAGAAGCTCGATTAATACCTACTCTCTTGTAGGAGCCGATTATTTGGTGGTAATTTAGTTCGAGTTCCCCGTGAGTTCCACCCTGTCTAGTGTCTCTGTGCTTAAACCCTCCCCCCCCCCCATCGCTCTCGGCTACCATTATCCATGAACAATTACTCTGGACTGGCCATGTTACCCACACGGACGACAGTTGACTGCCATATCATCTACTTTACAGTCACCTAACGAATAGTAAACGTAACGCTGGCGGGCAACTGAAAAGGTATAAGGACAGTCGTTAGACAAACCTGAAAAAGTGCCAAATTGATCCCGTCACCTGGAAGACGATTACTCCACACCACACCATTGACGAGAAGGTGTCAATACTTTCAGTTAGCCCGACTGCATACCGAGGCACACAAGCGCCAGCACCGGAAAGATGCTGCCGCCGCTCCTCCCGCATTGTAACATTAGATGTAGCCCTCCGCATGTGCAACATCTGTGGACGACACTGCCGGTCCCGTATCGGCCTTTCCAGTCCTCTCAAGAGCTCACCAACGAAGGTGACATTCCTAATAACTCATATCATTGTCTCATAGCTAGATGATCGTCATATTCGATTCCAAGTGACAGCAAATATATGAGAGAGAGAGAGAGAGAGAGAGAGGTGGGGGGGAGGGGGTGTGAAGCTCAGACACTTGACGGGGAGGAACTCACGGGGAACTCGAACTAAATTACCACCACATAATAGGTTCCAATCCGGTACAAAATTGCTGAGATCTGTAAGTGGGATTTTATCCTAAACTACGGTACTATATCGCCGTCATCGTTTGCATTATTATTACCTGGTATTATTATTATTCTTACTATACTACTACTACTACTACTGGCATCATTAATATCATTATTGGATTTATTATTACCGGTATATACTATTATTATTAACATTACCGTATGTAATACATTAGCAGATATACCAGAACAACATTACCATTGCTTACACCAATTCAAAAACGTATTGAAAGGATTATTTTTTTAAAGTAAATATGACTGATGAAAGATTTATAAAAGTAAATAGCAAGGGCGATCCTAATGAACGCATGTCCCTCGTCCCTATTTAATTCTCAACAAGAGAAGCGTTCATCATTGAGGTATAATAAGGGTGGAGGACAGGTCAGGGTGCGGAACACAGGCACTCTCTTGCCTCCAGTATTTCACTTGCACAAGAATAAATCCCCACCCCCCCCAAGTTAACCTCATTCATATGACAAAGATATCAACGGCCCTGTATATATTTTCGATACAGAGAAATGGAAAGGATGTATTAGGCATTTATTGAGTGTAAACAGGGCTGCCTAGCATGGGCCAATAGGTCAGCTGCTGTTTCCTTCATTCGTATTTTCTTTTGATGAGCCACGAATTGGAAATTTATTTTAATAAATCTTTCAAAAACGCACGGATGTACAAACGGAGAGCGGGAGAGGGGGGGGGCAATCTTCGCAATGTAAATTTATTACAAATGTGTGTAAACACCGCGGATGACCCAACTGAAGGCAATTTTCCTTCACCAAGCTACAGTATTTGTGATCATGAGTTCTAACCTGTTACTTGTGCAAGATACAGTTCCAGTGATGAAACAGGAATGTGCATTGTTTCCATCACATTATTTTGAGCTGTTCAAGAGTTATGAAGCTGACAAGGCAAGACAAAGACCCATTTGACCTCTTTGTGACCATGACCTCTGGCGTGCGGACGTGACACTTCTCATGGTACATGTCCAACGAACAAATGGACCGAAGAACGGGCACGAATTAGGCAGATTTACCAACAATATTGGCTGCACAAAGTGGGCAGGGCTTTGAAGTAGAGGGGAGTTGTGGAATAAAAAAAACGCAACAAAATTCTGACGAAACGAAACCCAACCAGAGAAACCAGGGCCTGACCTAACCTCCTTGCCTGTGGGGGACCCTCATTGTGTAAAAAACTTACCTTAATTAACAGATGTTAGAGGATAATGTGGTGCTACTTGTCTGAGGAAGTGGTGTAGTAGTCTTCTGATCGTTGTATTCAGCTTGGAATATGTACAGACCAAACTATTGTCAGTAATGTTCCTTCTTATTGCCGGCATGAAGCACCCAACTCTTGTTATCCTTCCACAATCGTTCTATATTTTACGTATGAACAACTGTAACACTTGCAGCACTTCACAGAGGTTGACAGAATACCGTCAACCTTAAAAATATCAATGGCAGCGGCTTCATTTTCAAATACACGATAAATAGTTTGCCAAGCTGAGATAAACACACCAGTACAGAGCGACGCCATTTTGCTACTGGCTTCATCAAATTCAAATTCGCATCGACAGCAACGCTGATTGGCTAGACATAGTCACGTGACACCGAGCGCAATGCCGATTGGCGGAACATAATCCGTTTTTGTAGTTGTTCTCGGGAGTTAGGTGAACGCGCCTTTCTGAGGCCTCTCACACCCAAGGTCTATTGACCTTTGACCTTGCTCACACAAGTCGTTCACATACCGGGTAGCTGGGAAGTGTGTCCGAGTAGCTCCGGAACGACTAAACAGCTGATAGTCACGTGACACTGCGACTCACAGTGATTGACGGAGCATACTCGCGTGAGTCACATGTAAACAGTGTCTTTTGCCAAAATCAAAGTTCCTGTGTGAAATCGAAAAGTCAAAAATACTCAAAAATATAAATTTGCAACCGATATGTATTATTTTTGTTTTCTTTATCTTCCCGTATAAATATAAATACCTAGTTCTGCGGTCGACCTTTTCCTTATCTTAACTATTTTCAGCACTTCGCCACAACTCTGATATCACTGTAACAGGCTAAGGTTAGTAAAGATATAATTCTCAAAATATTTGTTTAATTTGTAAATAATATTACTAGTTATAACTGTTATGCATCGTATTAAAAAAAATACCAGAATTCTCTTATACTGAGTAAAAAATCATGTTTGCCAAATGGTGGATATTGAAAGAAGTTCGTAGACTGAATATACATGCTTCCTAATTCACAAAATAAAGACAGATAGACGGAGAGATAAACACATTAGCTAATATGGTAAAGTGCAGCGGAGAAAAATAGATCAGGTGGGGCCACAGGTGTTACTCACCTTCCACACACCTGCTGCGCCTCAACACTCGTTACCCCACACTACACTGCCTGGCACTCCAATAATATTAAACACCCATCTAGGGAGAAGATTTTATTTTCCAAAATAAAGTTCTCTACATGATATTCTGCCCAACACTTACCACGGTACCAGTGAGTTAATAACACTCACCTTTGAGCTGAATGAGGTCATCGAAAATCGAGCAGGGTGGGAGGAATGGCGCATTTCTCGTTTATTGAAGACTTTATTTCAATAAAAAATATATTAAAATTGTAACATTAATGCCCATCTACCCTGAGAGCTCCGGAGAACTGTTCAGGTAACGCAGGTTAGATAATGAAAAAATGTGACTTCACGACCTCCCTTGATAGGTTCCATAGTGCTCAAGGTTGTTAGCCTAAGAAAGTCAAGCAGTGCTGGAAAAGGCATATTGGTGCGTATTTAGATTAAGTGCTCTTAGAGTAGGGTTTTTTGTAATCAAAATGTAACAACGGCAAGCAGATAATGCCGCTTTGAAACCACTTCTGTGATCCAATGAATCAGGCTGCAAAAAATAATTTAATTTCAGCACACATTGAATTTTCAATTGCAAATGAAAAAAAAACCGCTACTTCTGTTCTATGAAATAGAGGTCTGTTTTCTCACTCTGGCTACAGACTCAACTGCACAGCGTATAAATGAACACGATTATCAAGGAGCCGGTTTTATGACCCAACAAGCTGTATATGAGAGCAGTATGACAGCGCGTGTAATCAGAATTTTTAATCTTGGCATTCTGAAGTCAGTCTTCCCACGTAATGAAACTGATAAATTAGAGTCATTAAATAATAACGAATAATTTGTTGAGGGTTAGTAACAGCAAAATAGGTCAAGTACCCATAGCGACACACATTGATGCATGTTTCACCAGCACAAGAAGTTTCCTTTCACACTGCCACGCACTTGGTTCACTCTACTACACACGACAGCTGTCCACATACTGTACATTCTAAACACATTTAGTGAATTGTATATGGGAGCAAATGTGAGCCGAATGAAAGTCTTGAAACAAGTGTTTATGATGAACCTAAACGATAAGAGAAAGGAACACATCATTAGAGAAATAGGTTGAGTAGCGAGTAATGCTCCAATTATACACACCCCAAAGGCGTAACAAATACGATCTATTATATGAAAAAGTTAAATGATATCAACAATACCTAAAAAAAAGAGACAAACCTCATGAGTGAACTCTGCTAGCACAACGCAGCCCCCAGTGCCTGCAACACTCTAATAAGCTCAACCACTGGTAATGGAGTGGGAAAACGAGCACAACAAGCTACATAACCTGAGGGTCGGAAGGCATCATTCACAACACAGTGAGAGCCCGCCACCCAACACCCCTACTACGTCACTACTCATATCAGGGAATACAAGCTACCCAACACCATTAATTCCCTCTTCAGTTGTCACCAGTTAGAATGCACTCGTCCTCTATTCCTGGACCCACAAAAACCTATCCATCGCACCACACGTAGCTACAACCTCCAGGGGCTTTTATTCCAGTGCTAAATATGTCAAAAGTGCAACACACACAACACAAGCTTATAAAAACGGATTTTAATGGGAAATACGAAAAAATACACACTGTAAGAAGAAAAGATAGAGGGCGTGATTATAGAAGTGAGGTTCCGATATCCTGATGGTTCATTCATCAGCTCATCAAGGATGACTTAGATAAAACCTATAACCGAGTGATTAATGAACCCCGGACACGGATTCACTCACTCACCAGTTGGACGTCATTGTAGTAAGTGCATCAAGGAGACCACAATAACCTTCACAAAGGAAATGAAACACTTTAAAACACAAGCTCGGGCAGTAAACACCACCAGGTTTTCTAATGCCCCGCTGTGCCGTAACCGTTGCGTATATGCCAGCATCAATAATAACCGTTCACAGCGTCTTTAAAATAAGATAGCAGAAACAACTCCGAGCCGCTAATTCCCAATATCCTTTAACTACCGTACCACTAACACGACCTGATGACGCTAAGGTCAGGATGGTACCGGTGTGGCCAATCAGTGGAAAGCCTTCCGGCCAGGCTTACCCGCCTTATCTTGATTGCGTCATTTAGTGCTTCATCATCATCATCATCAACTCTTACTGTGAGGACGTCGTTCACGCGTCCTAATGAGCCTCCACGGCCACCGCAGTAAAGGCTCAGGGAGACCAGGTCAGGAGGAGGGATGGGGGCAGGTTAGGGGGAAGGACGGGGCTGGTCAGGGGTCGGGGGGAGGGATGAGGGCAGGTCGGGGGGGGTATGAGGGCAGGTCGAGGGGGATGAGGGCAGGTCGAGGGGGGGATGAGGGCAGGTCGAGGGGGGAGGATGAGGGCGGGTTTTTTTGTAGAGAAAGGAGGGGTGAAAGAAGATTAGAGGTGGAGGAAGGAAGTTATAGGTCGGAAATTGAATAAATTTAGGAGGAGGTAGGAGAGGGCGGGCTGACCGCCTTGCCGTGGGTTAGCTAAGCTAATAGTGTGTTCGGGTTGTGTCATGGGTTAGTTGTTGTCTGTCGGTACAGGCACTAGACAGCCTACCCTATCCCATATATGGGTGTTTTGAGGGCCTCATTTCATATTCCGCCGACCCTACTGGCGGATGCTGGTCTAGGGAGGTTGTCTATTGTCTGGCCGTATAGATCGGGGGTGGTAATGAACTTGTTGAGATTTGGTAACTTTTTGGAAACCATGAATGGTTGTTGTCGTTGTCTGGTGAGAGTCTTTGAAGGAGTTCTTGCTCTGATCGTTCTATCTTTTGTCAGACTCTGCTGGCCAGGGTGTGCAGCTGCTGGTCGATGGGTTTTATTCTCAGGTCTCTATGTGTCTCGGCTGTGGTTCTGGTGAAGGGGTACCTTTCACCTGTGACGAATTTCAGGGCTTCATTTTGGACCACCTGTAATTTTAATAATTAGGTGGTGCTCATAGTATGAAGAGGTACTGCTGGTTCAGTTAATATCGGTATGATAAGTGATGTAACCAGGCGGAGTTTTATTTTCCCAGGAAGCGCGTTAAAGCGGTAGAGTTTTTTCAGCTCTCTTCTTGCCTTTTCCTTCCTGGTGTGAACATAATGGGAGTCACCTGTCTTGGATATATTCAGGAACCAGGAAGGTGCCTCTGCTTTTGTATTCTATCTGGGCATTATTGGTTACTAATGAATGGGTTTTCATTCTGCATAAGGGTATCACCATGAATTTCTGAAGACTGGTTTGGATTTTCCATTGTTTTTCGTAATTACTTACCCTTTCTATTTCCCGTCTAGTGTTATCGACCTGTAACGCTCGTGATTCTCCTAGATGTGTTGTTATTTGAGTGATGTCATCTGCAAACATAATATCTTCGTTTCCTATTCTTGTACGAAGCAGAGTGTCACTTGTGTAGATGATATATAGGGTGGGAGAGAGGACGCAGCTCTGAGGGACTCCGCTCATGAGTGGGAAGGTCTCTCCTGTGTTGTCCTACCCTCAGTCTGGCATTTCTGTCGTCAAGAAAGTTGCAAAGCAGCTTTCGATGTTGGCGGGAAGTTTGAGTTGGAGGAGCTTATATTTTAGACCGGCGTGCCAGACTTTGTCAAACGCCTTCGCTACATCCCGAGGAGTTAGATTACATTGGCTACCACTCGCTGTGGCCCTGGCTATGTTTTCACATGCCAGGGCTATCATTGTTGTGGTGGACTTCCCTTCCCTGAACCCAAATTGTCTGCAATTGATTCTGTTGGTTGTTTCCAGGTGATTTCTCAGACGGTTATTGATGATTTTTTTCTAGGATTTTTCCAGGTACTTCGAGGAGGGAGGGAGGTCTATAGTTCAGTGGAACGGCAGAGTTCTTTCCTTGTTTTGGTGTTATGGTAATAATGGCCTCTTTGAAATTAGTTGGGAAGTAACCCGAGGCCAGGCAGGCGTCCATTGTGGTTCTCAGTCTCTCCACGGCCGAGTTGTTTATGTGGCTGAGCATCTCCTTGATAATTCTCGAGTAGCCAGGGGCTTTATTTCTGGTATTGGATATAGCTGTTTTGAGTTCTTCCGAGGTGATTGATTTGGAAAATGGGCTGTCCTCTCAAATTCCCCCATATGATTTCAGGGGAAGGCTGAGTGCGGTGTGTCTGGCCCCGGAGTTCAAGGACGAACTCCTCGAGGGTACCATCAAATTCACTGTCCTCCGATGGAGGCAGGTCTGGGGGAGGGATGGGGCAGGTCTAGGGCAGGTCTGGGGGAGGGATGAAGACAGGTCTGGGGGAGGGATGAAGGCAGGTCAGGAAGAGGGCAGATCAAGGAGAGGGCAGATCAGGGAGAGGCCAGATCAGGGAGAGGCCAGATCAGGGAGAGGGCAGATCAGGGAGAGGGTAGGAAAGGGGAGATGGAGGAGAAAGGACAAACCGGGGGGGGGGAGGTAAGGGTGAGAAAGGCAGATCAAATGAAGCCCACCTCTCGTAACCACCAGGATTAGGGAACGATTAAACCAGACGCCAAATGTGGGAAGTGTAAGAGACGGACGGAGTGGAGATCGTCCAGGTGATCTGGAGTAAGAATGGAGAAAAGAGGCGACGACGAGGAAAAAATAAATAAAATTATGTGGAAGAGAAGAGAGAAAAAAAGGATGAAGAAGCGAAGGATAGAAAAACAACAACGACAAAAATAAGGAAGAAAACGAGATAAGAGGAGTGAATATGAGCAGGACTCATAAGGGTTGACATTCTTAGGTGGGTGTGAGCACATAGTAAGCAGGTGGGAAGCAGCAGAGAGGAGACGTGCGTAATAAGGTGAAGAGGACGGCCTTGACTAGCCTACCCACGGCTCATGCTACAGTGTGCACCCGACCCGTCTACCATTATGACTTCACACACACACACGTAATACTAATATCCGCCAAGAGAAAATACACTGTATATTCAACATATTCATCTGATTACTCTTCACAAAATAATGCCAACAGCGAAATCCATGGAATCTAAAGGCAAATTTTAGTGCCATAAGCCTGATGAACCTGAAGTCTAGTCTGCAGAATATGACGGGGAGCTCCTCGCTAACCTACCTCCCCCTTCCTCCTTCAAGCCTCAATCCACTACCAATTATCTCAGTAAGGGGGTTACCTGATCAACCATGTTTTTGTTAGTACGTGCAGGCACCAGGTGTAGCTACCCTGCGTTAAGGACAAAAGCCACGTTAATCGGCTACTCTTGAGGGGAATCTTTCAAGTTTCTTTAATGGAAACACTCATTCGTATCTATGGATATGAAGTTCCTGTTACTTATTTGCTCCAGTGAAAATCACAAAAAAAATTCAAGTTTTCAATATCCAACATTTCTACATCACGAAAACCTTTAGGTCACCATTTTTTCTTCAACAACTTCACTTATGATTTGACTAAAATAAATCCCCCGCCTAAACTATGTGCCCCGGCTTCATGTCCACACACCTGCAGATTAATGTCACCACCACTGAACGGAAACCAAGGGCGTTTTTCATTACTTTCTCAGCAACTGAACTCTTTACTGCGTTCACCTTACGCTTTACAGTTTAGTTTTTCATCAAAATTATTTTCTTCACTTTGTTTGGTGACTTTAGTAAACAATGATTTATATTTCCAGGTAGCAAAAATAACACACAGCCACGGATAATGTACCGGGAAAGAGTATTGTTTTTAAGATAATTAAAAAAATCTTATATCTTTAAAAATAGTATGATCGAGTTTGTTTAATTCCTTCACTAGAAATACTGCACACACGCGCGCGCACAATAAAAACGGCCAAACACCACAACAAAACTGGTACAATATACGACCGCTGAAGATGTAGAAAACACACATACTGACATAAAAGTACGGAATCAACTCGCCAGTAAATGTTATACTCTTAATGTATCGCCACAACTACACATTACTAATTTCTCAATTTTAGAGAGTTGTTCCCACAGTGACGAGCCCTTTGCTGGAGGGGAGAGAGAGGGTAAATGTTGAGTTTTGCTAAAACGGACACGAGGAAAGCTTAGATCAAACTCCTTTGTGCCGACGAAATTCCGTGACTTCCCATGGCCTATAACACATTTTCAACGACCACCTCTCGCAGTATTGTGACACAGGATGAGAAAAATCACTCAATCGTAATTGTGGTTTAATAAATAATAATAATTTATACAATGTACGGTACGTTACGAAAACCTGAATATCCGAAACTTCTTTATTCACTTTTACATGAGCATGCAAAATCAGTACAGTACTACCATAACTAACAAGCTGAGTACTCCAGGGGTCGACAAAATACAGCCAATTTTATAGAGGAAATTTCCTCCACAAAACGCCGTCTACTTTTCTTAGTGTATTTGTTACGGCCTTTTTGCGAAATTGGGCTTTCTGTAAAAAGGCCAAACAGGTGGCTCTTTGCATAATGAGATTAAATGCCAGGCCCTTAACCTAACCGCGGCCTGGCATTTAATGTCATTATGAAAAAAAGGCCAGCTATTTGGTCACGATTAGTTTAGGTTAAGGGCCTGGCATTTAATTTCATTATGCAAAATGCCACCTGTTTGACCTTTTTACAGAAAGCCCAATTTCGCAAAAAGGCCGTACCGTTTGTACTTGAACGAACATATGTCACGCAAAACTATTTCTTAAACTACTTCCTATAACAGCACACCGCCAACGCCAAAATAAAAGAGAAAGTTGGACCACCACCGTCGTCACTACAATGGACCACAGAACACGACGAAGGCGATGATAATGAGAGGAAAGGGGAGGTGGAGGAGGGAGGGCCTGATGAGAAGTTTCTTACCTACATCGAGCGATGACGTCACCCTCACCAGGAGATGAGGGTCAGTGCGTGACTGACTAACTACTTGTAAAAATACTGGGAAATTTGCATGTATGTCACCAACTAGTGCACCGCCCCCCACTGTGTACACCGGTCGTCTTCAAGTCATGAAATTAATACAATTTTCCGAATTATATTTATCCTAGCATTCATAATACAGAAAATATTAACATTCAAGATACAGCAGTATTTTATTACTCTTTAGCGTCTCTAATAATGGGAGTCATATTAGTGTTGTTTTGTAGTGAACGGTTGGGTGTTGGCAGGAAGCAGCAGGGTCCGTCAACAACCTGCGAGGAACACAAGGTGAGAGACCTCTACCGCCACCCTCCACTCCAGTACCGTAACAACGTGAGCCAGACTGTTGTTGCCTCACATTGCACCTCGCTGCTGCGGTGCCGGGACCACAACCTGCTATCCCGACACGCTAACGGTAAACCTTCAACTCAGGTGGGGACGAGGGGTGGATCGTGAGGAGCGGGGGAACCAGGGAGTACGAGTCCAGAGACCACATCAAGTCAACATTAACTTGACGCAACCTGAACATTAGCAGTTTATGCTTAACATGGAGGAGGAGGAGTGGTCATTACAGAGCATGTGACTGTCCACTCAACCATGGAACCTGCGTCACACAGCACTGCTCTTGATGCCCCCCACTAGCATAGTACAGTACTGTAAATAACTACCTCCACCGCAACACCATACCAAACTCATCAACAGCAACAAAAACTGGCCAGCATCACGACTGGTATTATCACCAACATCACCACCACCATCATTATAAACCATGACGACATCGCCGCCAACAATTGCTCTATCCATCTTGTGGCAGATGTTCATGGAGGCTGTGGTTGATCTTCTCCCATCCATCCTATTAGCCATGCTCACTAGTACATGGATAAGCAGGCAGATACGCTACAACATGACGAAATATCAAGTATGGTGAACAGCTAAGTTACACGACGGAGGATAAAAAAAAGTGGACTCCCTATATTGTACCGGCACATGTCTAGTACAGTACCTATATTGTACTTCTTTCCCGACAAACCTCTCACACTTGCACCCTGCCTCTCTCCCTGCCATCAAACTATTAACACAACCCTCTCCCTCACCTCACACCACAACCCTCTCCCTCACCTCACACTACAACCCTCTCCCTCACCTCACACCCCAACCCTCTCTCTCAACTCACACTACAACCCTCTCCCTGAACTCACACTACACGCCTCTCCCCCACCTTACGCCACACCATCACAACTCCCTTACCTCACAACCCTCTTCCTCCCCCTCCCCTCAAACAACATGGCTCTTTCCCATCCCTTATCAGCACCACTCTCCCAACTTGCTCTGCGGTCTCAATCAGCTAACAGTTAACACCGGGCTTCCAATTGCATTCCCCAATCGACGTATATCAGACCGCCAACTATGAAAGGGTGCAAGTTCCATTCTCTCTCTCACGAAATATCCACAAAATCTCTCGCTACTTACACCCACAAAAAAGTCCTGAGAGTCCTCTCTCCCACCTATGAAACCCCGAGACTTATGAACCTGTGAATCCGAGACATCACACGGATTCACAGGTTCATGATTCACGGGGTTCATAGATGGGAGATAAAACTCGACCGTGTGATTCCCTTTTTTAATTCGGCAAGACAAAATGGGAACAGATTATCGGCATGCAGTATTATCCAATAACCAATGAAATTGAAATATTTTATTGGCAATATAAAAAGCATTACATCAAAAGAACAGGGTATGGTGTACTACTCCCACCCTCACCCCCAATAACCACTGATCACTACCGTGGAACCACTGATCACTACCTGGGAACCACTGATCACTACCTGGGAACCACTGATCACTATCTAGGAACCAATGATCACTACCTGGGAACCACTGATCACTACCTGGGAACCACTGATCACTATCTAGAAACCACTATCACCAACTGGGTTCCACTGATCACTATCTAGGAACCAATGATCACTAACTAGCAACCACTGATCACAAACTAGCAACCACTGATCACTATCTAGGAACCACTGAACACTACCTGGGAACCACTGATCACTACCTGGGAACCACTGATCACTATCTAGAAACCACTATCACCAACTGGGATCCACTGATCACTATCTAGGAACCAATGATCACTAACTAGCAACCACTGATCACAAACTAGCAACCACTGATCATTACAAAGGAACATTAATCATTATCCATGAAGCAGTGATCATTAACCAAGAATCAAACCTTAAAACAAATCAAGAAGTGAGGCAACTGGGCCAAGGCATACAACCCAAAACCTAATAAAAATTATGATGAAGCATTATGCCAAAATGCTAATAATTTTAACAGTGGGAAAAAGTCCCTGTCAGTTCCCCTTTCTGATAAGCAAACGAAATAATTTCTGTATACTTATGCTTATCGTAGTAAACTACTCTCAGACAGCTTATAAATCTGATTAACATACTGGAAGGAGTTCTATCGCTCAAAAAAAGGTGTTCTTAAAAACAAGATTATTTGGTTAATTTTCACGCAGATGCACGTCAGTTCAAAACCACCCAACCGCTGTCTAATCACATCAACTTTGGTTTTTCAGCTGCCACTCTAAAGAAACAAGGTAAACCTAGGTTTTTCTAAATACAATCTTGTGCGTTCAAGAAAAGATCACAACGTCTAAGATTGTTCGAAATTTAATCTACTGGAGTTTGGAAATAAACGAGATCGCTATATAGTGGATAACAATTGACAAAGTGGTCAGAGTATATAAATATCAACAACTTCGTAACTGACCTACAATAGGAGTTTGTGAACAATCATTAGGTGCTACTATAGTGTGCGGTCTACCGGGATATTTACACTGTAGCGTCTATTAAACCAACCTAACCTATCCTAATCTATCTTAACCTAACATAGGTGAGGTTAAGTTACAGGTTAATGAATGCTAGTGTAAATATCCCGGTAGACACAACTCCAGCTCGGTAGACCACATACTATAGTCACACCCAATCATTATATACTACAGAAGTAATTTTCCTTGTTGTGCTGTTGTGTGCTGCTGCTCGGCCCACTCCTGGCAACACTGCTCTCAAGCTCCACTGTAAAAACTAAGTACCTTAACATTCCTGGGGTAACCCTCTCCCGCATCCACCCACCACAAGCGTTTCCGACTTGTCCGTCTCTTAGTTTAACCATAAATCCTGTAGGAAAGCTTATTACACCTCTGTTAGACGTCCACGTCCAGCCAATAAACAACAAGGTAACTAATAAAATACATCATGTAAATGATAAATTCTCTTTGTGAGACAAGGGACAACCCTTGTCAACTCCGGCCGCCCCAATCTTCACACTTGCTCTTTCCGCCGACATTTATAAGCCAGTAAAGTTTAGCTACAGTACTGATACAGTCGCCTGGGAAATAAAAACACTATGACAAAGTTTTGTTTCTATTAAAAGTAAAAACACTGCCACAGACCATATGTGGCGTGGTGTGGTGCGGTGTGATGTGGGGTGATGGAGTGCAAGGTACTCAAAGGGGTTGTGGTGGTGCTGTGTGGTGAGAAATGTGGATCAAGGAAGGTTTGGTGGTGGTGTGTGGCAAGGCAGGTGGATCAAGGAAGGTTTGATGGTGGTGTGTGGCGAGACAGGTGCATCAAGGAGGGTTTGGTGGTGTGTGTGGCGAGGCAGGTGGATCAAGGAGGGTTTGGTGGTGTGTGTGGCGAGACAGGTGCATCAAGGAGGGTTTGGTGGTGTGTGTGGCGAGGCAGGTGGATCAAGGAAGGTTGTGGTGGTGTTGTGTGGCGAGGCAGGTGGATCAAGGAGGGTTGTGGTGGTGTTGTGTGGCGAGGCAGTAGATCAAGGAGGGTTGTGGTGGTGTGTGGCGAGGCAGATCAAGGAGGGTTGAAGTGGTGTTGTGTGGCGAGGCAGGCGTCTTTATTCAAGACGAAAGCTAAGGTGCTCTCCCTTTTCCCGCGTGATTTTATCAAGATTTATCTTATCCACGTTTTCATTGTGGATCTACATGAAATATATATATATATATATATATATATATATATATATATATATATATATATATATATATATATATATATATATAAATAATTCAGATGTCAAAAGACATGGTGCTTGAACCTACGCTCAGTTTGAAACTGGGATCCATAGGCCTGACGGCCCGTTAGGGACGTCCGAATACAGTACAGGGTAACTGCACATTTGTGTAGTAAACAAGGAGGCAGCATGGCTGGCACTTGCAGTCGATCGCTTTCAATTCCCTTACCTGGGTTAAGTGAGGCGCCGCTTGATCGAACTAGGGACCCTAAGGACTGGAGGAGAGGGCTGTATCCATTCGGCTACAGCATCCATTATAATATTATTACATTATGTAGCTGCGCTAAGAGCGTCCGACTTGTTGTCAACATTCAAAATGTTAGTCTACGGCAAAAAATTATTTAAGAAAGATGGCACGGACAAAAGAAAACTCATCTAAAAGAACGCTCTCTAGTTATCTTTTTTTATAAAGTCGGGTTAAGTCGTCTTTCATATAGTCTACGTAATTAAAAGTAACTCGTTATAGTATGTTCAAATGACGCTCGACTGCCACCTGATTATGAATAAAGGCACTAAAATGAATAATCATAAATAATCCCGAAAAACTCCATACCAAAACTCACACTAAAGAACCGGTTGCCACCTCCCGTCCGTCACACACTACTACTACTACTACTACTACTTAGCTGTCACTTGGAATCGAGTATGACGATCATCCAGCTATGGTTAGTGAGATTTGACTCAGGTGACTAAAGAGCCCGATATCGGGACCGGCAGCGTCTTCCACATTCGTTGCACATGTGGAGGGCTCCATCTACTGTACTGTGGGAGGGGCGGTGGCGCGCGCGCACACACGCACGCACTTCAGCAACAAATCCAGTGACGGACACTTTAACTTGATACACTATATTCAGAACTAAAAAAAGTCTACATCAGTTAGAAAAAGGAAAAAATTTTTAGCAGTTCTCGGCACGATTTACCGAGATGCGTCCATCAGTTTTATGAATACCAAACCTGACTGGTAGACCGGCAGAACTTTTGACCAATCAGCGCTGGTGAAGTTTAGGACTTTTTCTACCTTTCAATTCCACCGTTTCTCCACCGTAAGAGTATCACTTACAAGTAACATATTGATATCTATATTTCATTTTTATCTCTGATCAGGAATGATAATTTTTTCCGCCTTAAAAAAAAAAGTCGAGTTTTTTATAAAGTCGACCGGATAGCGGAAACTAGGATTTATATTTTTGTGCCAGACCTTTGTGTTCCCGCTTTAGTTTACAAAAGGAATCATCGGCCTTTTTAACTACCCTCACTAAGTTTTACTCAGAACGTTACAATCCGGTTTGTAATCACCGTGTGAGTATACTGTACACTATTACACATCACACAGTAAAAAGAAGAAGTCGTTAAAAGTGACAATCCATTAGTAAACAGTTATGACAGATGACAAACAAAACACAATAAACTTCCGACTAATAAACAAAACATAACATGACTAATAACAAGGGCTTAATACATACAAGTCTACTTCAGTCGCAAACTACAAACAAGAACTGTATACAAATACAGTGTTACATGTGACGGCTTCCAAGAACGGAGGATTTGGGGGAGGGGAGGGGAAGAGAAAGAGAGGGGAGCGGCCACACACCGCTGTGGCCTCTACTCTGTATCTCTCCACAGCTCCCCGTCACTACCCACTGTTGTCAACACCCCTCTCTATATGTATACAGTTCAATGATTCGTTTAAATATAACGAATGTAACATCCTATATAACAAGAGAAAACGACGTTAACATTCAGAAGTGAAGAGAGATCGCTTCCCTGCTGACTAAAACTACCACAACAACCCTGCACCTGGAGACCGTGTGTCGCACCCCCCCCCCCCCATACGATGAAACACAAGATTCCCCCAGACAAGGGGGTTGTTGTACAAGTCCCCTCGCTCAGTAGTGCTCGTGAGGATTTACACTACTACACAAGGGCTTCCCACCATAATCCCAGCTGTGCAGGCCGCGCACCCTTGTCCACCCTTACCTGCTAACACCACCTGGAAGCCAGTCTATTTTTTCCCAAGAGAAGTTGGGATAGTTTCAATAAAACTTTTCGCCATTACTTGACATACAGCATAACTTAACCAACTCTAACCCAAGCATTTTTACCTACATTATTCTAACTTTGTTCCTAACTGTTCTTGTGGCACTGCGTGTAGTTCAATTCTGAACCTTAAATCTTCTTTAGTAAAATACCTCCATGAACGGATGCTGTGGATAATATACTCTTGGATATACTTAACTAAATGGGCGTAAGTGTACAAACAACAGTCGACATTTATTTCAGTCACACTTGGTCTGTATATATCTTATCGTACGTTATATACAAAGTAGATGGAAAATGCGTTAAGAGGAAATATAAAAGACAAAAATTAATACATTATAAAGTATAGACTGACAGATAATTCCATATCAATATGCTCCTTGTAATTTGAGAACACACCAACACGACGAACAAAGCCTTCTAAACTTGACGCAGCTTAGGTTAAATGAGGATAAGCCTGACTAAATATGATCCTGCCAAGTTCGACACACTTAATATATTCGCGCCTTGAGATTTTTGTTTTTCTCTCTCTTCACATTTACATACATAATTGTACGAACACAGACAACAACTGAGATACAGATACTGGATGCGGTTCCCTATACTGTAGATCAGTGGTTCCCAAAGTGGGGGGCGTGAGGCGGGTACAGGGGAGGCGGGAAGCCATCTGCCAAAATTTGCTATTTTTTGCTCAAAAAGAATATAATGAAGAAACTCTTTCGGGAGTAACTCTCTCTCCGTTTGAATCTTCCACACATCCGTGCAAAACCAAAGTATAGCAGTCATCCCTATCCGTTTTCTATTATTTCATCTCTCTCTCCTTACGCGTTCTGTACATGTCATGGACACCATACTGACTCTCACACTACTTGTATCTTTCACAACACTACCAGGTACCACCAGCCACCGATCCTCCCTCATCTTCAGTTGCGGCATGTTAAGATTTATCTCATACTGTGTGTTTTAGTCTGGATTTCTTCTCTTTTAGTTATTTTTAATTAATTTTGCTTATATAAGGGGGGGGGGAGGGAGCGTGAGGACCTCGTAAAAAGCAAAGGGGGGGGTTATGTTAAAAAGTTTGGGAACCACTGTGTGTAGATGAAGAGAGACGCGAACTAACACCTAGAATCGATGATTTCTCATGGCTCATGACAAACCTTCAGCATCAGCAAAAGGTCGTCAGATTTCCTTACTTACAAATATGACTCCGTCAGCTATTTCCCACGTATGTGAGGGTTCGGAAGTAGACCGACACAGACTACAGTATATGCAGCTGAGCAGTGTTGGATATCTGCGTCCACATCAGCTAACAGCTGTGTAGGGCAGGGACCGGACGCTGATCGCTGGAATCTCTGAATGATAACCGGGGAGAAGGGCAGGGCAGGAGAGGGGGATGGGTTGATAGTGGTGATAGCTGAGAGGTGGTGTTTACTCTCGATAATTATGGAAAAGAAGTTTAATCCAAATGGGGGCTGACGTAGGGAGACATGGGGAGCCAAAATCTAGTAGTTTTTACTTGTACTCCCTGATGCATCGAGCAAAACACAGATTCGTGTGCAAAATATTCCTCTAAGCTGCAGA
This sequence comes from Homarus americanus, assembly GCF_018991925.1. NCBI lineage: Eukaryota > Metazoa > Arthropoda > Malacostraca > Decapoda > Nephropidae > Homarus > Homarus americanus. The sequence continues at coordinate 5,410,345 of NW_024722227.1, forward strand.
AGATGACAAGCCTTCTTAGCTTAGAGGAAACGGACTTTTCTAGTTACACCTACAGATTTCAAGCCTGCTAATACAGAAATTTCACGTCAAAGCAATCGAGTATTACACACCTCCTTTTCAAAATTTAGGAAATAAACTTTGTAGGATGAAGGAAACACCACCAACCATTTGCTAAGCCAGCCATGACCTCGTTAAAGATGGTTGTCATCCTTAATTACCAAATTATATTTTTTTCCCGTAATTCCAAATGAAATTCTTTGGAGATCGCTGCAATATGTAAGAACAGCTATTTAAATAATATTAACACAATAAGTATTTTTTTTTTCATACAGTACTTAAGTTTGTAATAAAAGATGTTTTGGCAACAGTCGAGGCCCTAGAATGTGGTAGTTGCTGTGGTCAGTACAGTACATACACTGAAAAGTTTACCTTAGGATAATATATACAGTATGTATAAATTTGTAGCCGATTTTGTCGAAGTTGCTAATGAAATACACTATTAAATTTTCATATAGAGTTACTGTTGATAAAGTTGACGAAACAAAACTTTGATCTGTAGCCACATTGAAGAAACTTTAACTGACTTGTTAATTACAGTAGGTGTCGAAATGCAACTCGGAAAAGATATTGGAAGCATAATGTGTTGTCTAATGGTAGACCCTGCTGCCATATGGCATCACGAAAATTGTCACCAAATCCCAGGTTGCTGATCCGACTTTCTGCCTCATTTACACACAATTGCAGGGTCTCAATTGTTTCTCTTATTTTGACAACACAACATACATACAGTATATCGTTTCTCACTATTGATTTTTTTTTCATTTTTGTATTTCTTTCTGGTTCATTATGATTATTATTATTATTATTATTATTATTATTATTATTATCAGTTATAATCATTGTTATTTTATTCTATTTTTTTCATTTTTTATTATAAATTTTATTTACTTTGAAATAATAATAATAATAATAATAATAATAATAATAATAATAATAATAATTAATAATATTTTTTATTATTATTCTTATTACATTTTCGCCCCCCAGGCCCCGATGTGGGTTAGTGAACTGTGCCCAGGTGGGGTAATCCTGTAAAAATAAATAAATAAATTACAGTAGGCGTCGAAGTGCAACTCGGAGAATCTCCTTCGATGGCGCCATGTTAAGCAGCAAGAGATCTTTCATTTCTTCAGTGTAAAATTTGCCTATTTTTTCTTTAGTATTTGTTCGGTTCATAAAACAGTACGGTCGGCCTACCAACACTGAGAAAAATTGGACTACAATTGACCCTCAAGCAAAATCATAAAAAGGGATCAAGAAATGTCATAAAATACACTATCTTATCTAGAACGTTCACTTCGCATCAATTAAGGGAAAAATAAAAGTACAAAATCTTTGTAAATCCGACCTCGAGCTATACATCATCACCGTTAGAATATAACTGTCTATTAACCATTTATGGAGTCGCGTCGCACTTGAGTATTTTAATCTACTGAGAGAAACCTCTTCCACTCAATGGATTAATTACAAATACTGTATCACTATTACCAGCTGGTGTTAAACTCCGACTTATCTCCAGCATGACCATAATACTGTACTGGTAACAAAACAATGGTGTATCCCAAGCCCACTATTCGAGTCCCTAAATATCTGGTGGCCAACCCACCCCGCTCACGGTGAAACAGATTAGCGAGTCTACCATGACCATACACTATATAGGTTAAAATTAAATCACCCACACGTACACCAAATCACAACAAGCTCTGTACCACCACTACCAACACCTTCCTTTCCCGAGCTATTACACTAACGTGAAACTTTTATTCAAATATAATTACACTAATATACTGTTGTTGTCTAGCTCACAATCAAACAAATATATATTATCTCTACCATCCATTAGGAAGACCCTCTAAACGTAAGGCTAACGGATGTTATGGGTTAAGGCACCATGTCACTAGTTCATAAAATACCCAATTAGAAGTGTGATATCTTGAGGGCTCAATTTGGTATGCGCAGTGAATCAATGTAAGCTGTAAACCAATGTGGATATTAATAATTCATTTCTTATACTAAGTACGCAGGTTGAGGATGTCAAGATACGTGAAGGTAGGTCTGTCTGTGTGTGTGTGTGTGTGTGTGTGTGTGTGTGTGTGTGTGTGTCAGACCTTTTCTGTTGCTTGCTAAATCCACCTTCGTCACTCTTCTACGTCATTTCCGCCTTTTCTTCGGTTATCTGAATCCTCTGATGCAACCCACACAAATGTGGGAGAGACTTAAATATAACAGATAACAATATGAGACAATTTAAAAAGATCAATCTCCGCTTCCTGGGGATACGCTGAGCCGAAAAACTGCAACCTGCCTTCCACTCTCCTTGATGTCGCTCAAGAGTTGAGCATGACGATCACGCGGTGATTGATGGCAGGATGATGGGAATTTTTTAATTGTGTATGTCATTTTCGTCTGTGAGTTCTAAGGTAATTTGAAGGTCCAAGACTCAATACTTGGACTATTACTACATTACAACTGAAGTTAATTTGATGACAAAATATAAAGCGTATAATTAAATCTGATGAGGGCTCCAAAAAATTACAAGAAACCCTAAACAAGCAATTAATGTGGACTGAAAAACGACATGCAATTTATTGTGAAAAAAATTTAATTATAAACCAATGGAATGGTTACATTCGACACAAGGCTAACAAAGTACAGTACTTGGGTTCATATTTAAGAGCATTATTAACAGGAAAGGAGAGGTTTTCTCTAAACTATACCTTACGCATGAGACTTCAGTTGGAGAACGTGGTTCAGTTTTGGTTACCGTACTATAGCACAGTTGTCATTCGCAGATGTTACTAAAAACAGATTGGAGATGACATGGCACAGCGCGGCATGGTCGGAACAGGACAAACTTCTCGATAGAAATATATAGTTCATATATATATTATGCTATACGTCTTTTTAATGAACACGATAATAATTGTAGTTTGTTTGTTACAATTTAATATCAAGGGTAACAGGTAGTAGGCAGCTATCAAACAGGGAGGTACTACAGCTTGGGAGATATTGGAAGCATAGTGTGTTGTTGTCGAATGGTAGACCCTGCTGCCATATGGCATCACAAAAATTGTGACCAAGTCCCAGGATGCTGATCTGACTTTCTGCCTCATTTACACACAATTGCTGGGTTTCAATTGTTTCTCTTACTTTGACAACAGAAATTATATCTATCGTTTCTCACGATTGATCTTTTTTTTCATGGTTATTTTATTATCATATCATATTTCTTATTTGTATTTATTATTATTATCATTATTACTATTATATGTCTTTGCTCCCAAGTCCTGATGTGGGTCATTGACCTGTGCCCAGGTGGACTAATCCCCTTATATATATTTAAAAAAAAAGTTTATCCTCCCTACCACTACCACGCGGTCGCCCAAAAGCACTGCCCACAACTGTGTGACGATAATGACGAACTGTACTATACTGTAGAATGGATACTAATTTCTTAGAAAACATAAGAATATCTGGCCAACCTACAGTATATTTGAAGTTCCCTACGAGTTTAAGTCAATGATGGTGTTTGGAAACTAGGAGTCCACTCATCCTCAACTCTATTTCTGGACCAAAATTTATCTAATTCCTTCCTAAATCTAAATATAATAAATTTAGTCGAAAACCACAGCTACGTGTTCGCTCCCGATTTGATAGTTTAATAAGTATCTTTGTTGTATCGCCCCCGTATTCCATTTATACAGAAATACTGGATCAGCAGGATCGTTCACAGAGGTTGACTGTGTGCAAGGTATAAATATATCTTTCCACCTTGACTGTGTGGAGGTTTACATCGAGTGCAGGAGGAGCGGCGGCAGCAGCTTCTTTCTAAGGCTAGAGCGCTTCCCTGCCTTGGTGTGTAGTTAATGAACCTCTAAGGTTTTTATACCTCCTCCTGCGGAACTTCTTAAGGTTAATGGGTCGGCATGATAAAACTGTTACTGACAGTTGTGGTGTTATGTGAGGTAGTAGTTGTTCTAGTAATAGTGGTGGGTGAAGGAAGCAGGTGGTGAAGATGAAGTAGGCAGGTGGTGGGGTGATGCGGATATCATATTAAAGTTGGGAATGTACAAGCCATTGTAGCATGATTGGCATGGTTAACCCACGTCCTTGGTCAAGTGTGGTAATGTAGGTACCCTGGTGTGGGTGCTGTGCAAAGGTTCTGTATGTATGAAGAGCCAAAATAATAAAATAATCAATCTGTCTTATACGGCAGCCTCCTGCGCAGACCAGAGTTTTAATGCAAGAGATATACTGTACATACTTCAAAAGGTGACACCAAGACCACGAAGGAAAGTTGCTCTCCTGTGAGCTATGAGACTTGTCCAGTTAAAGGTCTCATTGGTCTGGATTATAGTAATGTCAGATTTATATTAGGTTGGTCAGTAGAATTTTAGCTACGAATATTTACTTTCTTTGTGCTGTCGTATATTTCGGCTACATTAACCTGGCTACATTTACCTAAACAAAACTTATTTAAACGCATTTCATTTACATAAGCTGATGCCATGCATAAGCTTGTTCAGCACTGTTGTTTTAATGTTTTGGATTTAACAACTAAAACTTCCTGCAATAGCACATTAAAAGTGCTTTACCAATTTTCACCGAATTTTTTTTTTTAATTGACTCAAAACAAATACTATACTACACCCAATACACACTAGTGCTTATTTTCACATGTACTATGATATAAAACGTAATCTTAGGTTGATGGAAGCCTTTCATATAGCTATTAATGAATTTCTGTTTTCTAAAAAACCGTATTTACCCTTTTTTTTAGTTCGAGTCAGAAATTGCTGAAAATTAGGTCCATTTATTTACGGTAGGTGATGGCAGAAATGTAAACTATAACACACGGTGTGAGTTCAAATTCAGCAGGGGTTTAAGTATTGATTTTATATTCCACTTACATCAGTGTGTGAGTACCTACACTTCATTATGTTTTTCAATGAACTTATAAAAGTTGGTTAGTCATGTAAGTTATGCAATTGTATGAGGAAACAATGCAGGTTGTGAGTAGACCTTTAAAGTGTATAACAGTGAATACATTTAACGACTTCAGTGATTAAGGATTAATTAAGAGCCGTACTTTGACAACACTTGATTTTTTTCTTTAAATACGCAGCTGACAGAATTACAATGCAAGTGACAAGTGTTGGAGGGAGAGTAACCGGTAGGTAAGCAGATAACGGTGGTAGGTTGAAGTGATAACTGTTATAGTGTGTGATATCTTATCAAGGATTATCTACGTGCCCTTCCAGCTGATATTGCGAGTTGTGGGGGTAGCAAATCGACACTCGCACCTGGGAGACTCACCCTCAACCGTGATGACTTTAAAAGCCTTTTGTGAAAAGCAAATCTTTTAAATAAATATGTTTGTTTTCCCAAGCACCAAAATATTGTGTCACTATATTACGGTACCGAGAACTAGAGAATTCTTTTTAATAACTTAACGTACTGCATAACGCAAATCAATGTTACTTATTTGATTCACTGATGTACATGAAAGACAAAAATCGCGTCGTGAAATTTGGTGAAGACATAATCATGCCGAAGGACTAAACTTTTGGTGCGCTCTGCCTTGCGGTAGGGGGCTCTCATAATGCTTCACGAGTTTATTTAATCTTCGGACAAAACCGTGACCCGACTTTTGTCTTTGATTGTACACCTACGAATACCCAAGTGCTGGTGATTTAATACCTAAATACACCATTGATTACGTGGTGATATCACTCAAGAGGTATCAGAAATACATCCAGATAAAGATATAATACAAAATAATAAATCACCGAACAATGTATTAAATGCAGAATATAATACATTACAATTCAACGAGTAAATATTATGTCAGAATAAAAGAACTCACGATCAGCTAATGAGACTGTCTACCTTGAAAATTCAAAACCTTGAAATATAACCCTCGGCAAGTCACGTGGTTTAAAATGTAACCAAGACTTGAGTAGAAGAGTGGCTCTGTATGTCTCTCTCGTAAGTCTGTAAAAAATATAAATAGGCAGTGAGATAATACTATCGGTAAGATTATGCAAGAAGGGGAAAATACTAATAAACGGTAAAAAAAAAGAAGGAATTATGGCAAACTGAAAAGACGACATACAGGAAAAGAATCACTTTCTGTAACAGGCGAAGCCTCAACCCACAATATCACCGCCAGTTTTACGGACAAAGTTGGAACCGCGACTACCCACAAGGATGAAGTTAACCCGCACAAGCTTCTAAAATTGCTCCACCAACTAACTGTCAAAGCTGCAGCCTTTCACGATGCGTCAGTTCATTCACAGCTTTGTGCGTACTACGACCTTCTACCACCCTGGACCGCCCTCACCCCCGACACCACACAAGCGAGTCATTATCTCTCACGCGAGAGTCCAAGTGTGAACATGCTAAGGAAATCTAAATAATTTATAAACCATTTCAGTATCTTAAATATATAAAAAAAATCTTGTGTAATTCAGTGGTAAAAATAGATGTTTTCGGTGTAACAATCAACATATGCACTCAATAGCACTAATCCAAACTACAAAATATGACTAAATGTTTGTGTCAGTCTTCTACTAAAGAAACCAGATAATCGACTTTCACCCAGTGTTGACGTCGGGGTGCACCACTATGCCCACGCTTCAGAGTGCTAAACGCCCTGCAGGATACTAGTGGCCCTGACCCGTCCACCAACACCACCTAGGTCGTATTCTAGACTCCTACACTCGAGCGACACAAACCTCACCACCACTACCCTACTACTGCACCCACCCGCCACCTACCGTACCGAAAACAAGTTCCTGCTTGGTTCTCACAACCTTGCTCACCCTCAGGCTAAACTTGCTCCACCAGGAATTAAGTTTGCAACACCAACGTGGCCCTAGACAGTTTAGTGCAACACTAGACACTAAGTTCAGTGTGTTTAGGTACAAAGGCCAGTGTGTGTGTGTGTATTGAGTACGTTTCACAGGTAGGCCTTTAAAAGGTGATTCACGCCACGGAACCTTCCCGCAGTAGCAAGGTAGTAACACTGCTGACTGGGGTCATCCTGTAATGTACATTACAGCGTAACTCAACCCTAAGTTGGCAATTATTGGCCATTATTTTCTTGAGTACATTAAAGAGAAGACGAAACTAGTAACCCAGAAGGGAGCCAAGACCCAATATGCGCCCAAGTAATGAAGTTCCCAGAAATTCTAAGGAAACTTAAGGTAGAAGTGTGACGCCTCGTACTGAAAACCCTACTGAAGCACACACCTATTAAGGAGCTAGAGGCGAATCACTAGAATTGGACTACCATGTTGGAAGAGGAATGACGCTATGCAAAGAAGAGGATAACCAAATAAATTTAGATAAAAAGTCATAATAAAATGAAAGCAGAAACAAACTACATATATTGAGAAAAAATCAGATGTACGGTATTTTTAATGTGTGACTATTCCATCCACTGCATGCTCATACAGCCTTGTCAGTTACAGTATCAGCATAACAAAAAGGAGTCATTAATTTATTTTCTCAACGACTTCACGGAGTATTATGGAATAGCGACTGCTACCATATACTGCATCTCTCTTGTAAACTTGGTGGTAAGTCTTGAAGGTTTGGACGGATCTTCCTTAAACTTGCCAACATTAATCCCTTTAAGAGCTTGGGTGGGTTAACCAGAATTTGAGGGCGTTCGGTAATAATATATACGGTAACATGTGCTCGACTACCTGTGAACGCATAAAGGTCGAGTCTAGTAAGCCATAAACTTTTTTTTCCTATTTGAGTCTTCTTTTCTAAAAAAGATAAATGGAGAATATGCATAAATGAACCACATGAGATAATGTATTATTTCACTGAGAACACTTTACGCCTGTTGTTTGTGGGTGAAATAGGTGAAGGTTCTGGATTGTCTATGTGAGTGATCTGCAGCTCGTCTAGCTTGTTTTTATGTAAAGGTCGCAAAGAAAGCCCAAGCCAAAAGAATTTTAGAGGTGATGGGTTGCCAATTACTGAAACACTCATTACAAATCAGTTTCAGAAACCCTAAGTGATATACTGTATATGCATTAGTTCACCCACATAACCGCTAAAACAAATACAACTTTGTCACGATCTAATTTGAGTAGACTCCCACACTGTAACATTTTAATGAAACCCCGAAGCAATTATTATCCATATATAGTATATTCCTGAGCAAGTGTTGCATGAAAAAAAAAAGCTCGCTTGTCAAGTGCATTTGTTTCACCAGTTGGTTCTTCCTGCAGGATGACTACATTGACTAGGTGCCATTAAATGATAATTCACATGAAATTTGATGAGTGTTACATTAATGTAAAGTCACCATTGACATAAACCTTTACTGTATTCTTAGATGCCCACGAGGTCTGGTGACAGTAGCAATGTGAGAAGAAAATTTTCCAAAAAGGTTACCGTATATGATCACAAACAAGTGGTATACTGACAAAGTTTGCACTGCATTACTACCAGAGTTGGCCATATAACTTAATATGACCTATATTTCACCAAAAATATAGGTCACCCATCTACTGCACCCTCGTTGACCATAAATAACTTAGATTCGCAAGAGTAATCTCTCCGGAAATGGACACATGCCTCTCCATCCACTACAGGGGAACCAGGATGAAGATACTATGGCCTTCCCCTCAATAAATTCACAATTATGTTTGGTTGTTAAAATATGTACGGTAAGTGTTTTATTTGGTGCGTGCGTAGGGGCAAGAAGGGGGCGGCATATATCCGTCGAGCAAAATATTTTAGTTTTGGTGAACGTTCACTACAAAAAAATTTCCTATCAGAGAGGGAGCTGCCCTTGAAGCCTTCCTAGTATTTTAGAGGTTGAGTAAGTGAACCATTCGTTAATTCAGCCTAGTAACAGAATACAGAGATCTGGTTACAATGGCTCGTCTCCACCCCCCGAGGTCAGTATATACTCACTGTCTATCAACACTTAATATACTTGAACCTTCATATCTATTAAATACATACATTTCATCTTATATTTTATATTTACATGTTCTTTATAAACTTTGTAAATACAGTGGGGTATGCTATAACGAACGGATCCTTCTACGAATATTCCTATAACGAACGGTTTTACCTATAAAATTGAGAATGCTATAACGAACGAAACTCCTACAACGAACATTATTTAATTTTTTTTTTCTAATTTATTGTTTTTTTATTACAAATATTAATGATATTCTTTATTTCAGGGGTTTAGATGCATATTTATGCACTTTTTTACAATTTTTACAATTTTATATTATATTTTTTAGTGTTAAGTGGTTGTATTTGGGGGCCTGGAACGGATTAATCCTATAACGAACGAATGCTATAACGAACAAGGTTCTAGAACCAATTAGATTCGTTATAGCATACCCCACTGTATACGGTAATTTACCAATGTCGTTTAACATGTTTATGTACGCTATTCTTAAATGAGAACAATTATAATACAATTCAAGTACAGGATTTTACATTTATGCACCAACAATCTACGCATCAGAGGCCAACGTATTGCTTCATCACTATCATTAATCAGTAATGATATCGCAAGGACTAGCTGGGGGATATGTACAGTATTATGTGTTACTGACAATACTGTACTGCATCGACGATCTATTGTCCAATCTCATGGTGGTAGAGGAGGTCTGCAGTGTGCCAGATAACAAACAAGATTTTACTGCCTTTCACTTTACTCGTAATACTGTAAAACAATATTGCTTACCACAAATACTGTACAAGCAGTGAACAACATAATACAGGGAGTAATGATAATGTAGAAGGGTAACCATTTACAGTAGTCGGTAGATGGTCAAAGACATATGTGCTTTTGCAAAGCTTTCTAGATCGCATCTAGGAGGCCTTGGATCTTGGGACGATCTACTGTTACACTATATAACAGGAATCGGATTCGCAAGGGCTCTAAGATTAAATGTACTCGCAATTAAAGTTGTAAGAATGTACTTAACTGGTTCCCCAAACAAATAATATCCAAAAATAGCATAAATAGCATGAACATTAAAATGAGGCTTTAAGAATGTTCATTTTGTACCAACAAGACAAAAATACATATTAGTAAAAATCCATATGTTAACTTTATTTCCTGACAGGTAAGATTATAACATATCTAGCTGAGGTTGTCTAGGTGCAATATTAATTCTATTAATATTTCAGCTTAAGAGACGCTGGTGGGCATACAGTAAAATTGCCAGAAGAGACTTTTTTTTCGTGACAAATGGCTATTCTTCAATTCGAGTGCAATTTATGTTAAAACTGGTGTAAATTATAAAACATTAAAACAACACTCACCATTTCTGGAGACATCCAATTCCACGAGGTTCTCAAAGTTTTGTATGTCTGGAGGAAGCCTCGAAATCTCATTGTCACTGAGGCCTAAACGGCGCAGTTTGTGCAGTCGGAAGAAGTTCTGGGGGTAAAGAGAAATGGGCCTGGGGTTAAATTAAACAGACTACCGCGTGTAACTCCTACACTTAGCTGTCATAACATGCTTCATCTTTGATTTATATTTTATTATACAATACTGTACATTATAGTGCCGGGGAAGGGTGGAGGAGACTTAGCTGGAATTCTTAGCTTTCAATGTAGGTACAGTGGAACCAAGTGTTATAAGTACTGTACGGTAGTAGCCTTACTTTACTTACCAAAACGTCATGTTAAGTCATACAGTACACACAGTATATTACAGGGAATTTGTGTAACCAGTGATTTCACGTAATCCCTGTCTTAAAACAACCAAATTTCACCTAATTTGGGAGTTTAGATATGGTTAGGTTAGCTTATTAATATTCATTTATAGTTTGCATGACATTTATCTACACCATACAAATGGTTAATTTTTTAAAGAAAGTTACTTAGTAGTACTGTAATATGGTACAGTACTTTAATAGCCTTCTGTAAACAGAGGTACAGTACTGTACTGTACCGTGCAGGTTGACGCCTGTGAAATAAATGATCACCGAAAAGAAATTCTGGTAGCTACTAATTATAATAAAGAAAAAAAGTGACATAATAGCAAATTACATGGTGGTAGATGAATAAGACCATAGAGAATCTTGCAATAAATATTTCACCTTCGCCAAAATCTTGCTGACCATTAGGAATTTTCACAGTATAATTTCACAAGTTACTTTGAAGTACCTGGTAACAAGCAAATCTTGTATGGGGTTATCGTTAATACCCGTACTGTATACAGAAAAATACAGTATGTACACCTACGTACATCTATCTCAATTAATAGCATCTTACCTGTAGAAGTACTAGCTATATGTTACAAGTTGGTTGATAAAAAAATTATGGAGAAAATATACTTGATTTGTCATATACAGTATATATTTTGACACTAACCTGAAAATTTATGGAAGAAATGTACAATACAGTACTGTACTTTGGTTATCAAACAGCTCAGTGCAATATCACACAGAAGACTGGCATTAAGAGCATCTACAACTGGCTACCAGTATGGAGGGCTTTCACCTACTCCCTTTCCAGCTTGGTTCTCAATCATGCTATCTCCACTGCTATATGACCAAAGAGGCTATTGGAATTTGTAGTGTACAGGCCTATATACAATATCCAAAACAGTCTGGGTAGCTATCTGGAAAACTCTGGAGAACCTTATCAAGCAAATGGCTTTAGGAAACATTTAAACTGATTTTTTTTGACTGGGCAACAAATTAGGGCTGTTGTACAGTCGGGGTCAAAAGCCTTGAACACTTAGAAATATCTGGCATCTACTTGTGAGTTATACATACCGGTATATGATTGGGATATACTAATAACACTACTTGTCATCACATAATATGCCTGAACCAGAAAATGGGATAAAACTCTCCCTAATACCCAAGATCTTCGGGTACTTACATGCCAAATACTGTCAAGTGTTCAAGACTTTTGACCCAGACAGTACATACAGTACAGTACTATATGTAACCTTATCCTGATAGACTACTTTTAAAAAGAAATGATCTTCTAGGGTCAAACTTTGAACCAACAATAAATTCTCTATTTCTCAAAGCAAAATATATATACAGTACTGTACATAAGGTATATGCATAAGCATCAGTAATCCCAGAATGAATAATTCATACTGCTTGAAATACAAGAATTGAAAGTGAATACCTATAGGTTATAAAAAAAAATAAATAAAAAATCTAAACTCAACCTAGTGCTTGCTCCATCGAGAAAGGGACCAACAAATACAGAACCAGTTTTCCTTCAAAACAAGAAGCCTTCACATCCTTCTTCCAAATACATAGTACACTACAAAGTTTCCAGTAGAAATTAGGAACTTGAAAATCAGATCCATGAACCTCACTCCAGCTTAATCCAAACTATTAAGATAAAAAAATAAAATAAAAAATACTTCAAGAAGGCTCATACTGTACTGCTTTAAACACGTCTCCCAAAAGCTTAAAAAAGTGAATTTTGTGAATCAGACAAAAACTAACAGGAAATTACCACTCCTTATCATTTTTCAATTCAGAGTTTCCAGACAATAGCTATACTGGGTCCTGAAACCAGGTGTTTCATCCCCCTTAGACTTGTCAGATTATGAAGTCTTCCAAGGGCCAAGGGTCAAGTCAAAAACAGTACAGTACTGTATTTATATCTGAAGACTTACTGACCAGTTTCAAAATACATTACTGCATACCTGTACTGTAATACTGTACAGCAATACTAAGCATGGACCTTCCAAGGCTTTTCTGTTTTACATCACCAATTACTACAGGACTGTACTGTCAAAATCACTATACGGTATTAATGCAACCAGCCATACTGATCAACTCAAGACGTCCAGCTTTCATGGTTTTCCAGAGAGACACATCAATTCAATCTATAGCTACAGTAGCTACAACAATGCAAAAACTGGGCTTTAGCTTATACTGCACTGCACTTCCATGAGACACAATTTAGATGAGATTACACTGATGGACTGTGTGGAATTGACAAATTTGTAAGTTTAATAGCTATTCCTGCATTATATTATGACCGTATAATTAGGATTACTTTCCTTTTGGAATGCTATGTAACATTAGTAGTTTGAGCATTTAATCAACCCCATCCCTTTTCCTAGCTGGTCTCAGGGGAGTTGCCTAATAAAGGATGGCAGCCAACAATCAATACATGATTGTGAAATCTTATTTTATGGCTAAGTCTGAAACTAAGCAGCTCAGAAATTCTTTCTCCTCCCAAATGAGAAACTAACTAGAACTGAATAATGATTCCTGCCGAAAATCAATATGGATGATACAAAAAGAATAGTGATGTGTACAGTAGCTAGTGTGATGTCACATGCTTGTTCAGGATTTTCAATGTCTGTGCGGGGAAATCTTTTCTTCTACCCTCCTTTCTCAAAAGGTGATAATTGTAATGAGGAGGTACTGTATAAGAAGCATTTTGATTAGTCTCTGCCATTAATATAAGGTCACTTGGGTGGTTTAATGTGTAGCTACATTATACTCAAGCTGCCTACAACTGGTTTCAGCCATAAAATTGGATTCCAAGATCAATCTTTCACTTCTATTCTAAAAGGATAATGAAGCAAAAATAGATAAAAAGAGGGGGGGGGGTGACTCATGAGTTTTATACTGTATAGCCATAAGCCCTAGGTTGTGGGACTGGGTTTAACCCATCTGTTAAATTCCAAAAAACATTAACATTTTACTTAAAAAATTAAAATGGTGGATTTGTTTCATAAGTGATTGTAAACTGAAAATATTGTAAAGTGGACGTAACACTAAACTATTTCACTGTCCGTTCTAATACAATATTAACATCACTTTTGGGTTAGGTAGAGCATAAATGTTGGTGGGTTAGCCCGCAGAAAAATACCTAAGTGATAATGCGGCCCATGATTGAGGAAAGGTTGCCCATGCCTGCTGTACACTGTATAACATAGCGCTAGTGCCTCAACCAAAAGGAATTTATCCACCTATGAGACACCTAATCCCCCATGTTAAAATCCCTTAGCAGTCCTTAAAAAAGAAGGCAAATAAAATAAATAAAAATAACTATTTAAACAATAACAACACTATGCGGTACTAATAATCATAGTACAGTACAGTAGTACATTGTAATAGCCAGAAGACTCAAATTTTATAAAAATGAGAGACAAGACATGATACCATTACTCTTCCAACTTGTTGACCATCAGAAACTCACAAGTGACAAATGCCCAAGATTAGGGAACCATAGGAACCCAGTATTGCCCTGAAAAGACTAGCTATTGTAGTAATAAAACCAAGAAACTTAATTTTCTTAACCATGCAACACTATTTATGAATGGATAGGAAAAGGTAGATCTGATTCCACTGTAATCAATCTAAGGAAAAGGTGTCAACCTAAAATGACCCTTCCTGAAAAATAGATTAAGGAATAAAAACCAAATATGATGCCATTTACCACTGTACAGTACTGCACAAAGATTGATAGTGGCTAAACATCCAGAGAAGGATTCCAATTGAAAGTCTTTATCCAGCAACCTCTCTGATGGTATCGCCCTATTCTTCAATAAAGTACAGGTACTCCTCTACTTACAACCACCTGGAGATACGACCGCCGCAGTCTTATAAAATATTTTTCAAATTACGTATTTTTGAGTCACAACGTTAGTGATCGTGCTGTGTTGACAAAATTTTCGTTTGTAATTCCCTTTAAAATGGCTGGCATGCGTAAAAGTGAGAGTTCTTGTGGTGCTGAGAAGAAAAAGAGACACCTATTTTAGATTTTTTATGTATTATTTTCGCATTTTCGACTTACGACCCGGTCGTCGGTCCCTAACCCCGTCGTAAGTCGTGGACTGACTGTACTGAATATCATCTGCCCAAACATGCACCATCCCCACATAGTGCATGGTTACAATGAAACAGAAAAGTTTGTACAGTACCATACCATACAGTTATTAACCTTAAACGTTTATCTTTAACTTCCCATAGCTACTAGAAGCAATTTAGAAAAACATCCTCCCTTTTAGCTAAACACCTCTGATTCTACAGATCAAGGCAACCAATACCTTAATCTAAAGGTAGTAAGTAGTAGGCAGCTACCGTACAGGGAGGTACTACTGCCTGGGGGAGATATTGGAAGTATAATGTGTTGTCTAATGGTAGACCCTGCTGCCATATGGCATCACAAAAACTGTGACCAAGTCCCAGGTTGCTCATCTGACTTTCTGCCTCATTTACACACAATTGCAGGGTCTCAATTGTTTCTCTTACTTTGACAACACAACACACATACAGCATATCGTTTCTCACTACTGATTTTTTTTAGTTTTGTATTTCTTTATACAATATATATATATACACAGTATTTTTTTTACGCCTTCTGAGCGATTAAGGGATAATCAGATCCATCATGTTGAACTCGAACGTTATAATTCGGTCAGAACCTGTTGAATACAATTGATTCTTAGTATTTCAAATAATAAATCATACAGAAATGTTTAATCCAATATATGTTCACATAACAATCATAGCTATGTACTTAGTCCAAACTTAACATCTATAACTGCTTGCGCTTGTTTGAAATAAGTGTTTTCCTGTCGCTGGTACCTTTGATGCAGCCGAGTGAGATATCGGGTAAACCTACGGCTTGTCACCTTTGATACAGTCGTAGATTGGTTGATAGTTGGAAGCGTCACAGCTGTCCAGTGCTGTACTTGTACAGTAATTATCATAGCTTGTAAGTTACACAAAACACATGTAGTTTTCAATTTACTTGTTGTTTCTTGGTTTAATATAAACACACGTGGTAATTTTCTATTTATATTGGGTAGTAGTGTCTGTGCAATTATTTGGTACAGTATTGTCAGACTAATGAGCATCAGCTGTTAACTTGTAATTAGCTGAGAGAGCTTGTCCCAGAGAGCTGGTCTCGGGACACGTTTTTAGGGTATCGTGTAGGGGTATGAACTGGTGGTGAATTGGTAGTTGGAGGGTAACCACATTTCAACAAGGCCATTAACGAAACAGCTGACAAACACACTGAGGGTTGAGTGTGAAGTTTATGGCCCGTCAAGTCAAGATGGTGTGATATAACAAATGCTTATTCTAACGTAGATGCTCATTACTCGGGTGATAGAATGTATATAATGAATATATGTTATTAGCCCATATTTAAATACTACTACAGAGGCTAATACAAGACTAATTGTCAGGCATAACATTTAAATAAAGGGTAAATATTTGTCCATTGGCTGTCCTCAGATTTTGGTATGAGAATATTTGTGTGTGTGTGTGTTTTACTCAAATGTGACCTTCATTTCTTGCGTAACTTAGTGGCTTTTGCAAAAAATTTACATTTTAATTTTCAACAGAAACTGCTAATTTGCACAAAAAAGGAGGTCAAATCGGAGTAAAACACACACACACAAAAATAAAACTATTCCCATAACAAAGGAATCAGCCTACCTAACCTAACCTACAAGGAGGAGGAGGCAAGTGACTTTAAGTGAGGAGTACAGCCTCAGGTGAACATGACGGGAACCTGTGGACAGCCAATGGACGAATATTAACCAAACAAAATAATTATTTTCTAGTTACAAGAAAATCCAGAGAGCAGACCATCTTCAACATAAGCCCTGTGCACTAAATTGCTGTACTGTATACAGTATCCCGGTATACAGGTTGGACCCCGCTAATCCAGAACCCGATAATCCGGCAGTTTTGATGGTTAAAAACGGTGTCATAGCTCACTTCTAGTGGCTGTCGCCACTATTTTACCTATAAATACTTATAATTTACCCCAAAATAAGGCTCCTAAGAGAGCCAGCAAACAGTGGAAGTGGTTGTAATGGGGTGAAACATAAGCATGTGACATTAACTATTTTAGAAAAAATTCTATACTGAAGAAATTTGAGTAATTTATACTGTCGTACATTTATGCATTATTTTTAACTTTGGCTTTGATGGTTCAAAATTTTCGCTAGTCTGGAACTGGTCTGGTACCAAGCTTCTCGGATTAGCGAGGTCCAACCTGTACTTGTACCATTATCAGATCCATAAACGTACAAGCTACAAATGTTCAACAAACAAAACCCCCCAAAATGCTAAAGTTCAATTCCAGAACTCTGAAAGCTTATTAGAATACAATATTACATGAAACTTATAAAATAAAAAAGTTGTTCAGATTTCAAAAGTTGAAACACTGACTGAGGAAATATTGGATGAAAATGAACAACCATGTTTCTCTATGACACTTTCAATGTGCCCTCGGAACTCTAGTGATTTAAAAAACACCATCTATCTATATCAACCTCTGATATTAGAACGAATGAAATAAATTAAGCATTAAGTGCTTCAAAACTTGAATATATACTGGTACAGAACCAGTATCACTCAGCAGTCCATTCCTCCTACAATCACACATAGTTCAGTGAGTTTTTTAATCACTGGATTGCCAAAGGCCTGTAGGCTGGGACACAGAAAGAAAATTTCTAATTAGTATTTTATACTTCAGAATATAGTAGAGCAATTTGGGATATTGTACTTTAATTGGTGGCACAAATTTAAAAACTATACCTGTTTGTCTGAATAATTTATAACCTGTTATGGTTTTTGAAGAATACGTACTTATAAATTTTACCCTCGACTATGAGGGAAAACACTCTGCAATGGTAAACATACCACAATGGCACCGAACAAATTTCCCAATTACTCTACAGTACATATTCAGTACCGGGTATACAATCAGTTCAGTTATTCTCAGTAATTTAAACCTAGTTTGTAGTATATTACAATATAATATTTGTATTAGGATTTTATATTCATTATCAAAAACCCATATGAACTTGAGAACTACTCACGGTGGCCGAAATAGCCAAAAGGCAATGACCAGCAAATCCAATAATAAAGATAAAAAGGCTTATAGGGTTGGGGGACATCTATCACTATTCCACTATACCACACTGCATAAAATTTATTTTTGCTTAAATTTTGAGTCAATTTATGATAATAGCCAGGTTTCGATTTTTCCAGAAAAATGTTTTTCCTATGGTTTTTGTTGATTCAAACGAATCTGACCTTCGTTTCTGGTGTTAACTGCCCTAACCTAACCAAAACCTGGCTACTGTCCTAAATTGACCAAATTATGTCTGTGTCAATGTATTTCCACTCCAAAAACATCTGAAGGACTTGTTTTAAAAGATAGGCATAGGATATGGGTATGGCAGCCGCATACAAAACGTCGATGTTTATTGGGAAGGCAGCCTAATGCACATGCATGGTGGGCAGACTGAACAATGAAAGTCACTATGACCTTCCTGACTAACCTAACCATACGAGTAACAACACGGTCCGTCAATATGTTGCCCTACCTATATCCAGTGTGATTTTTAGCGTATGGCTGCAGTACCTAAAACCACTACATAAAAGATACCGTAAGCTTCTTGTAAATTCATGATTAAGCTAGCTGAGCTCTTCAGGCAGTTTACCACAGCACGTTCAGTGGATGTGTTTTCAACAATTACTCTGTTTTCCTTTCTTCTTTAATATTCATATGCATTTCATATCATTAGCACCTGTGGGGTCACCTTAGTGTCTGAGTTCGAGGAAATGGCAGTGGTAAAGATTTGGTAGAGGACATAAACAGGAATCACCACACACAACTGAGAAACATGAGTAATAGTACCTTCTACCATGGTAGAAATTAACAACCCCATATCACTTGAAAGAGAAGTGATGAGCACCAAAACCAAGTTTGAAAGTATCTTAGGAGACTTCTAACTTTTACATGCACACAAAGACTCTCAATGGTCACCATATAAACCTTACACTCCATATAACAAAGTAGCCCATCCCCCACCTCCAAGACACTGACACACTTCATGATCCACTGTTTACACTGTTTAAATCCTAGATATTTTTCAGGGATTCAGAAAGCAAATAACGCAGGTCAGTGTCATACTTGTAAAATTAACAACCCTCGGAGCTGTCCTAGCCCTAACTGCAAGGTAGAGAAGTGCTTCAAATTCATCACAAGTTTCAAAACCAGTTTAAAGACTAAGCCCAAGAACTTGCATGTATACCTCCAGTGACTAATACCCATTTCTCCCTTTAGCTTGCCAAATCTCCCGTAACTGGGAAAATTTCTGATGGCTGTCAAATATACAAAAACAACTTTTGGTCGGTCAGTAGCATCAACAGTGAATAAAAGGGGGAGGCTAGACGAGCCTGGCTGGGTCAGCGAGTCCGGGGTCTGGAAGGTGGACCTGGAGCGAGCGAGCGTGAGGCCAGCCTGACTCCTGCCGTGGCCTTCTGTGCCCAATACTCCCTGCCACGATTATCAAACCTTGTGCGAAGGGTTACTCACCTTTGGGAGGTCGCGAATATGGTTGGCGTCGAGTAACACCTCCTCCAGACTACGGGCGTAACGCATTATGTCGTCAGGAACACTGCCCAGCGAGCAGTGCCGCTTATCCACATACTCCACATGCCTGTTACACCCCTTAAAGAGGGGGATACACCGAAACATGATTGCTATTCGTGTTAAACACCACTCATAATCAACATAGCCCTAATGGGCACACTAAAACACAGCGGATCACCCTTTAAAATGATGCCGGACAAAGGCACAGCCTCCCACAGTAACGGCAATGTACTGACTGAGACGTGACGTCACCAGCGCGCCATCTGTTGACAACCTCGCGAACCAAAGACTGTCATCCAATAATCTGTCATCAAATTTGAATCTAATATATATTATACACTGTGTGAAATTTTTATATTAAAATAAAAGGAGAAAAAATATATTTACGATACACAGCGATATAATCAAGAAGGAATGGTAAATCCGTTTTAATTATATCTGCTATTGTTACCCGGGAAATTTAAAAACTGGAACCAACGCCCTTTATATTGACTGGTGCTTGAATAATTAAGATTTTTCGTATCTATTTGTATATTTACCTTATCTATCTTCTCATCTATCTTGTACGTTGGTTTAGATAACTGGTTCTCATCCTTTATCAACCTTTCATCCATTTGCTGCCTTCTTCAGGTCTACGTTACCCACCGCCGCGCTGATCCAGCCAGGTTTAATAGTATGATGTTAGACCAGGAACCGATTTTCCCTGTTCCTGTGCTTAGCAATAGGAAATTGTCCTTTTCAGCCTTCACTATACATTTAAAATCATTAGAAACCTTCATTCGTCGCCTTATCAAGTTTAGCTGATTGGGAAATTGGGGATTTGTGTGAAAATTACTTAATTATGTACGATAGTTTTGCTGAACATTTCATTACCCAAGGAAATTATCAACCTATTGATTGAGAATCACTGCTTTACAGGCCCGTCCTTTAGGGGGGGCGAACAGGGGCGACCGCCCAGGGCCCCGCGCGTGTGGGGGCCCCGCGCTAGACCCAGTGACCTCGGATACATTACCTGTTGACTGGTTAATCTGATCGGACGGCTTACGCCACCATCGCAACCGTGGCCTTACCATCCATAGCGACAGTCCCATGGGGGTTGGTGGGGGTGGGTTCCGCTGACAGCATAATCTGACTCCATAATCCATTGCACTCCACTCCACACAGCCAGTCCACCAGGGTCAGTAACCAGTGAGATCAGGTTGTGTCCTGTCCTGTGACTCCTGCCTTTTGAGTTTTGTGGATATACTTTTTTTTGTGTAAGAAACATGGCAAGCAGAGACAGATACATATTTTTTTTCTGGGGACAGCCCTGCTGCTTTAGATACTGCACTCAAGATCATTCTTTATTTCAACATACTAGATATGGGATAATTTCGGTTCCTTTGCTCCCTTTGATTACTGGCTCAGTAATCATATAATGGTAGCATTCTTGTAGTACCTTACGAACAACATGATGTGATTTACGTTCCGATTCATCATAAATTCATAACTGTCAATTTTCAAATTGTTTTGAATAACTTGGATATTTCATTTTACTATTGCCGTAACCCATAAAAATAATTTATTTCAGTGGGAATTAATTGGAAATAAGTTATAATGTACTGAAGGTTTACTATATTTGTCTAACAAAAATCTTATCCTAATGCCTCATTAATTATCGAACCTTTCTTCTGTTTCACAGTTTCGTAGACTACTTTAACCCACAGTATATGATATTAGTATAACGTTATTAACAGTGTCATTTGCTTACCCTAGCATTTTTTTTATTGCACGCCACTGGTAAAAACAGTGGTAAACAGAAAGTCGATTAGACGAAGAATAGCCCAACAAGGCCACCAAGACAGTAGTTTGACCTGCCTACTTCCCACGGTTGACGTTATTCCAGCTTTAATTTTACTTTTTAATTTTATCCCTTTTACCACTGATCGGCTTGCCCGGGCGGTCTGTCACATTTCTGATATGCACTGTTGGCAGATACTGGGCATGCATTGGCTCCTACCCCAGTGTTGGTCAAATCTTGAAAGAGCTCTTAAAGTGTCGTCACAACGCTCTCTGGCAGGTTGTTCCAAGAGTTCACAATTCACACTCCGACAAAAATTGCCCTCACAACGGCGTTTGTAGGGGAGGAATCCACTACAAACGTACCACAACCCAAGTATTTTCAAAGTCTAATTAAACAAAGTCAACCCACTTCGAGTCGAAAATTCGTGTTTTGTTGCGCATGACGTCATACGGTCGGCGGCCCAAGAGTGGGGGGGGGGGACCTCAGTTAGCAGCTGGCCATCACATCGTGGTGTGAAAGTCTATGACAATGCCTCATAAATGCTCCGTATTTGGGTGCATGTCAAATTACAGAGTATATGATAATAGTTTGATATTTCCACAATTTCCAAAGGACGAAAAACAGAGAAAAAGTGGATTCTATTATGCATGCAGCAAATATATAGAATGCAACACAGTGACGGATTAAGCTTAATAGGGGCCTGAGGTACAGATCAACTTGGGGCCCCCAACCCTCAAGGTGTATATATATATATATATATATATATATATATATATATATATATATATATATATATATATATATATATATATATATATATATATATATATATATATATATATATATATATATATAGCAAGAACAAATATACCAAAATTTATCAATGATTTCATCAATATTAAGCTTCTGCTAAATAATACATTCAATGTTCATAAGAGACAGAAAATTGAGACGTTGCTAGGACATCGTTGAACGAAGTTCATGTTTAATATGATTCAACTTCGAGAATGTTTGGATTTGGGGCCCCTTAGAGTCGGGGGCCTGAGGCCAGTGCCTCATGGTTAATCCGGCCCTGGTGCAACAGAAGGGCAATACTTGAGAGCCGTTGGCAGGTTTAAATTTACTTTCCCTAAAGTCTAACTTTCGACCCGGAAACCGGATGTGGAGAGACAAGTACCTACAGTATTTGTTGCTTGAAACTGTTGTATAGCCTAGT
Source organism: Homarus americanus (assembly GCF_018991925.1). Taxonomy (NCBI): domain Eukaryota; kingdom Metazoa; phylum Arthropoda; class Malacostraca; order Decapoda; family Nephropidae; genus Homarus; species Homarus americanus. Next base: position 5,432,799 of record NW_024722227.1, read on the forward strand.
CATCTGTAATATACAGTATATAGTGGCCATATTGATAAATTGAAAACCTCTACACTTATATACAGTACTTGTATTCACTGATTTACTGTAATAGCTTGAGGAGAGAGAATGATGATATTTATAATCATTAATAATTTTTATTATTTTCTTTGAGTATTTTATTTAATTCTTGTATTCCTTCTGCCCCCCCCCCCCAAGTAAATAGGTAGCCCATATGCCTATAATTACTTAATTTCTTTTACACTGATACTGGCAGCAAAATCATAAGAGTATAAATAATAATAAAGAGGGGAAGAAGAGGATTGTTAATAATATATTTTTAATAATTACAATAGGAATATAATAAAACTAATGATTACATGAGAAGTTGAAGTGGACTAACTCAAAGATGGTGTGCTAGTGGATGAGAAAATCAGGAAATATGGCAAGAATATCTTATAATACAGTGGGGTGGTATCACCCGGTAAAATACGAGTCCTCCCTTATTACCTTTTTCTTTGACTGTGGCCTTATGACGTCATAACTAGCTCCGCCTTCTCCGCGTGGGTTGACTTGGTTTAATTAGACTTTGAGTATTGTATCCTTGCCACAGCCTGGGAGTGTGTGAGGGCTTGGGTATGAGATATGGCATCGCAGCACCATAGTCAGGGCTGAATGAATGGGCGTGAAACAGTGGAATTACCCTGTTTGAAATAGAATATAAACAATAAAGGAATCAAACAGGTAACCAAACTCTGTAATAAGTGATATGCAGCAATGTTGAGTAGCTACGACCGAGCGACTAGGACTGAACTATAGGAATCGACAAACTGGGTAATTCACAATTTCGCACCCATGACTAAGGTACTGCCATGCCACACGTCGTAAATTTGCCCGACACACACTTAGGCAGTAGTACGTCCATGTATGTAAAGTCAACTGTATGCATGCATTCTGTGTGTTTATCCAGTTGAAAGTCAGTACACTAGATGATCTCTGGGCGTAAAAGCAAGAGCAGAAAACCAATGACTATTACTCTTACTGAGAAATGCTTATATTCAACACCGACCATGGGATATTTCAAACATGATTCACATACATTCATATTTGTTAGATTTAACACTTGTGCCCATCACATCAAAATCTGAGTCCTAGGGGACCACCAACACCATCCCAGGCAGTAATTATTGAGACCAATTTATAATAGTTTGGTTATGTTCAAGGTTTACGACCATGTATTAGTCTTTATCAATTCGGTTACTTTAGATTTAAATTACAGTAACCCTTAAATTTTGAATTTAGAAAAAAAATAATTATTTATTGAACTATAAATTGTTAATTGTTCTTCCATTTAATCTTTTACAGATTTTTTGCTATATTGGTGAACTTTGCAATAAATTTGTATTTTTCTCTCGAATCTATATAGCTGCAGTTATGTGCAATCTTTTCTCTCCCGAATATATTAAAAATTTCTTTCTTAAAAGTATTGTAGTGGCTACTCTCCCGTACAACTGCCACTGCCGTTTGTGGCTGACCAGCCGATCCCTTTTCGAGTTCCCAGCCAAAGCCTGTGGTCTGACAGAGCGGGGCCGGCTATCAGCGACGTTTACTTCCGGTGGACCTCCTATATAAAGCTCCCAGCCTTGCCGTGAAAGCCCTTCAACCTAGCGCCCCCACAACACGCAACACCACCTCTCGGCAAACTCCTCACCACACAGCAACTCCTTAGCACTGCACTGTACTTACAATATATATATATATAATATATATATATATATATATATATATATATATATATATATATATATATATATATATATATATATATATATATATATATATATATATATATGTATATATATAGTTGTACCCTTAACGCGGTCAATTGAACCCACAGGGTACCACGTTATGAAAACCGTTAAGTGAACAACAGAACATATGGGATTAATTCCAATAGAGACTGGCCCGACCCCCAAACTCCACTTTTTGACTTCACACAACTATGTTGTAGTAAAAATATTATCTTAACTTTATGATGGTATGCACACACAATTAATAATTAAGAGAATATCAATAATATTAGGTTTTTTAACACTTACATTAGTAGAAAAGATGGCTGGGCACACGGGGATGGGGGGTTGGTTCCAAGGCAGAGGGCAGATTATTGGCCCTCACCTGTATCACTTGTATCAATTGTATCACTATCCACCACAGAGGCTTGCAGGGCCTCTTTGTCAAACCCCTCAAAGTCCATATAAGTCCATATCCTCACTATAATTATCACTGACTTGGGCCGGCTGTGGTGGGTGGCGGGTGAAGAACTCGGTAATGTTTTGATGACTGGGCGACCTTGTGCGCATCGTGCCCGCGCATATGAGTAGATGAACCGCGTTAAGTGAAAGTTCGGTTCTGGCGAGGCACAGCGTATATGAGAAATCGCGTTAAGTGAAACCGCGTTAAGCGGGGTACAACTGTATATATAAGAAAACCGCCATAAAGCGTTTCCCTTATCCAACCCATCCTGAGTGCGAGACAACATCACGAAACCCCACAAATGGTGACCCCCGGAGAAACGCTCTCACACAGGTTGAGAAACGGATCACTCTCCCAGTCTTCAATCACAACATTGAAGACTGGCTTATCCACACAGAGGCAGCTCTCATCGGCTCAACAGCTACAGACAAACGGAAGTACGTCGCCCTGGTCTCTTCCCTGCCCACAGAAGTTGTCACACAAGTAGCAGAAGTCATCACCAATCCCTACGGGATGCTCTCAAGAGGTGATACCAGCGGCCTGACACCAGTCTCCTGCAAGACCTATCCGGTCTCTCCCTTGGCAACTCAACGCCTGCACGTCTCTGGGACGAGATGAGGAGACTGAACTCCCGCCACACAGACAGGCTTCCTGACACTAACCTGCGCCAGCTTCACACCCAGAAGCTCCCTGCAGAAGTTTGTCTGGTCCTCTCGGCATTTGGACTACTCTACTACCTCAGCGACCTATGCAGCCACGGCAGACAAAGTATTCCACGAATACACTGCTGTGCGCCATGCTGCTGCAAACAACTCAGCGGCCACACCATCACTTTCCTCAGGTCTCGTCAACCAGATCATCGCTCCCCAGATGAGCAGCACCTCACAAGACATGAGGGACCTGCTACAGTCCCTACACCACAGGATGCACACCCTCGAGCAGCTCTGCTCCTCCAAGCCTGCAGCTGCTCTAAAGGTGATTACACTATTGATGCAGGTTTATTATCATGTGTGTGTGTGTGTGTTCCATGCACTTAATACAGTACGTTCTTTGTACTGTAATACCTGTACATTATTATACTTGATGAGAATGATGATATATAATTACAATGTATCTGTCACACTCATTTGTCGGAAAATTTAGGCCTTTGACCCCATAGAAAATACCAAGCTTCTCTACCCGAGTAGGTGGTCACGTCTCCAAACGAGTTAACAAAAGATGACTAGACGACTAGACAAGCATTAGGTAAATCAAGATGTTTAATGAATGTTATTATTGTTCTTCAACAGCAAACACCTTCAATTTAAAGATGTTAATTTCCACTTCCAGAAGAAAAGCTGTTTTGCCTAGGTCCCAAATTTTGATGAACTTGATTTTATTAAAAAATCAATATACTGTAGATATAGATATAATGTACTTTGATTTATGATCAGGGTTTGTTCATGAAAACCATGTCATAAACTGAATACCGTAATCGAAAATAAAGTTGTATTTATCCACTGATTACCGTTATAAATTTGGAGATATGTTCCTTAACACTTTTGCTGTGAGACCAGGATAAATTTGAGATAGCAACTTGTAGCTTGCTACAATAACCAGGTTTTCCACTGGAGTTAAAATCAAACCTATTGAAAGTCTTGAGCGGTTGTGCCACCCTCCTCCTATTAGAGCAATGGCTTTTGCTACCTTGTAAATGCAGCCATATCAAGGTGATGAGTGTAAACCCCTGCATTGGTGATTTGTGATTATGGGGATTTTCTTCAGTTATTTATATTGTACAGTTTTGCCTTTATATGGTGTAAAATTGTATACTGTACTGTATTACATATAAGGATAAATAAAGTATGAAATCATTACATTGTATGCAATGTTTGGTATAATTTCATAAAGTGTTTGTTCACAGAGTTATTTCTCACATAGCCTTAGGTACAGCACCACATAAAGAATTCAACTTATGAATTTTATCCCAAGTTAAATATACAATGTTGTCATGTGTAGATGGTGAGCGTCCCTTTAACTGGTTTTTTATGCCACTTTCAAATTCCTCTTTATGAATGGCATAAAAAAGTCATAGACATCCGAAGAAGTTGATATCATCCAGCAGGAGTCGAGACTCTTCCGGGAATCAGAGATTTCCAATATGGAGACAAATTTTCTTTTCCCGGATAAAATTGCACACCCTGGAATTTTTCCGGGTACAGTACTGAACTGGGGAAAGTCATCCGATAGTAAACTACGCATTACGCACAGACACTCTCCCATTACTTTCAGTCCGTGGTCATGACAAAATACTTACAGCTAGTGAAAAAGTGTATTAACTTTTATCCACAGTATCTGTTCTAATTGTGCTTGAAAGATGAATTTGGTACCACAATGATCCTGAATAAATTCTTTACAAGATTCTTTCAATATAAAATCCTTAAACAAAATATTTCAACACAATATAATGATTGGCTCTCAATTCTTTTAAGAAAATACATAAATGTTTTTACCAGTCTATAATATTAATCCTGAATATTTTTTATGAAAGTTTGTTCATATAAATAAACATTCGTATGACATAAAAACCCTGAGTGTTAAGTCTAGGTTAAAAATAACTGTGGGGTCGGTGTTCTTTGGCAACTTGACTAGAAAATCCCCCACCCTCTGTACTTTTCCACCTTGTACTGGGGAAAGTTTCCGAGTCTAAACTATGCATCTTGCAGGGACTGACACACAGTTGCATTTATTAATGCACCCACCACTGTACATGTACAACATATTGAAAATAAATAAAATTACTACTGTATACTGTACACTATACAGTACTCACCAGCAGATGCTGTCCTCTTGAGCTTGTGATGCAGACAGGCCAAATGGTGTTATGATGATACAGAATGGCCTGCCTTAGTCCTGTACCAGGTGTTGCTAACTCCCTTCTCTCTCCCTTCATGTAGGATGGGATTGTACGTACACTCTACAGAACAGTATACATTAAACCCTTGTTATTCGCGGGGGTTATATTTAAAGGAATGGTGCGAATAGGCAAAACCATGAACAGCAACTTATACTATCATAGTGCACTACTGTATACCTATACAGGTACTGTGTAAGAAACTTAAGTCACCCAAACTACTTACATTTGTATGTGGAAGTTTGGAAATTGATAATTGTAGTGTACAGCAGGATGAAGTCTTGTTACTGAAGTAGAGGGATATCATCAGGATCTATGTTGTAAGAAAGTGATGCAGTGGTGATTTGTGGAGAGGCCGGTGACGGAGAGGCAAGGGATGGACAGGCAGGCAGTGGAGCGGCAGTGGCTGTCTTGAGGTGGTGAGGAAGATGGTTTAGCTGAACAAGCTGCTGGCTCTTTCTTGAAAATTATCGAGATTGGTATTTGTTCCTTGTATTTGAGTTCTCTAAACATTTCCTGGTTGGGAACTAATGCTCGGTTGATTTCTCGGATGATCTTAAGGCCACGTTCCATGGAAGGGTTGTGGTCAACAATGAAATCAATTACCACCTTCACATGTGAAACAGTTCACCCAAATTGTTAAAGTGCCAAACTTCTTGTTGCAATTTTAAAATGTCTTCCTCTTCCTCAGCAGTTTTTACCAACTGTTCGAAGTCATCTTTGCCATTTACTCTCTTTGCCCATCGATCAGCTCTACCATATCTTCTGTAAACATGTCCACCCAATTGATCCACAACACTCCAAATGTCATTCACATCCTTTTCTATGAACAGGAATCCCTGGAAGTTATTAACACACTCGGCCTACAAGACTGGCTAATGAGCTTTCACCGTCTCTGGTTTTAGCTAGCGGCTGGTGTAATATGCCTAAAAGATGAGTATTACACCCTCATCAATAGGCTGAATAAGAGCAGTGATGTTAGGTGGTAGGAATGCCAGCTCTACACTTGGATGGCAAAATTGCAGACTTTTGGGGTGGCCTGGTGCATTGTCTATGATTAATAGCACCTTGAAATCCATCTTCTTGGAAGCAAGGTACTTTTCCACTTCTGGGATGAAACCTCTATGGAACCAATCCAGGAATGCTAGCAGTTACCCATGTCTTTTGTGAGACTGCAAAAACAGGCAAATGGTTCTTGTTTTTTCCTTTTAAAGCCCTTGGGTTTGCCAAGTGGTAAAGCAAGCCAGGCTTGATCATGTGGCCAGCCACATTGCCACAGAAGAGGACCGTCACTCTGGCTTTGGTTGCCTTGAACTCTGGGGTCCACTTATTAATGTAAATTCTACACTGGCATCCTTTTCCAATTTAGACCGAATTCATTGGCATTAAAAATTTACTTCAATTTATAGCCTTTCTCCTCTATAATCTAACTTAATTCCACAGGAAATGCTTCTGCAGCCACGTGGTCAGCTGATGCAGCCATATTAGAGCGATAATCATTTATAAAATTGTCAAACCACCCTTTTCTGGCGTTAAAAGTTTCAGTAGCTACACTAACCCCTTCACTACCTGTTGATTAGTGAAAATGGGTATAGAGACTCTTAGCCACTCATATCACATTGTCAATCAGTACGTTTTTGCTGTGGTGGTCTTCAATCCAAATGTAGGAGCACTTGTTGCTACTGTCACAAATCGTTTGCTTGTTCTTAATGTACTGCACCATGGATTTATTCACATCAAACAACTGGCCAACTGCAGAGGCACTCATTTCTTCCTTTTAACTTATCATATAATTACTGGATTTTGCCTTTTATGCTTCATTGCACTAGCATCACTAGCATCAAACATTTTTTTGGGGCCATTTAACACAAAAAACACTAGTTTTGAGCACAACACGAGAGGTGCTGCATCACACACAATGGTTAAGCACAAACAGGGGAGAAGAGATGCTGTGGGTGTGACTCGTAGCGCTCACACAGAGGCTTCAGAGTTGGCCACCATCTATATACTGCACAAATTGTAAACTTGTGAATAACAAGGGTTTACTTGACTGTACATACACTCTTTACGCTCTAGCATATACTGTCCACTCTGCTAAATACTGTACAGTACTGTACTGTACATATGATACTCTCACACAGTATACTTAACTGTAATCACTTATGTCTTCACACTGCTTTAAAAGTTTTCTTGGCAGATTATATGCTGGTATATTAATGTACAGAACTACACAACACAGATTGTATGTGAAAACAGCAGTGAGTGAGCTAACAAGCTTGTACAATAGTTGCATGATTGCAAGAGTTTGAGGAGATAGGCTAGGAGATGTAGCAGGCATCATAGGCATCTCATGCAGTCACTTGACAGTAGTAGCCAATTGCAGCTCATAAGCCTACCAGCCCGGCACGTGTCCCTGGGTTGGAAACATGATGCAATCTCTCGAAACTTCGTTCCCATGCCCGAAACAAAGAAATTCTCTCAGAACTGCCCAGAGTGGAGTGATTTTTTTCTGGAATTTCTCGATGCTAAAAAAAAAAAAGAAAGAGGCTATGAGTTCCAGGGATCTAAGATTCCAGCTAGCAGATATATATTTTATAAAATTTTAATTTTTAAATTAACTGTGTACTTGAAAAGAGTCTTAGGAGTTATTTTAGTATATGTTGAGGGAAATTTTAATCCATAGAATTATATAATGGAAGTCAATGGGAAATTCAATTTTGAGTAACCGAATGCTTTTTAGGAGTGTTATCCCTCCTTAACTCGAGGGATACCTGTACCAGAGCGCAGGAAGAGATCAGATAAATGTTGTTTTCAAATATATTCAACAATGTGTGCCCTTGCCAAAGTGTACCAACTTGTTTGAAGCAAAGGGTTTTGAACTGTTGGAGGTTGTATGATATAAGGCAGGAATTAACTAAAGGTAGTTACACAAATAAGCTTGTGTTGGTCTTACATATTGTACAGGGAAAAATATCACATTACAGTATTAAACACTTCAGGCTATTATGAAAATTTTCACTGTTAAGTTCATAGATTATTATCTCATAATCTAGTATAAAATGTGTTGTTCCATGATTAGGGCATTGACCCAATAAGCAAATGGTCTTGGGTTTGATTCCAAGCCAAAGTAGAGGACCGAGTTATTGCCTAGTACATTAGGCAATAAAAAGAATACTTGAAATGGTGCACTTGCTGATGGTTAAAGCCTTCAATGGAATAGTATTCTGCCAAGGGGTGAGTAGGTAACCCACTAGCTGTAGAACAATAAGAATCTGAGCAGTTACCTTGCATCATAGCAGAAAAATGCTGTATGCAGGAAAGTCATTATGTCCAATCAACTGTGCTTCAGTAAATCATACAAAAAATAAAATACAAATATAATTGGTTTCTGCTCAAATCATTCGGGTCAAAATAAAAGGCAGTTTGTTGACAATTCATTTGTTATTTACTGCAGAAAATGTATAAAATTGAGTTCAAAATAGTTTTTTCAAAATCATCAAAACCTAAGAAGCAAATTTCTAAAATAAAAGCTAAGCTGCCTAAACTTGGACTTTGTTGGAAATGACAAGAAATTATATTTCTTAACTATGTTCTAAAGGATTTCTTATTTCCCTCACTGACAACTGTGTCCAGCCAAGTTATCTTTCACAAATTCATTCTACTAATTTCCAATACATTATCACTGTTCTGAAAGCTTAGCCCCTTAGCAGCTTTTAATTAATTACAGTGTTAAGAAAATTACATTTGTATTTGAGTTTTGTTTATTCACATAATGACTTTTCTTTAATCAATAAATATAAAACTGAATTATTCACGGGGAATTTTATTATTCTTTAAATCATGGCAGATTTGGGGTCCACTTCTTATTTGGTAGTTTCTTGTGCAACAAACTTTGGCCATTTATCTGTTACTTCCTTCCAAAGTATTTTACCATCAGCTAATTTCTTCACTGTTAGTGGAACTTCATCAATCTGAAAATGAAACAAAATGACAGTAATATTTAATTACTCTAGATTAAAACAGATATAAAGAATCAGGAGAGCTAAGTAAAGACCATTATTAGCAGTTACAAGATATTAAAATTATCTTCAGATAATTATTCCTACATTGTCACATCTTTGACAAATCAACTAAGTTTGTAGTGAAACTTCCAATCTTGTATGACCCAGCTCCTCCCCATTTTTTTTCTTTTTTTTACAGTTTGTATTACAGGTATACTGTAAGTGTAAGCTAGAGTTGAGGATATGAGCAAGTATGAGTGAATACTTCCACTTTTTGTTTTATCCCTTTCTACCCTTAAATTACACTATAGTACTATTGGATACAGCCAATAATCTGGCAAATTCATGGTCACATGAAAGATAATACACGTACAGGTATCAACTTTGCAGTAAATACTAGCTTTTTTTAAAAACCCCAATCAGATATAACAAATTACCTAGACCTGAAAATTATAATAGAAAAGCATGGTTATGGAAAATTATAGTACAGTGATGTGTCTAGCTCTAATAAAAATTGCTTAAGTGCACTATGCTAAACATGCTTGTAACATTACAGATATGAACACATCAATAATCTGCTGTATGAAATTTATTCAGTTCACACTATTTCTCCAACCACTCAAGTACACAGTTTCCCCAACCTTTTTTGTCTGGTAATACAGTAAAGCCTCGAATAATGACGGCAATGTGTCCTCCAATATTGCAGTGTATGTTGACTCATCATATAGTGAATCATTAATTACCATTAAAATAAAACAATAATGGTGAGATGCATTCCAAAATCTGACCTTTTCCTATCTTTTGTGTGACTTTTTACCCTCTTTTCCCATATTCTTTAAATAATGTTTATGAATGCACCTTATACAATATAAACAAATAATAATAAGATCACCCAAGAGGAGATGGGACGCCATTGTTTTCGTAAAGTGTTTACATCCGGTACGATGGTTCTGCACAAGAAACTGAAGAAAATAAGACCCTGGTTGTAGCTGTAGTAAAATTAATGAAAAAAATATATAGGTGTACAGGTATATGTTTTAAGTAATGTTATTTAATGTTAATAAGTGGAACAATAGAAGCAGCTAAGCACTAATGGTAAAGAAATAAAGCGAGACAGATTGGGAGCACCAACGTATAAGTACGTGAGCACTCGAGGAAACATAGCGTCATTTCTCTACATAAGAATATGAAAGCAACACTTATTTACTGCTCATATGTTTTAAATAATACTTACGAATGCAAAACAAAAATTCTACTCACAAATGGTGGTAAAGTCTAAAACATAAGGACAGCCAATGAATATTGTGTGAGTTTTTACTCAGATGATGAAATCATCAGGTTCAACTCTGGCTGAAGCTGTAGCTTTCCATAAAGATGTTATAGCTGTTGCTGAAACTGTTACTGAACCTAAAGTTGTTGCTGAATCTGCTTATGATGCTGAACTTGATGGTTTAGGCCTTTGAATAATAAAGCTGTTGAAAACCTTTCACAGCTGCTACCTTTTCTCATTAACGTATTTATCAGCTTGGAAGACCCACCTTGATTTTGGAGGAAATGAAATTCTATTTTTTTTTTTTTTTTACGGGTATTAGCCCACCTGGGCACAGGTCACTGACCCACATCGGGGCCTAGGGGGCAAAAATGTAATAATAATAAAGAACCAAAAAGAAAAAAAAAATCAAGAGTGAGAAACAATACAGTGGGGTATGCTATAACGAACGGATCCTACTACGAATATTCCTATAACGAACGGTTTTACCTATAAAATTGAGAATGCTATAACGAACGAAACTCCTACAACGAACATTATTTAATTTTTTTTTTTTTCTAATTTAGTTTTTTATTACAAATATTAATGATATTCTTTATTTCAGGGGTTTAGATGCATATTTATGCACTTTTTTTACAATTTTTACAATATTATATTTTTCAGTGTCAAGTGGTTGTATTTGGGGGCCTGGAACGGATTAATCCTATAACGAACGAATGCTATAACGAACAAGGTTCTAGAACCAATTAGATTCGTTATAGCATACCCCACTGTATATGTATGTTGTGTTGTCAAATTAAGAGAAACAATTGAGACCCTGCAATTGTGTGTAAATGAGGCAGAAAGTCAAATCAGCAACCTGGGACTTGATCACAATTTTCGTGATGCCATATGGCAGCAGGGTCTACCAATATCTTCCCAGGCAGTAGTACCTCCCTGTTTGGTAGCTGCCTACTACCGGCACCAGTGAAACCGTTGCTTGATAATTATACAGCCCTTTTCGCACAAGTACACACACCTCTTTGAATATCATCACTTAGAACTGCTTATCAGTTGTCATTTTCATCGTTTAAAAAAAAATTCTGTATAAGATGAAATCTTTAATACAGCACTCATTTTATACACCTGGTCACCTCTGCATCTAGGGGGCTGTAGTGTTTACATTCTTTCTCTTGTTTTTGTCGGTATGACAACAACTGGAAATATTTTCCAACAGTAGAAGGTAAGCAAATGTAAACATGTATATCAACGTCTAAATAAAACAAAAAAAATCTTTATTAAAAAAATAAATGAATAAAAGTAAAAAAAAAAAACTCGTTTACAAAACCAGTGACTGATTGGTTCTACATAATTATAAAACTGAAGAAAATAAGACCCCGGTTGTAGCTGCAGTAAAATTAATATGATTGTTTTAAATAATGTTATTTAATGTTAATAAATGGAACAGTAGAAGTAGCCAATCATTAATGATAAAGAAAAAAGTGAGATCGCGTATGTAAGTGAGCACATGTGTAAACATATCGTCATTATTCTACACAAGAATATGAAAGCAACACTTACTTACTGTTCATATATGTTTTAATTAATGTTTCTGAATTAAAAAAAAAAATTCTACCCACCAGTGGTGGTAAAGTTGAAAACACAAGGACAGCCAATGTTGTTGTGTGTGTTTTTACTTGGATGACTAAGTTGAATTTATATTTGGAAAATTTTAATTTTCTGGGTTTTTTACAGTCTAAATGGGTATACAAATGTGAAAGCCTACTGTAAATAGGTGTCCAAATATGAGAGTCTACGTATAAAGAAACAAACATTCCTGCGCTTTGAGACCAGCAGACAACCTTTAGCAATTCCTCAATAGATGGCGCTGGGGCACCACTGCCATTAGTAAACAAACCACACAGCAGCAAGGGTTTATTTTTATTTTTTTTGCAATACCTGTATATCAACAATATTAGTTAAATCAATAGTTTTATAGTACTGTATAGAGAATACTTGTAATTGTTAAGTAATGTAATGAAGTAACAGTCTTTGTAAGGGGCTGATTTCAGTTGACCCTAAGAAAACCTCTGCTACAACTATCAACTCGCGTCCTGGAAGACGCACAGGAATTTTCAAGGTATATTTTTGTAATAAAAAGTACGTCATTTGCATTTTTCACGTCCATGTTAGTTTTAATGCTTCGTTCTGTTAATGGACCCACTTCAGAAAATATGTTCATTGCTTGCTCCATATAATATCCACACACCTCTCACCTTTTTCATATCGTTTTAACACCTCTAGTTTCTCAGCTAATCTTATACACTTTCTTTTAGCTTTTGAACCAGCACTACCATCACTTGCTCTCTTGCTCATGTTGATTAGGGATGCAAAAATTCCATAAGAAACACGAGAACATCTTTCTCCTTTTCCTGATCAAATGGGTGAAAACAAAGGTCCCGCCAAGCTGCGACTGTTTATACTAGTGATGCTGACGTCACCACTCACAAGCCCAGCAGCCTCTGTGTGCAAGGCGTGTTTTTTTTTTAAATACATATCGGGATTTAGTTATTATTTATATGAAAATATATATTTTATTTTTATTTTTCTATTTTCGTCGTAAATACGAAAAAACAATGACGTAAATTGAATTGGGTCCTAAATTGGGTCTTAAATATAAATCGTCATTAGTAGAACTGTCGTTAACGGAGGCTTTCCTGTATCTCTGTCATCTAGCCTACCATAAGGTCGTACAATATAATTATAACCTAGAAAATTTTCACAAAACAAAGTTGGCAAAATCAAGTATACACCTATACATATTAAAACCCACCCCTAATCTTCTAATTTCCAGGTATGTAGTTAGTTCACTCCAATCTCTTATGCAAGGGAACATTCAAAATCATGTGGTAAATATCGCATAATAACAAAAATATATAACAAACTCACCGGCATTCTAACTTGCTCTGTACTATCTCTTTCTCTGAGAGTTACTGTGTGAGGTGTATTATTAACTGTGTCAAAGTCAACTGTGACACCAAATGGAATAGCTATTTCATCTGTTCGAGCATATCGTCGTCCAATGGAGCCAGTTGAGTCATCCACCCTCACTGGGAGATTCAGTTCAGTGAGAGCATCAGCTGTTGAAAAATTTAAGAATTAAAAGTGGTATCCACCAAAGTTACACATAAATCTTTGAAATGCCCAGTGTTAATTTATTGTACTCAATAAAAACAAAAATTAATCATTAACTTAAAATTCTTACTTCATCTGCCTGAAATGGATAGCACTGTTTCTCAAAATTCTATTTATACAAAAGTGTGTTGAGAAAATATGACAACAGACGAAGGATTTGGACAACCCTACCAATACAACAAAAGTCACAGTGTTCATTCTGAAATTCAGTGACCCCACCCCCCATCCAAGTACAACAGACTATTTTTTTAGGGACAGTACAAGCAGCATGTCAAGGTACTTCAGAGAATAAATGAACTTACTATACGGTATTCTTAAATTGAAAAAAATCTGGTGAACATAAACATTATTATTCAAAACCTTAACTATCCATGAGACTATCAAAGTTTTGGGTTTAAATCCCTTGCCAAGTCAACAAATCATGTACAAAATGGTGAATCATGATTTTCATCCTGAAACTTTTCAATAATCTTTACCAATTTCAAAAGAAGTCTCCCTCAGATGAACAAGAACTACAGTGGTCACTCGGTTAACAAACTCTATTCGTTCCAGAGGGTCATTCGTAAACCGAAACCATTGTTTCAATGGGATATTGGATAATTGGTTCCAGCTCACAGAAAAGTATATACAAAGTAAAGCCAAAAACGCATAAGGTCAGAAACACTCCTAAAAATCCCCGAAATCGCCCTTAAATCACTATACAGGATATATATATATATATACATATACACTCTTACTCTTAAATCACTACTGTACTGTGATACAGGTGATTAATTTTTATCTTTTGTGCAAAATATATGATGTTTATATTCAAATTTATTCAAATTATTCGCTGTCTTGCAAGGATTCCAGCAATGCAAATTACATTCTCCTAACTTTAGTCTGAGATAAAATATAAAAGATAAAATCTGTAAACCTAAAACCCTGCCTGGGCAGATGGGGTAGAGGAGGGGAAAGAGGGAGGGAGCGTGGGGGGGGAAGAGCGGGAGGTGAGGTGTACTTTGACAGTTAGCGCCGAAGGTCTGGTGAAGTATTTATTTGTTTATTTATGTCGTTTAGTTGAGTTTTTGTTTTTTGCTCATAAAATTGCATAGAAATGACCGGGGAGAATATAATTTACATTGCTGGAATTCTTATAAGATAGTGATTAATTTGAATATAAACAAGCTATAATTTGCATTAGACATAGAAATTTTAGATTTAATTTAAGAATTTTATTAGAGAGCAAAAATTTTTATCTTGTACAAAATATATGACGTTTACGGTATATTCAAATTATTCGCTGTCTTGCAAGGATTCCAGTAATGCAAATTATATTCTCCCAACTTTTGTCTGTGATAATATATACCGTAAGATATAAACTTAAAGCCTACTGTATAACCACCAAACCTTTGATGGGAGGAAGGAGGGAGGGAGGGAGGGGTGACAGTGACATGTTTGACAGTTAGCGAAGGTCTGGTGAAGTATTTATTTGTTTATTTATGTCGTTTAGTTGAATTTTTGTTTTTTGCTCATAAAATGTCATAGAAGTGACCGGGGAGAATATAATTTACATTGCTGGAATTCTTATAAGATAGTGATTAATTTGAATGTAAACATGCCATAGTTTGCACTAGACAAAAATTTTAGTAATCATTTTGTACATTATTTTGATTACATGTACAGTTCAGCTTTGCCCTTAGGAGAGTGTG
The DNA here is from genome assembly GCF_018991925.1 of Homarus americanus. Taxonomy (NCBI): domain Eukaryota; kingdom Metazoa; phylum Arthropoda; class Malacostraca; order Decapoda; family Nephropidae; genus Homarus; species Homarus americanus. Next base: position 5,448,060 of record NW_024722227.1, read on the forward strand.
TGCATGTAAATGAGTTTCAATACATGAGCCAAATATAACAGTTGAAAAACTTTATGTAGACAGAGCTTGGATGGCTAAATTTAAGAATGACCAATAATTTTAATACTGTATAAAAAAATGCACAAATATTAAAGTGCACAATTTCCTTGATATTTACTCCATTGGAAACGAATGTAAACATAGAAGAGATTACTGAATTGGCTGAGTACCCCCTCAGCTTATCAGCTGATGTTCAAAACAAAACGTGATTTTCGTAAGGATTTCGTTAATCAAAATTTTTTTTGTTAACCGAATTGAAGATTCTTATGGAAAGTAATTCGTTAACCGAGGAACCACTGTATTCAGCCACAAAAGCATGTGGTACTGATGTACAATTCCTAAAATAATTCAAAACCTGAGCATAAAACTTAAGAGTGAAACCCCAATATCTGTTAACGGACAGTTTGGTCATTTGTGTATGCACCAGCTAGAGCACACCCAGTAGCCACTTAGTCCACAAATATCCTGTATAAGCCACTCCAAGTATCCATAGCAGACCCTGAAGCAGATATAAGGAAGAATAAAAACTTACCCAATTTGTCGGTAAATGGAACAAAGTCCTGCTTGCTAGAAAGTGGTAACACTGACACTTTAATTGGTGCCACAACTGGTGGTAGTGAGAAGAAAGTTCGTTTGTCATCATCCTCACGGACTCTAAAGGTGAACAATAGACTTTAGCCATGAAATATTGATGTTTAACTTTGTAAATACTGTACGGATATTGGAAGGATTTACTGTATATTTTTTCACAGGAACTATTGTTTAAAAAATAAAGTAAAAAAAAAATAAAATATTACCTTGCTCATATCAGTAATATTCTACTAACTTCTACCCACGTCCTATTTTTTTTTGTACTGTACATTATATTATTTTCCAAGTATTATCCCAAGTGGCAGTCTGGCAAAGGATACACCATGAAGAATCAACTTTTCCAATACAGTATCCCTTCCTACATATTAATAATTCCTTTAATAAGATCCTGATATCATATCTAATCTTGCATCTAACAAAATAAAAGACCAGGGCAGTTACAAACCTAAAAGAATGTTCCAAGAGAGCATAAAAGACACGGCCTACACCAAATGAAGGTTCTATCACGCTTGGGACAACTTCTTCAACGTGGACCTTCTTTTGCTCTTTTTTAAAGCTAGGAACCATTGCTCGTGACAGTTTGTAACCATTCAGCTCATACTCTCTGAAACAATATAATGTTCAATAAAAATGTAAAGTGCTTTATCCACTCCTCTATAACTTGCATATTCTCCCTCTCCTGTAACAACACTGTCAACAAAGAATCAGAAATTTAATACAGTACCACATAACTCATCTGGGGTTGAGTTTGGGAATTTTTGTGAAAAATTATTACTTTACGATAATGTTTTATTAACCAGGTACAAAATGAACCTAAATAGTATGGGAATTATGGTAAAATTGCATAATACAGGTATTGTATTTATGAGGTCATAGGTGTCTGCCCTGCCTCCCGTGAATTTGCAACTCAAATTCATATTTTGTAAAATATCGAGACTCCACTGTACAAGTACAGGCTGTACCTCTCTAGTCAGGCAACCTCAGGACCTGACCGGTGCCGGACCATGGAAATTCACCCTTTTCCTGGATAGATAGTGACTTGTGCTTACGCTTGGAAGCACTAGCACCACTTTCTCTGTTTCATGGTCTCTTTGAAGACATATTGAAGGGTTAAATGTCGTACAGTAGCTTCTCAAATTTTGCGAGTTTTTGATTCAACGTTTTCTATTTGAAAACACAAAAAAACAACACATTTAAAAATTTTGACAGCGGAAATCGAATTTTGACGGGTTTGAACGGCCCACCAACGTTCAGATGTGCACAATCGTGTAAACAGCGTCATTTCTCTTATGTACAAAAGATTCATTATTGTTTATTACTGAAAGTCTTTTTGATTGAATTAATGTTTGTGAGTGCAAAATGAGCACTACAATTCATTAATAATACGTAGAATATTAAAACACGAGGAAATGAGACCGCATTGTTTTTGTTGATTACAAAACCAGTGACTGACTGGTTCTACATATAAAACTGAAGAAAATAAGACCCTGGTTGTAGCTATAGTAAAATTAATATGGTGGTTTTAAGTAATGTTATTTAATGTTAATAAATGGAACAATAGAAGTAGCTAACGATAATGGTAAAGAAAAAAAGAGAGATCGCGTATGTAAGTGCGCACACGTGAAAACATATCGTCATTACTTTACATAAGAATATGAAAGCAACACTTATTTACTGTTCATATATATTTTAATTAATGTTTCTGAATTTGTTTTTATTGAATTAATGTTTGTGTGTGCAAAATTAACAATACAATTTATTAATAATACGTGGAATATTAAAACACACGAGGAGACGAGACGGCTGCCGGCATTGTTTTTGTTAAAGCTTACAAAACCAGTGACTGATTGGTTCTACATATAAAACTGAAGAAAATAAGACCCTGATTGTAGCTGTAGTAAAATTAATGTAAAAAAATTAATATGGTTGTTTGAAGTACCTGTAATGTTATTTAATGTTAATAAATGGAACAATATAAGTAGCTAACCATTAATGGTAAAAAAAAAAGTGAGACTGCTCGTATGTAAGTGCGCACATGTGAAAACATATCGTCATTACTCTACATAAGAATATGAAAGCAACACTTATTTACTGCTCATATATATTGAAGGGTTAAATGTTGTACTCTGTATAGACAAGCAGAGAGAGAGAGCAGCCGAACTGCCGGATGTAAACAAACCTTAATTTCCTGCGACTTTTTTTTTTTTTAAGGGGATTAGCCCACCCGGGAATAGGTCACTGACCCACATTGGGGCCTGAGGGGCAAAAATTTAATACTCCTGTAATAATAATAATAATTCAGATAAGAAAAAAAAAAAAAAAAAAAAGCTGCCTATCTACCTATTGGACAAACTAAAATCGTTCCGGACCACGGGAGTTTCCGGACCACAGAATGCCGGACTAGAGAGGTACAACCTGTATTGCCAACACACTTCTCTGCTATCCTCAACTTTAAAAAAAATTACTTCATTAGGTAAATGGGAGCAGTGAATGTGCCGACTATGAACATTCGGTCAAACAATGACATAATCTCTCCCCCTCATGAATACGTGCACAAACACATCCATGAAACATTACAACTACAGCCTATCGTTCTTAACTAGAAGAGACATTAAATGTTATTTTGATGATAAGAAAGGAGCTTCACAACTTACTCAGATACTCATTGGCAATTTTCATCATGTTTGGGGGAAAACAATGTGATCCAACTGTATCTACATAAAAATAATACCTACCCATTTTCACTAAGGGCTTTATCCATCTTCTCTGATTCCTCAGAAGACAAAGATGCTAATGCTTCCTGCACAGCTTTTGCATCCTTTTTGAAAGCTTTGCCTATAGCTCCCTTGTCTGTCACAGCAACAACAGAGTCAACCATTTGGGGTTCCTTAAGGAGGCGTTCCACACACATTTTTACACCTGTAAGTTTACAGAAACACCATGACTAGAAAAAATATTGACGAAGGTAACAACAATGAATATAGAGCACCTAACAATAATTACATCTATGGAAATTATTGTTTTGAATAAAAGGGTTGGAGTGGGTGCACAAATCGTAGGTAAAATGAGAACACTACATTAATTTCTCCATTAGCTGGAATATTTGATCCCCAGAATTCTCCATTCCCCAGAATTTGTTTTGAGCATTCCAGGAAAAATTCTCTCTACTTTCCACTTTCCTGAAAATTCTGAGATAATCTCTCCATTACAGACATTCAAACAAATATTTGAGACTGCACCGTGTTCTGACACAAGGACGAATTGGTAGGTTAGCTGCCTGGGTAACTTAGGTCATAGGTTCATGAGCTGCAATTTGCTAATGCTGTCAGCTGACTGCATGAGATGCTTGTGATTAGCTGATTCATCTACCAGCCTATCTCCTCAAACCCTAGTATCATAATGTGCTTAGTTCATAGTCCATTGCAATTGTACAAGATTGTTCCCTTGCTCACTTCTGTTTTTTGCATAAGATTTGTGTTGTGAAATACTGTACATTACTGTACCAGGATAAAATCAGCCAAGAATAGTGATAAATCATAAACAGGAATTACAGTATATTGTTAATTTACATTCAGTAAGTGTGAGCACTGTATGTACAGTACTGTGCATAGAGTGGACAGTGTTTGCATACTGTAGTTTAGTGTACTGTACTTTACTGCACATGTACTATGCCACAAGCTACAGAAAAAACCTGTGGCACTAATGGGTCGAGGAGAGGCCCAACAAAAAGACTGTCCATAAAGGAAAATTTAGACATTCTAAACAAACTTGAAAAGAATGTGCCTGTGAAAGTGTTAATGGAGAAGTATGGAGTAGGCATGTCAGCCATTTATGATGTGAAATATGCCAAAGGAAAGCTGAGGAGGCAAGAACAGAAAGCTATGCAAGGCACAGGAGAGGAAGGTAGCTTCACCCATACTTGTGTGGGAAGCTTGAAATATGAGGAAGTTGTTAATGTGGTGTATGACTGGTACAAGCAGCAACGTGCCAGTGTTGTTCCAGTTCATGGCATTGAGCTCCATGATGCCGCATATCGATTTGACACCCTGCTGGAAATGCCTGACTTCTGAGGGAGCTTTGAGTGGTTCTAAGTTCTATAGGAGGCATGGGATAACCAACAAGTGTGTGGCTGGCGAGAGTGTTAGTGCTGATGTGGCAAGTGTCCAGCCATTCAGAGAGGAACTGCAATAATTCAACCATGAGAATGACATATAGAATGTATGAAATTTATAAAGTGGATGAGACAGGCCTCTATCTGAAGTCTCTGCTTAACAACATTGTTGTATGAAGACCTGAGAGCAGCACCCCTGGACTCTTGAGCTGTTTTATTTTTTCCATTTCTGTTTATATACTGTATGGTTAAATTTTTTTTCTCCCCCCCAAGCCTCAATGTGGGTTGGCAAGCTGTGCCCAGGTGGGCTAATCCCCATAAAAAAAAGGGCCAGCATGTGTCAAGTGCTGTTGTGTGCCAATGCTGCTGGAACCCACAAAATCAAACCAATGGTGGTGGAAAAACCCCAGAGGTCTAGAATGTTGTGCAATTCTATGGACAATTATCTTCCTGCATCTTGGCAGGAAAGGGCAGAGGCACCAAGCAAGAACACTTCAATCAACTGACCATGTGTAGAACCTAGTCCATGACCATATGACATCCTTACTCAAACTTTCAATGTGTATTAGTGCTAATATACACACATGAAATAACACAAGAATTATAGCAACTTACTAGATCCTTTGGTGTGCTGGGTGAGATCATAGGCACTTCTGTCTGCACACCCAACACATTCAATCCAACCATAAGAGGTAAGACACTCTGCATCCCAACAGTCACATGCATAATGAGCCATCTCATTACTTAAATGCTGCCGGAATCGTAGTTTCTTAGGATTGACACCAATCTTGAGGAGGTACTGCTGGATCCGCGCCATGAAATAACCTAAAGTTTCATTAGCTACCAATCCCTGGAAACAAGAAAAAGCATTGAGTAAGAGCATGATATCCTTTTTATACTAAAAGACCAAACAAATAAACCATCCACGAAGAAAATTTTCTTTGTACTGTATATACAAATGACAAAATAAAACATACAGGTAAACTTCGAGATACGATGGGGTTAGGTTCCTAAAAAAACATATCGCTAGGTGAATTATCGTAGATAGGGAGCTAGTCCCTTAACACACATGTATCGCTGACAAAACAATTCCTACAATACTACTATCAGCGCAAAACAATATAACACTCCTCATCGTGAAGAATAAGCATGATCACTACCGAAGGGTCAAGACGTACCTGGCGCTCCTCTCGGAGCAGTCAGGTCAACTGTTAAGTTGGCCCATACCAACCCCCTCCCCTGAACCCTCCTCCCCACCGGAATATCAACAAGTTCTCGCCAGAAATTACAATTTCATTCAGGAAAGGAACGGAACCAGTGTTAAACAGAGGTGAACAGTGGTGAACAGTGCTTAAGTCAGTGAGAACAACTCAACAGTAACAGTCGTACCCAAGTTAACCTTCACACAGTGAGGTCCCAGGTACCCAGTGATAACGGCCCGTGAGACCCAACAACAACCAGCGATGTGTTAATCCGTCTACGATAGGAAGGCCTAAGACCAAACCTCACTCATATAACACCATCTGTGAGGGAATTACTACACCACATGTCCCTCATAACACCATATGTGAGGGAATTACTACACCACGTCAAGTCCCTCATCACACCATCTGTGAGGGAATTACTACACCACGTGAGGCCCCTCATAACACCATCTGCGAGGGAATTACTACACCACGCCAGGTCCCTCATAACACCATCTGAGGGAACTACTACACCACGTGAGTTCCTCCTAACACCATCTGGGAGGGAGTTACTACACTACGAGTTTGCTGTTCAACACCTACATTAATCTGTATGTTCACTGTATGTTCCTTTACCTTTCTCTAATGAAGGCTTTTGTTAAACCACCAATGTATGTAATAAGTCATTTATGTCCAATGTATATTTTCAGCCTTCGGGCTGCAGAATTTTTTCAATAAACCGTTAATTATTATTATTATTATTATTATTATTATTATTATTATTTCCACTTCGAGGCTAAGGGGACTCTTGTAGGTGGACATCACTCTCTCACACAGTCACTGGGGAGTCTCATGCTGCTTCACTGTTGTCTTGGATGCCTTGGCCTTTCCAGACATTTTCAAAGTTACACTGCTCACTTCAGTCACAAGAACAGAACAAAAGCACTTGTCACAAAAACAGAACAAATGATAATGTAAAAACAATGAAAGCGGCCAACACTGCTTAAATTATAAAAAAGAAAAGAAAACAAGATAAGTACAATGTACAATGCTGGCTGTTAATCGTGGAGCCATGCAATGGCGGGTATATGATTCACAAAGAACCAAATGCGGCTGTAGTGCATGGGTTGGCCTTGTGGTGGCATGTGGGTAGGCTTACAAGTGACGGGAGAGATGCATCGTACATAGGGTTAAATATTGTTTCCTTATAAAATGTCAGACTTGACATAGAAAAATATAAATGGCATTGCTGGAATCCTTGCAAGACCACAATTAATTTGAGTACTGTATATACAACCCATAGTTTGCACTAGAGATAAAAAAAACAAAAACAATGGATATCGATGGTCATTCGATGGATATCGATATTTTTATAGTATATACCGGTAGCTCTCGAGATGGTCTTAATTTATGACCTTTGTTAAAGCGGAATATCGCTGATCGGGGTATCATATCTCGAGGTTTACCTGTACTGTACAGTATATTTCCACTGAAATAATAGAATTATGGCTAAAGGTGCTTTTCTTTCCCTTTGTCTCTTCTAATGCCCTTTTAAGAACTTTTCAAAATACTGTATTGTAAACGGTTCCTTCCTGACTTCTGGATTGCAGACAAAATAAAAAATAATTCATGTGTGCAAATCGTGTCAACACCTTCAAGTTAAAAACTATTTTACACAATTAAATCTTCCATCCAGACCATTTCACCTTGACAAAGTTGAAGACTATCTTATTTTTTTTGTCTTTATAAGTAATCAGAAGGCAGGAGGTGTACCTAAGGTATAAACAGTATATTATTGTTCCTACAAAAAAAAAGAGGGAAAATAAAGCTTTAACTCATACTATCTCCTTTCTGATACATGAAGTCATTACTACTGTAGAAGAGATGTCTCCATGCATAAAAAACTAACATAGTAGATGGTCACTCTTAAGAAACACAATTCCTGCCCTGTTTATTATGTAGCACTCAAATATGTAAGAAGACCTTCAAGGAGAAACCACCACGTAGTGTCAAAATGCTGATATATTGGATGAGGAAGACGAATTGAAGTCCATCATCTTTTTAGTGCAAATTAATGTGGCATGTACCAACACTTAATTTTTTACAAAAATAAAATACTGTATAGTGGTTTGTACAATCCTAAGTTGCAATGACAATGTGATTCCGCGAGTCGTGGTCCACTTAAAATGGATACTAGTTTCTACTTTAGCATTCTGGAGTAGCAGGTTTTATATTCAGAGACTACTTTCACTTTTCCATTATATATATATATATATATATATATATATATATATATATATATATATATATATATATACAACCTCATCCCGCCAGGACTCGAACCCACGATCTTATGTGTGTGACCGGGGAATGTTACCTCTAGACCACTAGGACACTAAAAGCAGTCCTAGACTTTGTTATACAGTATTTCACTGTTCATTGAGCTTATGGCGCTGTGAACCTCGAATAGGGGACTACCCGTGCCTCGTAAGTGATCAGAGTAACGTTTTGCCAAATCCGGCTTCGAAACACGAGGTTCCATATATATTTCATTAGCCCATAAAGCGCTCGGACTTCTACATATAATCAACAACCTAACCCCACCACGACACGAACTCACGATCTTAAGTGTGTGACCGGGGAACATTACCTCTAGACCACTAGGACACTAAAAGCAGTCCTAGACTGTTATATTTCACACAAAGCCTGTTCATCAAGCTTATGGGGCCGTAAAGCTCATTAGCGCTTTATGGGCTAATGGAGAAAGAAAGAAAAAAAATATATACTAACTAACTAAATCTATCTATCTATCTCAACATCTATCTATCTACATATATATATGTATATATGTCGTGAAAAAGACAAGTACGTTATATGCCACTTGGTAACGAGCAGATCTTTTGTACCATTATGTAGATTTTAATAATTCTATATTTTAGCAAAGATATACAGTGGTCCCTCGGTTAACGAGCACAATCCGTTCCAGCAGGTTGCTCGTTAGCCAAAAATCTCGTTAACCGAAACCATTGTTTCAATGGGTTTTTGGGTAATTGGTTCCAGCTCACCGAAAATTGCCTAAATTCAAATATTTTTTTTGAAATTGACACTTGCCTTGAGGTGTGTATGTAGAAGGCTCCTAGATGATGATGCTGATGTGAATTTGAAGTGGGAGGTGGAGAAGGGAGAAGAGAAGGAAGTGGAGGTGGAGGAGAAGCATTTTACTGCTGCTTGGAAGGTGAGTCACCTTCCATGAAAATGTCAAACCTCTGGACTGACATTTTCTCCACCATAAACATCCTCTCTCCTTCTTGAAGTGGAAGGCTGAGGGCTAGCATCATCCTCTCTCCTTTTTGAAGTGGAAGGCTGAGGGATAGCATCTTGTTCCCTCTGCATTTTACTGAAGAAAGTGTCAATTGTGGTCTGTGGGGTATCTCTCCTCCTCACTATTAACTTATGTTTAAAGAAGGAGACCATTGAGTCCTCAACATGACACAAAGTTAGTTCATTTTTTTCCACATCTTTGAAGCCAGTTCCCTGAACTTCTCCCAGTGGTAAAACACACCTTTCAACTCTTTAGTTGACATATGGTTATCACTTTCAATTTCCTCCTCACCACTGTCAGCCTTTAACATCTCATCCAGTTGCTTCAAGTCATCAGGAGTAAGTTCCTCCTCATGAGACATCACAAGCTCTTCGACATCATCCTCTTCCACTTCAAGGCCCAATGACTGACCAATGGACACAATCTCCTGATCCAACTCTGTTTCTCCCTCAAATCCCTCAAAACCATGGACTGCTGATGGCCACAGTGCTTTCCATGAAGAATTGAGGGATCTAGTGGAGACTTCTTGCCATGATGACACAATCAATTTTACAGCCTCCAGGATGTTGAATTGTGTCTTCCAGAACTGTTTCAGTGTTAGTTCAGGATCATTGGAAGTTGCCTGATGACACCTCCTAAACATTTTATTCATGTACAACTTCTTGAAGTTGTTGATCACATTCTGGTCCATTGGCTGTATGATTGATGTAGTGTTGGGAGGCGAAAACAACACTTTCACAAAGTCAAATTGATACTCCAAATTTCTGACAAATTCAGGGTCATGACCAGGAGCATTATCCATGAGGAGAAGAGCCTTTAAAGAGAGTTTATTGGTGGTTAGGTAGTTCTTGACAGAAGGGCAAAACACATCAACAGCCCATTCATTAAAGAGCTGTCTTGTCACCCATGCCTTACGGTTGGACTTCCAATAAACTCCAAGCTTTGTTCTTACCACTTTCTGTTGCTTGAACACCCTGGGGTTTTCAGAGTGGTAGACAAGCATAGGCTTCAGTCGGAAATCCCCTGAAGCATTGGCACCAAGCAATAGAGTGAGACGGTCTTTCATGGGTTTATGCCCAGGTAAAGAGGCTTCATCTCTGGTGATGAATGTTCTTTTGGGTATCTTTTTCCAGAACAGCCCAGTTTCATCCACATTGAACACTTGCTGTGGAAGATAATTTTCTTCTTCCATCAGTTCTTTAAATTCCACTAAAAACTTTGCTGCCCCTTCCTTATCAGCACTAGCAGCTTCACCAATCCTAACAACACTGAAAATGACACTTCTTTTCTTAAATTTTTCGAACCAGCCTTTGCTGGCCCGAAAATCTTCAAATTCTGTGCCTGAAGAACCAGGTTGATCTGTCTTTAAATGTTCATATATCTCCCTGGGTCTTTTACAAATGAATTCAGTAGAAACTGAATCACCTTTCATCTGTTTTTCCCTAATCCAGATGAGAAGTAACCTCTCAGTTTCTGCAATTAGGGATCTACTTTTAAACACTTTGGTAGATTTGTCTCTCACTTTCACTTCTTTAAATTTGTCTTTCTGTGCAAGAATTGTCGACACAGTTAATGTCGACATGCCATATTCTTTGCATAGCGCATTTGTTCTAATGCCTTATTCATGTTTTTTTTATAATTTCCTGCTTGGTTTGGATTGAAATCGCTTTTCTTGATCTCTTTGGCCCCATGCTGGATTCAAACAATGTCAACACGTGATCTTTTAAGTTTAAACTACTGTAGATGTAAGTAAAGAGTATTTTCTTTAAAATAACACTGCACTGCACTATATATTGTCAATATGTAAAATAAATTTCAAAATGACCAATAATTTGCTTGTAAACACAGAAAAAAAGCGTTTAGTTGAAGAGAGTCACAAGCAAGATGTTACCTCCACTGAAAATAGAGAGAGACTAACGCTTGTTTGGTGTGTTAAAAGGCTGGATGGCGCGCATAAAACTAGTGACTTTACCTTCAATTATGTTCAATAATTGTTAAAATGACAAAAAAAATTAATACTAAACTTTTAAAATTATTGAATAGTATAAACTTCTTGATATTTACTAAAATAGTAAGGAATTTAAGCCCTAAAACCGATTACTGTATTGGCGGACTAATAATACAGCTGGTTGACCACCAAGTGCAAGCAAAAACATGTTGAGGTCGGCTCGTAAGAAACTTGTTAACCGAAGTTAAGAATCTTATGGGAGGTAACTCATTTACCGAAATCTCGTTAACCGAGGCGCTCGTTAACCGAGGGATCACTGTACAGTACTTATACTCTAAAATAATGAGTGTTATAACAAAGTAACATTTTAAGAGGCATGCCTGTATATAAATAAAATAATCTCTTAAACTCTGATAACATTGGAGGCAGAACATGCAGCAGTCAGTAAATAGTTGCAAATCTTTTATCTTATATCCTGTACATGCAATTATAATACAGACAAACTGATGGTGAAAATCTATACTGGGTAATTATCTGTCACAAATCTGGAGCACAGCAAGTTGCCGATTTACATCAGGCCTATTAGTGTCGTTTCAATAAACTGTCAATGAAATTGGGAACAATTTCATATATACAATAAGTCATGACAATCCAATTTAAAATTTTTTTTTACTGTGAAGAACTCTAAAAACATTCAAAATGCAAGCCAGAATCAAAGTCCTATGGTATAATTGCCAGCTGAGCATTCAAACTGGGAATGCCACACCCCAAGTCACCGAGCCTACTTCAAGTGACTTTATTGACCAATCAGGGAATATGAAGTGATAATCCCCACAATTACTTAATGTAATCTTGGGTAAGCTGTTTATTTAAGTGCATTTCAGTGTGTTCTGTGTTAATTTGTCTCTAATATCTAGTCAAGTGAAGTTTAAATTAGGTTAAGATCCCAAAATTTGGCCTTGGAATGCAAACCCCAATTAGAACAAATTCAATAGAAAAAATGTGTCCAATTTATGCTGGTCCAATGTACATTGCATTTTCTAGGACCACATTGCCAATGTAAATCAGTGACTTGCTGTACTGTAGGACAGGCTGCTAAAGCAGGGCACTTCTAGAATGGTATCCCAGAATTCCATTTATTATATCTTGGTATTTTTGCAATTGAATTCAAGAGTTCTTCACTTGTATATGATGACTAATATTTATATTTCTAGAAGTATTTTACTATATCAACTAATAATTCCAAGACATAAACGAGATGCCTCAAGCTTGATAAGCACTGTAGTACCATAACTTCTACTGACACCATCCTGACTTGCCCTAAAATTCTCCTCTCTCACCGAGGAACTTCAAATCTGAAATTACACCTTTTGTCTACCACCAGTTAGCTGCTCCAGTGATCTTCTCTCTCCAGGGAAATTCAGTCTCTCGTTATGCCCAAAACTCTCTACGTGACGGTACCAGCGTGAGGCATGAGTAAAGTGTGGGGGAGGAGATTGGTTCAAAGCCTCACGAACGGTCACATCAGCTTGGGTTGGCAGATGCCCAAGAATGTAGCTTCGATCACTCAAGAAGAAATCCAGAGCACCCACTTCCATTGGAGTCGAGAGGAGACCCAACGATGGCAGCCCCAACTACCGACAGAGGGAGGGGAATAAAACTAAAGACCATCTCTTGAACTGTACTGTATATGTATCATTCCTAATACATGTTTACTGTAGCAGCCAGTATCTAATATACAGTACAGTACTTGTATAACCAGTATGTTGACAATCAATTTTAAGTACGAACAAATAGTTCCATAATATCTATACGCTGATTCTAATCCCAAAAATAATTAATCACCAGTGCAACTTAATTTAAATCTTATTACCAATGATACGGGCTTTAATTTCCCAAAACATGGTCATAATCTTGGGAAATTGTCATAATGAAAAAACAAAATCCTTAGATAAGAACTCAATAGCAGCAAATTGTACTTAATAAATCCCATAGGTCTATCCAGTTTATAAAATTATAAAAACTTTCAGCCTTTTCATTTTAAGTGAAATCACCATCTGCCTTTCAAGAAACTGACCCACTTAGCATCATTAAAGAAACTTCCCACTTACTATTCTCCCAATACAGTACTTTCAAAAATTAAAATTTCCAATGACATCCATGGATTGCATGCAACTTACAACCAAAAAATAACTTCTTTGTTATATCCAAGTGACAACATGCTGCAATAAAATACATTGAAGGTGCTCAAAATCAGTACCCATTTAGGTTTACTACTCACTTCACAATACATTATTAAATGATATTTTATCATTGCTGTTATTCTAACGATTGACATCTTTTTCTGAAATTATAAATAATTCCAAGGAAGTGGTACTTAACCCCTACACCCCAGGTGACGTTAGGGAACTCAAGCCTTTTCCTGCCACTGTTTAAATGCCCAGGGCGGGTTATCAGATTCCAGCATGACTATTTGGTGGTCACGCCACACGCAGGGTAGCATGGGTGAGCTGGGCTCAGTGTGGTTAGTACGCATTAGCCTGTCACCATGGAGAGTAGTTTGTCCATTTTATCATGTTGTATCAAAGTAATACTGCTAAAATTAGTGTAGTAGTATTACTGGAAAATAATACTATGATTATGTTGTATATGTATTTATTTGTGAAATTATTATTCTGATAATTATTTCTATGCATTACTTGCTCTACCAAGCACAAAAACAGCCAGACAGCCTGGTGACAGACTGCGTGTCTGTCGCCGAGCACTTTTTGTGAAAAATAATGCAAATAAAATATTATAAATTAATTATTTATTGGAAATAAGTATTATAATCAGTAAATATATGCATTACTGGCCATCCCGGACACAATGGCAAGCAGAAAATGGCCGATAAATGCGGAAGTGACCACGAGCGCTCGCTGTCAAAACAACACTGTCCCTTTATCTCCCTCCCTCGGCGCTGCCAGGGAAGTTTCTAGAGGGTCAATATACAGTGATCCCTCGGTTAACGAGCGCCTCGGTTAATGAGATTTCGGTTCACGATTTACCTTCCATAAGATTCTTAACTTCGGTTAACGAGCAATCCCTCGATTAACGAGTTTTTTACGAGCCGACTTCAACATGTTTTCGCTTACATTTCATGGTCCACCAGCTGTAGTAGTAGTCCGCCAATACAGTAATCGGTTTTAGGGCTTAAATTCCTTACTATTTTAGTAAATATCAAGAAATTTATACTATTCAATAATTTTAAAAGTTTAATATTAACTTTTTTAGTCATTTTAACAATTATTGAACATAATTGAAGGTAAAGAAACTAGTTTCTGGCGTGCCATCCAGCGTGTTAACACACCAGACAGGCGTTAGTCTCTCTCTGTTTTCAGTGGAGGTAACATCTTGCTTGAGACCCTCTTCAACTAAACGCTGTTTTTCTGTGTTTCCAAGCAAATTATTGGTCATTTTGAAATTTATTTTACATATTGACAATATATAACGCAGTGCAGTGTTGATTTAAAGAAAATAATCTTGAATTACACCAAGAGAACTAAAATTTTATGGGTGAAATGGTGCCATGGGGTGACTTCATTTCACCCCAATGCCTTCTCTTCTCCCTTCTCCTCCACCCCCATTCTAATTCCCATCATCATCATCATCCAGGAGCCTTCTACATACACACCTCAAAGTAAGTGTACTTTTCTACCTTTTTTGTTAAATTTAGGCAATTTTCGGTGAGCTGGAACCAATTACCCAAAAACCCATTGAAACAATGGTTTCGGTTAATGAGTTTTTCGGTTAACGAGCAACCTGCTGGAACGGATTGTGCTCGTTAACCGAGGGACCACTGTATAGTTTTTCTTACTTCTTTTTTATTGTTTTATCATTTAAAAAGGGTAAAAATATTTTTGGAATACAGTCTCTCCTCGACTTACGACGGGGTTCCGTCCCGACGACCAAGTCATAAGTCGAAAAGGCGAAAATAATACAGTACATTAAAATTCTAAAATGGGCGTCTCTTTTTCTTCTCAGTACCACGAGAACTCTTACTTTTACTCTTGCCAGCCATTTTAAAGAGAATTACAAACAAAAATTTTGTCAGTACACAGCGCAATCACTAACGTTGGTACTAGAAAATACGTAATTTGATAAATATTTTATACAACCACGGCGGTCGTACGTACGGGTTGTCGTAAGTCGAGGAGTACCTGCAGTTGACTTTTCTTGATTTACCCAGCTTGGGGGGGTACGGCCAGCGGCACCCTGGCCCGGTGCGTATGTGAAAGTATTCATGAAATGCTGCCAAATATAATTTCAAAATCTAAAAGCTAAAGCATTAGGACAGATAGCAGTGTGGTAGCAAAGCAAACAAGCGGATGTTGGAAATTGTATTCTCAACATGCTTCGACCTTACAGTCTTCCTCAGAGTAAATGATACATCAAAATCATGCTACTAATTCAAATCTTGCAATTCCAGAAACAGGGTGGAGCTACATCGGGTCCTTTGATTGGTCTGCTGCCACTGCGACCTCTTCCACGACCCTCCAATCATGTGTTGTCATTTTCCTTGCTGCGTTGGTCCTCAACATGCAGTCTGACTTTGTGTTAAGTTGCAAGGTGATGTGAATTGATTCCAAAGCTTCCCTGATCTTATCTACGCCTTGGTGTATAATTCTTGACCCACTCCACCAGGGCAAATGTCCTTCATTGTCTGTGTGGGCAACTAGCGAGTTTTTGAGTGTTATGACAAACATCAGCCTTGTGCTCAATGGTTCTTGTGGAACACCCGTATCCGGTTTCTCCAAAATAAAATTTGCTGCAGCCACTTAACGCCTCAGCCTCAGTTCACGTCATATGAGGTTTTGTAATTTCGTGGTATGGTTTGAATCATTACTGGGTAGATTTTGTTGCCAAGTAGGCATTTATCTTATGCAATCCTCCTAGTCTCCTTTCTTATCTCAGCTTTAGTGATATAAGGATCTTGCCCTTGGACTTCACATGCCTCACTACCTACCTTTTTCAAACCACCAGCCACCAAGGGCAAGTGTACAGTAGTTGGGGACTCTTGACGACCATGAGCAGATTCATGATCAATTACTGGAGTTAATAATAAGGACTGTAAATAGTAATAAAATAGTAAAACAAGTGTCCTGTACATCATTCTGCCAATAAATTAGTATTGTTTATCTTGTATTGCCAACCTCACCCAACTGCACCACACAGACACCATGATGCCAACCTGTGGTAAGGATATGCATTTCTTTACTGTTTATATCATGCTTGATCAGTTTGTAAGATTATACTATAATTGTTTTCCCCCCAAATATACCTGTTGGGTGGGGGAAGGGGGGGGGTGCATGCTTACCATAGCCTGGTATGCTTATCTTGTTCTTCCTCATCTTCACCAGGTTGCCTACCTTCATCCAAGACATTGTAAATATTCTTGATGATGATGTATGTATTTTTCTGTCTATTATTTGTTTGTAAAAAACGGAGTTGGGAACCACCATATATCTTCCCCCATTGATGTTTTTAATGCTGTTAGTGCCTCTGTTAACCCTCTCGCACACAAGATAAGTTTTAAGTTTTCCAGTTCCAAGATCACATCCATCTCTGAGGCCCACAGGGCAGGCGAGACTGCACACGGTGAATGTCCTTTTTTTTCATTTTTGCTTTGTCAATGTACCCCCCAAAACATGTTTTTATTGGCATAAACCATATATCTTTGGCTTCATAACTGATTGCTCTGTAACATAAGCATCATAATAATAATAATAATAATAATAATAATAATAATAATACAGGTATATAGCTATTTTTCATCACTTCTAATAAACGTGAGAAAAAATACACACCAATACGTTCACAATCTGCTAGCTCAAAACTGTCAGAGCCAAATGTTTAAGTACTATACACTGCAAGAAGTGGAATTTTATGAGCTTTCCAATGTATTAATCATATTTCTGATATCACTAATATTTTTTGAGAAAATAGCAAAAATATGATTCTCAAATGGTAAAATAATTTATTTTCCTTTTCAATTATTTTTGTGCCCATGTTGTGTATCAATATTAATTATATTGCATCTTGTAGCCAACACTATAACAAAGAGAATAGTACTGATAAAATTCATTTAAGTCTCGGTTTTTTTGGGGGGGCATATTTTTTAATACTGTACCAAAAATTCCATGTTTCTTTCAGGAGACTTACCTTGGTAGCATTAAATTTTTAGCAACAGGGCATCCATGAAAATTTTCAGACATTGAAGTTTTCTATATAGCAATGAGGTATGGACAACCAATAACAGCCCTAGATAAACAAAATACAATAAAGAATTACTTCAGGCTATGATTTTTCAGCATTATCCACACGTTTCACACTCAACAATGTGAAAAAAGAAAGAAAAAAAGACTAAACTTGCAATGAAAAAAAAAAACTTACTCCACGAACAGCTTCGCCAATAGTAGTTCTCTTTGCAGATTCTCCATCCATTTGAGCACACGCTGAATAGAGTGTCACCTCCACACCTGCAACCTTTGGGGAAAAGTAGTCATTGAAGAAATCTTATGATACAGATCAATAAATGATTTATATATATCCTTAAACAAGTCACACAAGAATAAACAAGGATAATTTTTTTTAAATGTAACCTAACACCTGTACAAATTATATTTCACAACCTAAAATACAAATGCACTTCAGAAATAAAGAAAAAGAAAATAAGATGTTTTTTCAAGTTGCAAGTAAATTTTAAATACAGTACAGTATATTTATGATCTCAGCAGAGAGGGATATACCAAATATAAAAACAAACCAAAAAATTGAAACTACTGTACTAAACATTTTATCAAGCTAAGACTATAGATTATCTAAAAAATTCTCATACTGTATTTCTGTATAAACTCGAATACAGTTCAAATTTTTTTGATCAAATTTTTATACAAGTAGGGGGTCAAACAATATATGCAGAGTATTTTTAAGGGGTTTAAAATTCATGCATTTTCAGGGGTCATTTACAGCTAATAATAATTACCCAGAACATGCTTTCGGTAGGCTAGCCTTACCAGTAAGCTCCTTCAACCTGGGCTTGCCTACCATAACCTAAATTCTTTCTCTGTGTTGTTACAAGAAAAACAGAACTTCATTCACCATACAGTATAAACTGCTTTAAATACCTAATACAAATAAAGATTTTTAGATAATGTTCTGATCATTTGCATTTGTCAACATCACTGGCAGCACTGTTGCCATGTTAGACTCATAATTGTAGCTACATCCCCATAGCCCTATCCCTATCAGGCCTAGCTGTGAGGTGTTATGGTTATTTTTCAACTCCTAGTTTCAGGTAAATATACTTTTTTTTTTATGTGCACACAATCCTACATACAAAGTGTGAAAAAAACGGCAAAAGAAAAAATTATCATAAGGTCAAACACAAAGGAATAAATATATCTTTGCACAAGAGAGTTAGCAGATTGAGCAAGGGAGCAGAGAGTAAAAAAACAGATGACACAGCCATTATCTAAGCTTGATATATTACTCCGCTAGCACTATACTGTATATGGCGAGTCATTTAAAAAACAAAGTATTTGTAAGTAACATTTAATTAATTAGAAATTACTAACCTGGCTGAACTTATTGTGGCTCTTATCATCGGGATCACAGAAATGTTCGATCTCAGCCATCGTAAACTCTCTTACTCGAAGAAGACCCGAGCGAGGTGAAATTTCATTACGATAAGCATTGCCCACCTGTTAAGTGATAAAAATGCTATTACATGTATTACAAACCCTTAAATTTCATAAATGGGAAATAATCACTGGATGGAAAGGAAAAATGTAATGGAGTAAAAACATTAAAAATACAAACTACTGTACAAGTAAGGCAGTGAGTGAAACGATAAGGAGTTGAAGTGAAACCGCAAATAAACATCTACAGAAAATGTCAGACTCAAAAACTGAGAGCAGGTGCAGCTAAATATAACAACAATGACTGTTGCACTGCTTAAGGGTAAATGCATAGAGTAATCATCATTATCAATGTTTTTAAGACCATTTTTCATGCATGTGTAGATTAGCTATGAAAAGTGAACAAAATAATTATATCAAATTCACAATCATGCTTTTCAGTCAATCAGCTGGAAAAATACATATGATCATATAGTAATTGCATTACTCCACTTGGTCACCAGCATTGTCTGATGCTTTAAACATTTAAACAGCTATTCCAGAGCTACCAGTAGTCCTTCCATTCTATATTTTGTCAACTGCTTCTTCACTCATTCTCCTTCAATAACCTGAAATGATCCCTGTCTGGCTCTGCTGCTTCTAGGCTAACCTTTGTCCAGGTTGAATGCCTCAATCAACAGTCAATAGTAGTTGTTTCTCCAAGAACCCTTAATTTCCTCATAAACAACAACCACATTTCAATCATCTCTTCTTAAGCACTGTTCGCCAACTACATCATTGATTTTACTCACTAATGTGCCTTGCTACAGGTGTTGACTATTATAGGATGGGATTAGGAACTTTGAAAAGCCATCGTAAGGTGATCGATCACATATTGATATTAATAACTAATGGGTTCTTTTCCCGAGACCCCGAAGAAGCCAGAGTTATCACTCGGAGCAGTTATATTTTAACTCATAATTTCAGGTAGACACGTGATTTTTATTATTGTTATTATTTTTTAAACTGCTACAAGCACACACATTCATACAAAATGTGCAAAACATAATTATAAAATAATTATTATCAGGGAATCAGGGAAAACCTATGTTATAGTTATTTTCAACTCGTAATTTGAGTACATATACTGTACATAATTTCATTTTTCCTGTTACATGCACATATGATCTTCCATAAAGAATGTGCAATTTTTAAAAAATATAATTATCATAAGGCCAAAAACATAAAGGGAAGAAACATTTTGTACATTTGAGAAAGTAAACACATGTAGTGGGGGATGGGGAAGGGAAGGGAAGGGAAGGGAAGGGAAGGGAAGGGAAGGGAGGGGGGGGTAGCGTGGGATATCTCGGCTCGCTCACTCGTGTCCCGTGTGTAATGACAAGATTACCAAATGGCAACGCAGCATTTTATTCTTTTATTTAATCTATTATTACTCTTTTTTTTGTCACATTTACTGGTACAGTATACAGGTGCAGTGTATATTATTTTATGTACAAAGAGTAGCTTGTACCAAATGCAAACCATTCTCTGGGATACGTGACCCAGTTCAACTGCTCAGCCTGGCAGTCACTGGGGATGGGCAGAGCCTTCCATGCATCCCGGGTGGGTTGCATCACCATACCTCGTAATATTACCAGTTATTACACATCACTTTTTCATAGCAGTGACAATGCAGAAAAAACATTCAGATAGTGACCATCGTAAAGGTGATCTTTAGGCATCACATATAGGTATACGATGTTAAATTTTTAACACCGTAAAATTGATCGATCACATAGATATCCATCGTATAATGGTCAACACCTGTATTGTGTATACCTTATCTCCAGCATTTACAGTACCCAGCTTATGCCATCATAAAAATCAAATTCATTACATTTCCTTTAGTAGGTCTAGTAAAAATTATCAAATTAATGTACTTTAATCAGCTATTATCCACTTATCCATTCTAATAATTTTATCTCAGAAAAATGTTTCCATCACAGGGAACTAGCACATTTTCATCAGGAAACAAAATTACTGCATTACATCTTTCAGTCCATTGGATCTTTTAATGGTCAGTGAAATCAGCTTGGGGTCATAAGGAAATTGAGTAAACTGGGAAGCAGCAGTGTGGGCCTGAGACCTGTTGCTCCTCTAAAAGTAAAGTAAAAAAGTGTAGGAGAATTACAAGTGTGAAAGTATGAGCACAAAATTAGAGGAAAGATGATTTAACATAATATACTGCATGTACTTACCTGAGCACATGCAAAAGGCAATTTTCCTTGATTATATTCCAACAATCGCTTGAAATTAACAAAAATACCCTGAGCTGTTTCTGGTCTCAAGAAGCCTTTCAGGGTGCCTGCAAAAGAAAAAATTTAATGAAAGTTGAGAATGTACTGTATTGTCAATAAGACTTAATAATTATCAGTTCTAATTACAGTGTAGTTTTTATTTTATTTACTAACTGACTAGTCTAAGTCACCCATACAGGATATAAAACATAAAATAAGAAAACATCAAGCACTTGATAACTCTGCAAACTGATACTAAATGAATATTAAAATTTAATATCCCCTGAGGCACCCAAAAGCTAAGTCATAATCATTTATGAATTATATCTAATTCACCAACCTAATATAATGTATAGTACACACTCTCAAAAAAGTATCTATATAATTTTGTGTTAGACAGAATAATGAAGGACAAAGAATTTTGACAAACCTACCGAGACAATAAGAGTCGGTGTTCATTTTGAAATTGATCAGACCCCTCCATAAAGATACTTTATGGAGTGCATGTACAAATAATTCAGAGATAATTTTTTTATGTAACAGCACTGTAATGAGCCCCAATACTTAACAAAACCATAGTCCTGGTACTGTACATACTTCAACTACCTGAAGTTGAACAATTTCTGATGAAACAAAAGTATCTACCTAGAACAAAAAATCTTACTTTACACCCTCTCAGTTGGCAGAAAAGTTAAAAACTCTCCCAATTCAAAATGAAGCCACATAATGCAATCTAAGTAAGTCCAACACGAGTCCTCCCAGGTATACAATATGCCCATTAGCACCAATTCTGAAACATGTTTACTGAGAACGAGGAAGTTGATTATTTTATAATATTTTATCAACTGTGCACCAAATGAACCTAAATAATATGGGAGTTATGGTGAAATTTCATAAAGATGTGTTAAATGGATCCTGGGGGAAGAGGGAGCTACTGTAATGGATCCTCTCCCCTACAACTCCCAACTGAGCTCCGGCCGCGCACCTACCAGCCAATCAGAGTACAGCCAGCTACGCCGAGAGACTAGGTCTATGCAGTGGACGTAGGGGTACGATCGCCGACCTAGTCTCGATCTTCAACCTCCAGCTCAGGATCAGTGTGTTTCACACCTTACGCTTAAGCCGCTGTGATTGGCCCTCTCGCTACGCTCACCCCAAATCCTGATCCTCGTAAATTGTATAAATACGGCCATGCCTGGCCAGGGAGACCATTCTACAGTCGTTTACCGGCCCAGCAACATCTCTCACAGCTCCTCACCACCCAGCTTCCTCAGAAACCTCCTCGCCCTACAGGACCTCTGAGCAAGCTTCTCCTCACCTAGTCACTCCTAAGCACTGCACTGTACAACAATATATATACAGAAAGTGCATTGTGAGTTTCCTTCCTCCATCCCATCCTGAGTGTGAACACAAACACAAATTATACCCCACACTACCACCTGTGCTGCCTCCCGCCTGTTGCTCCTAGATACATTCTTATCTTTCACACACAATATATCCCTACACTCTTATTTATTTCTTATTTATATATTTATAGAACTGAACAGTATACAGTTTTCTCCTTATTCATAAGGCAAATTCTGTATTTACTTACAAATAACACTTTATAGTACAAAACAATTGTATTGGTGAAAACAGCTGTCGACAACCAAACTTAGTCTGAATTTCAACCAAGAGAGTAATAACATAATAATGGATTTTCTTGAAACAGTCCAGATAAGCAATGTTATGTCTACACTTCCCCCAAAGACTCACTTTTTTCAGAGTGGAATCTGTCCCAATTAGTCCGGTGCATTGAGGTACAGTACTACTGTATTTGGAACTTCAAAAACAAGTAGCATCAACTAGCCATAAGATAGTCTAAATCTGGTAGATCGAGTCCCATCCTTATACAGTAATAGCCACTGAAATAATTTCCTGGTGGCTAAATGTCTGGTTATTCCAATTACAAACCTGTAGGTCCAATGCAAATGGGGAACATAAGGTTGAATTCCACAGCATCAGAAAGGTCATTTCCCGTCAAAGGAGATTTCATGTCATATTCCTTAACTACGCCATCCATCTCTTCCTGTCAGGCAAAAATACAAACATCTAAAACTATAGCTTATGTAGATGCCAAAAAAATTCTTTGTGAAGTTTATATGGCATATTATTGTTTGTTTACCTATGCTTAGGAAACAAAAGAGCTGTGGTAAGCAAAAGTACAAGTCAATTATGATGGTAATGGAATGCAACAATGAGCTGTGAAATGAAATACTTGGAGGAAAAGAAAATGCAAATTAAATAACCCAAAAAGCTGAGAAAACATTTTCTGTATTTTCATAGGGACAGAAAATAAATAGGACTTATTTACAAAGGATTCCTGCAACAAACTTGTACAGTTATTAATTCAGTAAAATTGCAATTAAATCAATGTATGTCATTTTGGGGAGGATCTTTTTATTAGGCAATTTTTTTTTTCCTGTACAAAAACTCAAATATAAATTAAATTTTATCATCAATCTCAAATGTTTATACTGTATATACAGTACAATGGTCTCTGCAATTGTGAGACTTGACAGTTTAAGATTAAAAAATGTAACAAATTTATTTGTACCCTTATTTCAAATAGATAAGGGATCCTTAGATGTTTCAAGCAATTTTCATAGGCATCCAGTGAAGACATCAAAAAGTCAAACCCCATACAACATCAATCCCACAGAATGTGGTCACTTAGCAGGGGTAGATCCAGGAATATCAAAAGGGGAAGGTCCAAGAAGTTGTGGGTGGGGGAACATGGCAAGCAGAGCATGCCCACCCAGATGGGGGGTTTTGGAGGGCACTGAAAGCCCCCCCCCCCTCCCCCCACCCCCAAAGAATTTTTTTTTAAATCTGACCAACATATTACTAGACAACAAATAAAAACAAAAAATCCATAACATGGTTCAGAGCAGTTTCCTTTTGGTAATTTTGAAGTGCTGATTTAAAATCTGGCAATAAAAATTCTCGGGCACATACAGTTTATTTGTTATACAGAAAATTAAATCTTACAAATACAGAAACTGAAAAATACTAATTTTCCCGTTATTCCTGTTACTTTTTCCACGTCATCACACTAAAATTCAATAAAGAATGAAAACAATCATAAGACACAAAAAGTATTAAATTAGCCACTGCATAGGCATTTGTTATTTTATTTCATCCTTTTGTGTTGTATTGTCCTCCGATTGTAAACACCAGCAATAGTTCCCCATCATGGCAGGATCCCATCTACCCTGGTACCTTCCCTCCATATGTCTAATGTCCTGATGAAATCACTCTCCCTGTTCATCACTAACCGCCCCCAGATTCTCAGGAAAAAAGTCCAAGTGCGAGTTGGCAATAGTTTTCTTCCTTCTTGTTTTCAAGAAACCCTTGACTAAAGGTGTGAAGGATTTCCATGCAGCAAACTCATTTTCATTCAGTTTGTTTTCAAAGTCGTCATCACGAAGTAACTTTCTTATCTGTGGGCCACCCAAGGATACCCTCTTTGACTTTAGCATTACTGAGCTGTGGGAATTTTCCCCTCAAGTACACAAACCTATCACCTTGTTTATCCAAAACCTTCACAAAATTCTTCATTAGTCCCAGCTTGATGTGTAAAGGAGGTAGAAGTACATCGTTTGGGTCTAACAAGGGAATATATTTAACGTTGCTTTTTCCTGTAACAGACTCTTCTCTCTTTGGCCAGTCCTGTGTGTTGTAGTGTTTTTCTGTTGCTCTGTTCCATAAACACAGAAAACAGCAATATTTCGTGAACCCTCCTTGAAGGCCGAGTAAAATGCCTATAACCTTCAAATCGCTGCAGTTCTGCCATCTATACTCCTTGTTTTTAATAGTGGTCAGTATTTTATCCATACTATTATATGTTTCCTTCAAACCTACAGAATGCACTACTGGAACTGAGGGCTTCTGATTCCCATTATGCAACAATACTGCTTTCAAACTAAACTTGGAGGAATCTATGAAAAGCTGCCATTCCTTTGGGTCATGTTTTTCTACCAACTCTGACATCAGTCCATTTACATCAGTACACAAGCAGAGGGAATCCTGCATTCTGTACAGTGAGGTTAGGGACAGCATTTCCTCCTACTTGCTGTTCAGCAATGCCAACCTTGCATTTAATATATCCCTACCAACACAAGTACGTATCTCACATTCCTACACTACATATACACAAATATGTTATGTGACTGACATTTTATATTGCCATATTTGAAATCAGCACCCCAAAATTAATATAGTGCAGCATATTTGATCCATGTTACCGAACCCTTGTCAACTAGTGATCAGCATTTTGAGGCCATTTTAAAGCCATGTGCACTTGATATTAGGAGATATTCTGAGGTCAATGGTAATTATTTTTTACTATACAAAAATTCTTTAGTACAATACTGCACAAAAAAAAAAATTCTGATGAATAAGGGAGGGGTTCCAGACCTCCCCTGATCTGCCCGTGCGCAGTGCACAGACAAACATCTGCCAGCCACCTTGGACATGCCCGTGTGGGACCAGTCTTTCACCAAATCTCTTGTCAAGCCAATACTGTAAGGGGATTCTTACCATTGTCATTCCCTCTAGCAAATTTATTTTGCGCTTTATTATCTCTTTCTCTTCCTGAGAAGTTTTCTTGTCGGCCATCTTCTTCTCAAAGTGCTGTTTGATAAGATGGTCCAGACGGAAACACTCTCCACTCTTTACATCCTGCAATATGCAAAATATACTATTTATAAAACATTGTTTTAATTAAAGGGTCATGATATTTCAAAGAAAAAGTATACTGTATTTCATACACCAGGACAACGATTATAAATCTCACTGCTCAATTATTTTTAAGATAAACGCTCTGTAATGGTTCTGTAATGGTACAGCACAGAGTAATTTTTCTTACCAAATACCTGTACAACAATCACCCATGGCATCACATAACACTAGAAAACTCTCACTGGCAGTCTTGGTGACTTATTGTACATATTTTCACACTTAAAAGCAATATAACTAAAAAAAATCAGTAACTATTTATGCATCTTACTTTGCACTCCCTCGAGAGACATAGAGCGAGGGGCGACCTGATAGAGGTGTATAAGTGGAAGGCAGGGCTAAACAAAGGGGACATTACAAAGGTACTCAAACTATCCAACCAGGAGCGAACTCGTAACAATGGTTTTAAATTAGACAAATTTAGATTTAGGCGTGAAATAGGTAAACACTGGTTTGGAAACATAGTGGATGATTGGAACAAGTTACCAAATATCATCATTAACTCGAATACGCTGAATAGCTTCAAATAGGGGTTGGGTGTAAACGGGACTGCCCAGTATGGGCCAATAGGCCCGCTGCAGTTTCCTCCATTCTTATGTTCTTATATCCACCAGAAATTTGATATTTTAATCTGCTTGCTGTAAGTCCAGTATAAATAGCAGGATATAGATCAGTGATTCTCAACCTGGATGGTAGCACCCCCCAGGGGGCATTTGCCACCTGTTCCATGAAAGGGGGGTGCTGAAATGAGAAAGGTTGGAAACCACTGGTGTAGATAAATGCTCTGGACAACACTCCCTACATAATACAAATCTCTGCAGTTCTTAAAAGTTGTATGAAATTGCCTAAATGAATAGCTAGTGTATAAATGTGATTCTTGAGTTGCTATAACAGCAACAGTCAGAATTCTTATAGACAGACAATCTAACAGATTTTGTCATTAAAATTGGCTCATAAATTGATATACTGTACACAAAAAAGGAAAATTGAAGCATATCCAAGGGTATGAAATAAGTGACCTATAAGATTTTGCCCAAAATAACACCTCTTCCCAGAGCCTGTCTTGGCCAAGAGATTTGTCTTGTCTGGTAGTAGGCTGCACTGCTTTCAAGATAATGTAAATTACTATATATAGCAGGTCCTTGTCCAGTGAACCAAAGGTGAATTTGTGCTTCAAACTTCTAGCCAAATGGTCGATTCAAAAGTCAACTAGGATTCAAATTCACCGAGGCAAACCTCACTGGGAAACTTCCCTCTTATCTTAATATTCTAGTCAACTATGCATTATAGTTTAAGTGCTTCGATTCTCATATCCTATGCTGATACAAAACCCCACCAAGAGATGAAGGATATAAATCAGGTCACTCATCTCATACCCTTAGCTACAGAGTACAACTTTTAATGTTAAACTCAAAGATTTTACACATCCAACTCCATCATAATATGCAAAACCATCATCAGTTCCAAATGTAAAATGAATCCGCTTCCAAAACCGAATACAGTATATCAACCACCTAGATGGCAGCTGTTCTAGCATGGGATAATGAAATGAGTCTCCTGGAACAAAATTCAGATTAAATTAGAGATAAATTCCTTAAATAAAGGATCCAAGGATATTAAAGCTCTTTTCTGGATACAACTGGCCAATACTGTACTCAAAGATGACAATAATACTGTGGTGGTTGTGGGCGGCAGTGGTGGTCCGAAAGTTACCGGCTGCCTCGACCACCACCTTGGACTGTATGCGTAAGAAGGAGAGTTAAAGTGTTGGCGACAGATGAGGTGGGCACCACCTGTAACTCACCCCACACAGACCTCTTGCCCCTAAAGATCTGTCTGGATAATCAATTATTATTGTCATTTTTAGTGAAGCTGAGCTGCGTTGGAACGTCATGACCTTGTTTACATGGGTCGTACTTCCAGCTTTTTAATCTGCCATTTTAGTGTTGTTTTAAATTAATAAAATATTTTATGCAAGAGAACCTATAATATTTTCATGCTAACCTGGCCCATTAACCATGCACCTTTTCTAAAAAAATAACAGATTGGTTCATAGAAAATGTTCGAGTAGCTGTCCATTTATTCAAACTAAATGTGTTCACAATTGGTAAGCAGACCTGTTATTCTCTAAAATAATGTTAAATATCTGGAACATCAAAATGAAAATCATTTCAAAGCATTAGCACTTAAGAGAGAATGTTAGATATTTATCATAAAAGGTCAAAGATGAAATTCACTTTTGAATGAAGCCTTTTAATTATTATTTTTTGCTTTGTACCAAACATAAAGCAAACAGAAACAAATGATACCAAAAATATAGTACTTCAGTAGAACGTTGATATAACACGAGATATGTTCCAAGAGAGGTTGCTTTAAACCGAATTAGCACTAAATCGAAGTGTTGTTTCAAAGGAATAATTTAGTTTGGTACTTGAGAGACACACAAAATACTAAAAAGACTGAGAGTCTACTCAGATGTACCTCAGCCCATCTCCTAGAATAAACAAAACATTGTTTTTTGTAGTATTATGTTAAAACAAACACTCATAAATCAACAGCTAAAATTATGGAATGCAAAATGGTCTGTGTACAGTACTAGCAATCAGCTGATGTTTGGGGGTCGCGTGGGCCATGGCGCTGCCACGCAGATTTGCCAACTCTGTCCTTTTAAGGACAGTCTGTCCTCTTTTGAGATACGTTTGTCCTTTATTGTCAAAATAAAAAAGGACAAATTCACAAATTCATCCCCCCACATGCATAAATCATATCACCCAACAAAATGAGATAAATTATTCAACAAAATGGGCTCCAAACAAGAAGGTTATTAGTTAATCCCTAATAACTATTGATTGTGAAAACCTTGAATTCATCATCACCATTACACAAAGATAATGGGCAAGTTAACATTTGCCTGTTCATCTAATCTTTTACCCCTTCCCTTCATCTCAATCAAGTGATCTAATCAAACCCCAAAACAGGGTTCAGAGATCAATGTAATTACCTTGCAACTTCAGGGATATGAATCTTTTCTTAAATGGTCACAAAAAAGGTTCAATTAATTCGTATTAATAAACCTAATAAATAATTTCTAAGATTCAGGCACCATACTTCACAAGTATTGTCACACTGACACAGTAATTCATGGTACCTGCAAAGTTTTCTTATGGCCAGGGGATTGTCCGTGGGCCTTAAACCTCGTTCAATTTTAAAGCAATCACCAGGCTAGGAGTCTGATGCACCGGCTTCATATTGGTTTGGTAGATAAGGAGCAGAATTAGAGCAATTTACATTGATCAGTTAAAAAGTGTAACCTTTGACTGGACAAGTCAAGCTTCCCCTGGACACAACAGACTCTGCCAGGGGGTTGATCTTGATAGCAGAATCTCACAGGTCACTTGGTGTTATAGAATAATAGGTAAGTTATCAACTACTGATTAGTTACTTCTACCCATTGATATTTCAAGATGTCCTAAATTTGCTTAACAAATTATATTAGAAAACAGTACACCCACCTTAACCATGTAATCTGCAAACTTATCTACATGCCCAGAAGCCTTCAAGACTGTTTCAGGTGTGAGGATGGAACAATTGACCTTCAACATACGCTCTTGGATTACAAAATGTTTATGCCATTCTGCAAGCATGTTGTCTACCAGGTCACAACCCATTGGTCCAAAGTCATACTGCCCTGTTCAAATGGTAGTTAACTATTATTATACGTTATAAAATTTGAAATGAAAACAAACTAAGCTTATTGTCCTGTGAAACAATAAGGAAAAACAAGAGTGAATACAGCCATTCATCAAGTAAATTACCCTACAATCAGCAGGTTACACTTTAAGTAGGTTTGATTTGTTTGTGTGATACAGTATTTAAAAAATGTCAACTCTTAAATTTGTAACTCTAAATAGTTATCTAAAAAACAACAACAAGTGTACAAGATGATCCTCATGGCAATTAATTCTACTGTACTGTACTCACATACCTGTAATTCCACCATAAATGGCAAAGGAGTTGTCATAAAAGAAGCGGCGTTTGATCAGATCATTCATCTTGGCTCGGTCAAAGGAGTCAGGTGGGCTGAGCTTGAGTGTCATGTCCTCCAATTCCTGAGTTGATATTAATAGATTTGCATTACATAAACAGAATATAGTTCTTTGTTCTTTACATCATTACCATAATACTGTAATAGTTACACTGATGTAACAGAGGAGTGTTTATACTTTACATGTGATAATAAATAATACAAATTCATGGGTATCTCTATTACTACAGTATGTTATATTTATTTATTTATTTATTTTTTTTGTGGTAAAAAAATTATAATTCCAAGCCAAGTGCTGGTTACTGCAGTGTTTATTTACAGGTATCCCTCTTTTAACGATCATTCACTTACCAATATTTCAGTTTAGCGATATAAATTTTTTTAACACCCTTCTTTCAATCTATCAAAGTATACTGTCCTCATATCTGAAGGTTGGCGACCAGAGTCTTCCACTCTAAACTGTTCTCGGGCCATTTTTACCAATCTTCCAAGGTTTTGTACTCTTTGGAGACCCAGCTTTTAATTTTATTCATCCATCCCAGTCTGCCTTCACCTGGCCCTCCTTCCCTCAACTTGCCCATTAATATTTCTGTTATCCCTTCATCCCCAATTTTTTCTGTACATTTCAAGTAACGTATTTCTATTTAAGAATTTGCCAGTCATGTTACAGTACAGTACTACGTTTATTTTCCTGTCAGTGTAGCTTATTCTTAGCATTCACCTATTACACCACATTTCAAAGGCCTCCAACCTCTTTCTGGTGTCTACTGAAAACGTCCATGCTTCTGATCCATACAAACTTAAATTAATATCACTTTTCATTAGGTCTTTTAGATTATTAAATGCTGTTTTTGCTTGCTATATTCTTGTTTTGATTTCTTCCATACATCTACCATCACAGCTAATGTTTCTTAGTGTTGCCAAGAGTAGGCAAAAGCAGCTGGGCTGGTTGCTACAGCGACGCTTGAGGGCAGCCATGCGTGAAGCAGCCAGGGTCTATGCAAATGGCACCGCTGGCAGCTGCTTTAAAATTTAGATTTAGCCTTTCCTTAATAGTTTTAGTTAAATACAGGTTGACAACCCTTTATCCGAAAACCGAAAAGCTCTGAAATCCTAAAGTTTTTTTTTTGTGGAGCAATTTTTTTTTTTTTTTTTAAACAGAGATTAGCCAACCCAGGCTTAGATCACTGACCCACATCGGGGCCTGGGGGGGGGGATGTAATAGTAATAATAATAATTAAAGTAAATAAAAATTTTAATAAAAAATACACCAAAATAAAATAATAATGATAACAATAATAAAATTAATAATAATAATAATAATAATAATAATACTGTATTAATAAAATAATAATAATAATTATAAAGAATGACAAGAATGAAAAAAAGATAAAAAGTGAGAAACACGACCTAGACCTATGAATTATTATTGTTGTTACATTATTATTATTATTATTATTATTATTATTATTATAATTATTATTATTATTATACTTATTATTATATTTTGGCCCCCCAGGCCCAATATGGGTCAGTGACTTGTGCCCGGGTTGGCTAAAAAAAAAACATTCTGAAAACCGAAAAATTCCGAAATCCGAAATGCCTCTGGCCCCAAGGATTTCGGATAAGGGATTGTCAACCTGTATTCACATTTAAATAGTATTTCATTAATGCTTTTAATGTGTTAGGTAGTAAATTACAGTAGTTGTGTACTTTACTACATATTTATCATTAGTTAGTTAGGTTTTTTCTTGTTTCTGAACAGATTTTATGTTTTGTAGGTATTTTTATTATCGGTGAACCGATCCCTATTTTTACCATGTTCCTCTATTCGAGATATGAAAAATCACCCAACGAATGTTTTTTGGGGGAACCTAACACATTCGTTTATCGAGGGATACCTGTACAGTACTGTAGTATATGTTACAAAAAGAAGTGAAATTTTTTCTTTTCAGAGCTGTCATATGATTGATAGGCATTCATAAGCACTGCCCATGCTAGTGTTGAGTTTATACAATAGTATTAAGTCTAGTTGAATTAAATTTCGTAGCAATTTTTTTGTGTATTTAAACAAACTAAAAACTTCATAATAGCCAAATATTTCATCCACTCTGGGAATCCCATCTTTTTTAATCTTCTTGTATCTGGTTGGATTGGAGCCTATAACAAACTTACATTGCTTGTTTAACTCTGCTAAGAAAATAATAACAATGATTGACTAAATTTGAAAACAATTGATAGGTAAAAGTTTAAAATAGATTTTAGTGAAGATCTCCAAGTTTATAATCTGATTTCATAGCTTTGTGGGGGTAATTCCTTTGAATTGAGAAGATGGAAAATAAAAGAAAATAAGAGATAATAAGATTATATAATGGCAGCAGAATATCAACTAAGCGTACGAGCCTATGGCCTAGGTCAGTGTTCTTAAAACTTTTTCATCTTGATCCAGTACGATTTTATGCAGTACCTTCACAACCCTATTGACAGTCGTAAGAGCACCCCTTCCCTTATGGATAGAAACACATACTGTATAGGTCATTCTACCAGTACATGCGTGCTTACATACATGCATACCTGTATTTATAATATATGTACATTCGGGGAAAGTAATTTCACTACATCTTCAAGTTACTTATCTGATAAAGCTGTCAATGCTAACTTATAATGTAGATAATTTGCATTCCATCAATTGCATAGATAAATTATATATTACAGTACAGTATATGTAAATTCTATTTCTTTATTATATCATAGTGATGTTGATACCATAGTTTTACTTGACTGCCAGTAACTGAAATGACTACATGAAGAGGAATTACCTTTCCTATTTTTACATAATAAGCACATACAGCAAGCCCTTAAAATCCACAGCGGTTAAGTTCTCAAAATGGCCGTGAATATCATATGTTGACCAGGGAGAGGGGGGGGATAAATTTTTTTACTGGTGTCGAAAGAAATGTATATTCCCTTCACGTGTTTGCCCTTTGGACAATTATTTTGTTTACTGGTATTATATATGTGTATACACACACACACACACACACAAATAAATAATACTGTAATGGGAAAATCCTCTCGCAAATAATCAGAAACAAGCCAACAAATGTATCGAAATGTAGAAAAAATGTGAGTCTACCCTCAAGTCAACTCCATGCTTTGTTCCCATGCCCAGATTTGGAGAGAATTCCCCCGGGAATTTCTTGGAAGGCTAAAAAATTCTTTCCGGCTATTGGAGAATTCCGAGGATCGCAGATTCCAGCTAACTGGGAGATAACTGTATAATCCTAGGCCCCCTGCATCGTAAGGGTAACTCAGATCACCCAGGCAAAACCCGTTTTGTGTTGGAAAGCACTATTTTCGGCCTAGCTCTATACGGTGGTAGTTGATAAGATCTCCTTACTACACTGTAAATAAGGTTGAAAGTCCTTTGAAAATAGGGTAGAACATCAATTTGTGGCTTTTGCGTCGTCAGGTGCTCTTGTCCCGTCAGTGAGTGAGTGAGGAGTGGGCAACCAATCACAGAGGCCGGCCTGCAGTCTCCTCCCCCGTCTCGGCCAATGACAGTGAGTGTCTGCTATCTATGTCACGGCCCCTCCAGCCAATGAGGCGGAGTCCCTCTCTCCCTCTCCATCAGTTCTCCTTTGTTGTGGTGGGATCTACACTCTGATATCGATTAAAGTAAAAAAAAAGCCATATGTGGATGGGTGTTTTGTTGCTTCAAGTCAACATTGCAACAATCTACCATCTGCAAGTACAGTCATTTAGCTTCAAAATACATAAAAAATGAATGCTGTACGTATCTAAAAAAACAACAATGTTGTGCAAGTTAGAAAAACTTCAAACGCAGTTTTCTCGGTTTCAAATTTTGGCGCGAGTAACCCTTACGATGCGGGGGGCCTCATATATGACAGTGTCCTTCCCCAACCCAGGTGTCTAGTCTCTCTATACAGAATACAATACATACTAAAATAGGAGTTTGGTCAAGCAATCACCTTTTACAACCAATGGTGAGTGAAAGGTCTTGTAAAATTTAGCTGTGCTATACCCCTATCCTGTTTCATTTACAAGTGCTAAAATTCCTCAGCTTTTGTAGCTCTTTCCTCCAAATAGACCTTTTGTTTCAAAAGAATTGATGTCCAAAGGAAATGAGTCTTGTTACTTAAGGTAGAGATAATTTCCCCTATAACAATGCCTTCACTTCACCCTGATTAGAGAAGTAATTACAGAATACAATAAGGAGGAGTAGCCTCAAAGAAAATTAACAGAGGATATACAGGAAATAAAATGAGATCACAGATGTAGTACAGTAAAAGTACTGCACAATACTTCTCTCAAATATGTTTGGCAATTTATACTGTACAATATACCTTTTTACGACTCTTTAATTCTTGGACTTCACGCTTGACATCCACTTCAGGTGCACCATCGGTCTTCAACTTCCGGACAATGTCACCCTGGAATAAGAACATGTATATAATATACAAAAAATGGATATTATGCAAAAACAGAATAAAAATTGTCAGAAAGGATCAACCCAAAAGCATTTTTCCAGCTACAGGTATCCCCCAGTTACGGAAACTCTGGTTATGGAAATTGGGTAAATTTATATTTTTTTCAATACTACTGTATTAGAAAAAAATTCACAAAATTATAACATTTATTTCGTGTTGATTCCTTGGTGGTTGCTACAATACTGTACAGGGCGAGGCAGGAGTCAGTAGTCTCCCGTCTCCCTCCCAGTAACTCCGATTGCACCACCTTGCCTCAGCACCTCACCTAAGGCAGCACTTAACATCATTTGTGGGAAGTTAAATTCAAGTGTTTTGTATATTTATTATCATATTATATCATAAAATAATCAATTTGTGTGTTAAACAAATAATTTATTTTCATTCATAAATGTGCTTGTATTACGTCTTTTTGCCGAAAATATTTCCTTGGGAACACAACTCCAATTATATAATGGAATTCAGTGGGAATTATGGTTTCGCGATACGGAATTTCACTTTACGAACAAACTTTCAGGGACACATACCTTCCGTAACCCAGGGATGCCTGTACAGTACTAAAATTAAAAAAAACATAATCCCAAGGTTGGTAAAACACCTCTGGGTCAGAAATAAAAGTAATTTAGCTATCGCTCTACAAATCTAATATGTCATGGAAGCCACACATCCTTAACAGAGCTAAAGTTGCCTCCCGAAAGCAGGGAATGTTGTACAGATGCCGTAGCTACTTCACTCCTGAGCAGTTGCTTCAAGTATATAAGGGATTCATTTGTCCTAACTTGGAGTACTGCTCTCATATCTGGGGTGGGTCTTCTGTCCAACTGTTAGATAGGGTGGAATCAAAGGCCTTTCGTCTAATTAACTCTCCTAATTTAGTTGATAATCTCGCTTTCCTTTCTCTTAGCTGCAATGTTGCTTCACTCTCTCTCTTTTACAGGTACAGTACTTTAACGGGCAAAGTTCGGTGGATTTGGCATACAGTGAGTTCTGCTATAACGCGTGTTTTGATAACGCGAATTTGCTCTAACGCGATTTATGAATTAGGAACAATACTTGTATAACGCGAACGCTTGTTTGCTATAACGCGATTTTTGCTTACTATTTCTCCAATTTTGTGGTATTAACTGTGAATATGGTAAAGAAGAATATCTCCAAGAAGCGTTCTGGTGATAGAATTCCCGGTGATGATCGTAAAAGAAAGGATATAACACTTGAAGAGAAGCTCGATGTTATCAACCTCAAAATCACCCTTCTCCCCCATCAAGTTACATTCATATTTTGTCAAGGTAAAGTATTACATTTACTGTATGATTTCATTATTAGATATGAATGTAACATTTATTTAGACTGTGCTATCCTTTGTGTTAGGCTAACTACTAAATTTTTTCGATTTCGAGTAATCTGCACCTAACCCTATTTTCTCCAGAAGCCCTGTTATTTCTATTACGCGATTTTCTATAACACGATATTTTACAAGAACACAATTATCGCGTTATAGCAGAACTACCTGTACTGTGTACTGCCGGCAAGGCCGTGGGCTCGTAACACTCGTCTTGCCTGCGGTGCCCACAGTTTTTCTGTGGCTGTCATGCACACTAGAATAACCCGTCACAACACCCCTTCTTTCCTCATACAGCCAAACTGTGGAATGCTCTGTCTTCTGTGTTTCCATACTCATACAATGTCTCGCTTTAAAAAGCTGGTTTTCCGGCATCTTCGTGGTGTAATTTAATATAATCTTTTTCTTTTCAATTTCTTTCTACTCCTATTTTTCGCCCCTAGGCCCCATTGTGGATCGATGACCTGTGCCCGGGTGGGCTATTCCCCGTAAAAAAAAAGTCAAGAAAGTTGTCCTGAAAAAATTGCTTGCAGGTTAACAGTCAAATTCTACAACTTTTTACATACAGTAAATTCTAACAAGTACAGTACAGTATATATTATATAGCCTTAATGGAGAACTTTTCAATGATGTCATAGTTTCACCAGACTGGAAGCCATGGTTTCAGAACAGTCAGGTAGTCAACCCAGCAATACTGTATGTATTTTACAGTGTTCTTTTTTTCAGATTCATAATGCTGTACAATACTGTATTGATTTACAACTGATGCTTTCCCAAGTTTTTATTGTTCTCTTTGATAGGCAATACTTAAAAAGTCCTGAGCCCCCTAAACTACCAATTTTCCACTAATACTGCACTGAAGACAGCTTTCTAATCTTGAGGATATAGTAAATTAAGTTAAGAAATTTGCCAACTTTTTCTTTTTACTTTCTGTAATTTTTCTTCCTATAAATATTGGATGGGTTTTTGACATTTGTACACTTCCTGTGACCTCTCAATACCAATGCTTCCAGCAACTGTTACATTTACCAGTGCTGTACATGCAATACAATAGCTACATATGATTTACATAAGATGAGACAACCTAACATTACAATGATGTACAGTCCATGTTTATATTGATTAGGATAGGAAGGTTCATCTTATTTCCTATACAATATGATGTAAGGTAACAGTCACTGTATGCATTTGTATGTATGGATAGCTGGTGGAAGCAACTGTATGTTAACAACAAATCTAACCCAAAAATGGCATTGGATAGACATGGTGGATATACAGCATCAGTCTGGATGGTTTGTGCGTTCGTACGTGTGGTTGAATGTCTGTGCGGCACGTGTCTCACTCCGAGAGTCCTGCCATCATATGTATCGAATCAGTGTGCCGCATTTTGCTACCTACACTCATAAACAGTACATGATGAACTTTATATGTAGAGTATATATTATATTTAACAGGAATACTCAAGGGTTTTAAGAAATGGGTGAAATAATGTATAGTATGTACAGTATTTTAAGAAATAAGCAAAATTAAAACAATCTTACTAAAAGAACAACACTTGCACTGAATACTGTACTTTGGTCTAATCAGGTTTGCTGTAGGCTTAACAAGAGCTAATAAGTATGAGTGGGAAGATACTGTGTATGTAAACAGACTTGGGGTTGCTGGGGGCGATCAGGCATTGCCGCATTTGTCAGGTTTATTTATTGATTCAATATTATGCATTATTTTCAGCTAAATCGAACTTTTCGTTATATTTGGTCAATTTAGCGAACTAGTTCACTAAATCGAGCGTGATTCCGTTAAATTCTGCGCCAAATGCGCTGCTTGGGGGTTGTTTGCATTTGCTCGCTCTGTGTCCTGCCGCCACCGAGTGTGCTGTTTACTGCTACCTCTTGGTCTACATCTCGGTCAACTAACTACAGCTCCTCCCAGACTTACAACCACCCAGACCTACGACCACCTCAGTCGTACCAAAATTTTGTCAAATTACGTATTTTCGAGTCCCAACGTCAGTGATTGCGCTGTGTACTGACAAAATTTTCGTTTGTAATTCACTGTAAAATGGCTGGCAAGCTTAAAAGAGAGAGTTTTGTGATGCTGAAAAGAAAAAGAGACACCCATTTCAGAGTTTCTATGTATTATTTAAGCATTTTCCACTTACGACCTAGATTTGGGTCCCTAACCCCGTCGTAAGTAGGGGAGGAGCTGTACTGTGCCAAGACATCATGCCGAAAGTCTCTCAGAATTCTCAGAAAGGAATTGGTGTGTGGAAGAGAGTCAAAAGAGTGTGGTTATCAATTGGAAAAAGTTTGGAAATAGAAAAAATTTAGAACAAACACTGAAACCCCTAGTTTAAGGTAAGCCATGAATAATGTTTCTAATGTTTCTCTGTACGTATCATGTGTCTGAGGTGTCTCCATAGGTGTGAACATATAAACGGAATTAATCTCAATTTAGCGAACTAGTTCACTAAATCGAGTGAAAAATAACGTTAAACATTCCTTCCGCTAAATCGAGATCGTTATATGAGATTCCGTTAAATCAAGAGTACAGTATAGTCTCGATTTACGCGGATTTGGTTTACGCGTTTGGTCACTTACGCGGCACCTTGCCAGACCAACAATTTTTATTTAAACGGTTCATTCCATCATTTACGCGGGAAGCGGCGCGGGCAGGGTGAGCACAAGGTCACCTAGTCGTCAAAACATTACCGAGTTCTTCACCCGCCACCCACCACAGCCGGCCCAAGTTAGTGATAGTGAGGATATGGACTTTGAGGGGTTTGACAAAGAGGCCCTGCAAGCCTCTGTGGTGGATAGTGATACAATTGATACAAGTGATACAGGTGAGGGCCAATAATCTGCCCTCTGCCTCGGAACCAACCCCCCATCCCCGTGTGCCCAGCCATCTTTTCTACTAACGTAAGTGTTAAAAAACCTATTAGTATTGATATTTCTCTTAAATATTAATTGTGTGCAAACCATCATAAAATTAAGATGTTATTTTTACTACAACGTACGTATTGTGTCGGAAAAAGTGTAGTTTGGGGGTCGGCCCAGTCTCTATTTCAATTAATCCCATATGTTCTGTTATTTCGTTTACGCGTTTCTCGTTTTATGTGGACCTCCACGGGTTCAATTGACCGCGTAAATGCAGACTATACTGTATAGTGTATTTTTGTATAATCAGTCTCTTACGGTGTGATTCACCATGATTAACATAACACCTTCAATAATAGAAAAACACAATACGTACTGTAATGTACAAAATTTGTAATATGACTTGAAAATAAAAGGACAGTATTCACTAAGGAGAGCTTTCAGCATATCAGCTGACAACAGGGTTACCATGAAAACATAGTGCAGGGCTGGCCCTACCTTGTGAGTGGCCTTGTGCAAGATAATGGTTGGGGGCCCCCATTCCTTAGACAACTCTCCCATCGTGCCCAGTCCCTCACCCACATACAAAATATTCCTGATTTTCTATGAGAACACCACCTTGTACTATTAGACAAAGATACTGTACATGCAAATATGTAACAGGAAGGTATATCATTATCACTTGCCAGGTTTTTAAAGACAGAAACTGCCAAAGCCCATACTTACTGGCACCTGATAATTGAAACACACTCTCCTGCAGTTCTGAGATGCACACACCACATGATACATCAGAGTAGAAATACGAATCCTACTAAACAAATATTGTATGTTGTACTCAGTAGAGGGCCTCCTAAGAGACGGGGGCCCTGTGAGCCGCACAGGTTGCACATAACTAGGGCAGGCCCTGACATAGTGTCTAATCTTTGGTATGGTGATACCTTCCTAACAACTTAATTGCTTTTGAGTGATACATGATGACTCTATTTGGTTGCAGTACTTGTACTGTATACTTAGACAACTGATCAGTGAATAAACCAAGAAATAACTAATATTGTTCTGTACTACTGTACAGTACAATACAGTATTATTTACTAATTGCTGATAAATACACTACAGTTATACTGTATTTACTAAGTACTGAGGACAGGTGTTGTGGGTGGGAGGGATCCGTTTGCTCTTTTAAACAAACGATTTGGAATTTAAAATGACGCTATGACTCATGTTTGCGGACGATGCCAAGTTATTTAGGGAAATTAAGAACCAAGCAGACTGTGAGCTTCAAGAATGGTTGAAGAAATGGCTGCTAAAATTCAATGTCGCAAAGTGTAAAAGGATGCACCTGGGACATACCAATGGTACGGAGCTGTATCATATGTCCCAACAGGATGAAAAAACTGCATTAATTGAGACAATGTGAAAAGGACCTGGGCGTGTATGTTGACAATGAACTGAAGTTCTTGGGCCATTGTGAGAAGGTGAATCAAGCAACTAGATTAATAGGCCTCATAAGGTCGTTCACATATCTCCAGTCCATCCCTCTTAATGATCTTCAAGAGTGAGGTGCTTCTCCGTCTGGAATACTGTCACCCTGTCTGGTCCCCGAGATATGCTAGGGACTGTCAGTTGACTGAAAATGTCCAAATGAGGGCCACCAGACTGGTGCCTGCACTCTGGCACCTCAGCTACCCAGAGAGATCAGAGAGCCTGCAACTACCTAGCTTATACTATAGACGGGCAAGGGGGGACCTAATTGAGGATGTATAAACATCTCAAAGGGCACTACTCAGTCGAGTGTCCTTACCTGGAGCTGGCGGACGCTTGCCCCACAAGGGGTCACAGCTCAAGGTTGAAGAAGCAGAAAGTCCAGAAAACTGTGAGGGGTAACTTTTATGGAGTGAGAATTGTGAATTCTTGGAACAACCTGCCAGTGTGTGTTAAGGCAGCACCGAGTGTGAGCTAGACTTGACCAACACTGGAGCAGATTCAGATACATTCAGGAGCCAGTGCATGCCCAGTACTTGCCAACAGTGCGTAACAGAGACGTGACGGATCGCCCAAGTGGCTAAAGAGCCGATCAGTGGTGAAGAGGATAAAATAGAAAATGGTGTTGAGTGTGGGATTTTTTGAGGGAAAGTTGATTATTTTATGACATTTTATCAACCCTGTACCAAATAAACCTAAATAATTTGAGAATTATGGTGAAATTGCATAAAGACATGTTAAATGGATCCTGGGAGGGAGGAAGAGAGGTGTCACCCACCTGCCCGCCACAAGTTCCCACATACAGCACACACTCACATCCCACACACAATATACCCCTACACTCTTATGTTTTATTTTTATCTTTATAGTACAGTACTGTACAGTATACAGTTTTCTCTTTATTCACAAAACAAATTCTATGGTTACTTATATATAACACTTTACAGTACGAAACAATCTTTTCAGTGAAAAAAGTAGTTGACAACCAGTCTGATTTTCAACTTTTTTTTTATTGTTGATGTAATAGTGTTCTACTAACCTTGTTATGCACTTACAGACCTTAGTTGTTGAAGCACAGTAATAGCATTATAACAATTGACTTTTTTTTTAAACAGTCCATATAAGCAGTGTAACCCCCCCTTCATACATTTGCTTTTTTTGACTTTCACATTTTCCAAACTGGGATCTGACCCCATCATTCCAGTGTATCGAGGTACTAATGTATGTTAATTACTTATGGGAGAAAAAAATACATAAAAAATAAGAAAAACACAATTCCGTCACTTAATTTACAGTTTTCTCAAGAATAAAATGAACCTCCTAACCTTCTTAATGCAAAAAGAGCAAATACAGTACACCATTTTGTCTTGAAAACTGCAAAAAGCCACCAGCTTAATATTAACCACAAAGCCTGCTTAATTTTTTTTTTAATAAAATTATATCAAAATGCCGTGGCAGGTACAGTATAAAAAAAAATTTACCAACTGCTTGGAGGAACCACAGAAATGCATTGTAGGAGTACACTAGTGACATTTTGATGGTTAAATATCACAATGAGCACCGGAAACTGTTTTAAAAATTTATTAACGTTACTGATACCACAGTAAATTGGACTACAGTGAACCCTCACTTTATGCGGTTAATTCAACCCACGGCGGCCCGCGTAAAGTGAGAAACGCGTAAAGTGAACAACATAACATATGGGATTAATTGAAATAGAGACCGGGCCGACCCCCAAACTCCACTTTTTCAGACACAATACCTACGTTGTAGTAAAAATAACTTCTTAATTTTATGATGGTATGCACACACAATTAATAATTAAGAAAATATCAATAATATTAGGTTTTTTAACACTTACATTACTAGAAAAGATGGCTGGGCACACGGGGATTGGGGGTTGGATCCGAGGCAGGGGGCAGATTATTGGCCCTCACCTGTATCACTTGTATCACTATCTACCACAGAGGCTTGCAGGGCCTCTTTGTCAAACCCCTCAAAGTCCATATCCTCACTATCATTATCACTATCACTGACTTGGGCCGGCTGTGGTGGGTGGCGGGTGAAGAACTCGGTAATGTTTTGATGACTGGGCGATCTTGTGTGCACCCTGCTCGCCTGGCTCTCCGCGTAAAAGGGTACACACACCGTGGAAAGTGAGCATTCCGGTTTCGGCAGGGTACCGCGTAAACGTGGAAAAGCGTAAAGTGGGACCCCGTAAAGCGAGGGTTGACTGTACATTGTTAATAAAAATATATTATGTCTTTTCTCATTCATATTTCATGATTATTCAGCACCATAAACTAACATTAGAGATAATAAAATTTTAAAGAATTTTTGATAGGATGGTCCAGATATTTAATTTAATTTCCAATCATTTGTCCTATTCGAAGGAGCAATTCTCTCGACACAGAGGGAAGGAAATTATCATGAATACAATTCGTCATTAAAAATTAATTGCAAGTGTTGTCGTATGTTCTTTGTTTCAGTGCAGCAACTGAGCAACTCGGTCCAAGTGTACTCCCATGTCCACAAAAAATGTGCAATTACAGCATGCTGCTTCAAGGAAGTTGTTTTCATTGGTTCCAGATATCAAAGTAAGTTCTTTCTGTTTAATATGCCAGAGGGGCCGCTCCTTGGCTAGGTAGTTAGGTTGATTAGGTCAGATTCTATTAGGTTCTGTGCATCATCCAAAGAACATTTGTG
The DNA here is from genome assembly GCF_018991925.1 of Homarus americanus. NCBI lineage: Eukaryota > Metazoa > Arthropoda > Malacostraca > Decapoda > Nephropidae > Homarus > Homarus americanus. The sequence continues at coordinate 5,490,948 of NW_024722227.1, forward strand.
GAAAAAACAAATGAAATCCAACAACAACTTCTGGTTTTAACCATCTGCTCCAAAGTTCGATATGGTCGAGTCAGATTTTTGCTCGTCTTTACACCACAACTTCTTTCAATTTCTAAGCCCGGTAAAATTGTAATTTTGGTCATCCCTGTATCTAATGGTGGATATCCAAACTGTGATTTCTTACAAATATGTAGGTCCAAATTGTTCAAAACACACAAAAAAAAACCATCGGAAAAAGATAGTTTGGATGTCTAGCCTACCCTAATTCATAAGATTCCTAGGATGACCGAAATTCAAATAATACCCAAAGCCCTGCCCACTTTGTGGAATCAAGTAACATAGGTGTTGGCAGCCACTACAGTAAATATTAACCAAATAAGATAATAACAAGCCCTGCTGTAAAGACAGCAGCATCTTCTGTGAAAATAAAAATCGGTCTTTTTATATTAGTGCACCATTCTATCTAATCTAACCAAATCAGGGGGACCCCCTGATTAGGTTAGGTTAGATTATGGGTAATATTGCAGTTTACAGCAACCACAGAATTCCGGAAATTCACTACACTCAATCGATACAACTATTTTTTCTATGATAATTTTCTTATATTACACTTCCGTCGCAAATTGATAAGGAAGTTATTGAATTTTTAAAAGAATAAAATCAGAGCACCTGTTGCCTCTACGCTGTTGCTCAAATTGTGTGTTCATATGTTCGCTTACCTCCCGCGGGTAGGGCAACAGCCAATCAAATCCAATAAAAAAATCTCAACATTTGATTCAACCAATTAGTGTTCAATATTTGGCGTGGGTGGTAGGATGCGGGACATTTTTAATCAGTTGCAATATGGAGCCATTATGTGCTGGGTGCGATTTCGATTATTGGAAGTTTATTGTATTATTTCATTCTAAAAATAAGGAAACTTTAGAAAGCAGAGGAACCCAAGATGCATTCTGGGGTATTTTTGCATTAGTTCGCACAACATTCCTGCCCCAAATCTATTATCACATTCAAGAAAGACATTAATTTTAAGAGAATTTTCTTCTATTACATTACTGCAGCAAACATATAATAACGGAGATAGCGCATGCCAAATATTTTTCTATTTGCTTTGATTAATCTTCCGCCATTATCGCCTGCCCCACCTCCCATTCGGCGTGTTTCCTTCATAAATCGCCATGCGCATGCGTTCCCGCACATGTCACGCGGCCAATCAAAAGCCTTTTGGGGCACCAATTAAAATGAATTGTGATTTAATTCGTGGTATTTTTTGCCCAATGAGTTTCAATTGTGATTTTAGGTCTCATATTTTGAAATTCAGATTCATTTCAGACCATGGAAGAGTGTGATGGGTGTCACTTCAATTATATGGAGCTGATGGTGCGTTTTGGGGGAAAAAAACGAACAAGCTATCGCATTTTTTAGATCTCATGGGGTTCTCCCGACCTCGGTAAAGTGTCCTAAGTGTAAGAATGAGTGTAAATATCGTCCAGACCAACATAGTTGGCATGAACCAGGCCAATAAGTTAAGATATAAACGATTCCATCGTGGTGACAGTTTGGTTAGGTTAGGTCAGGTTTACATGTTTTTCTAGTGTTTTTTGGTTTATTTTGTATTGGCTTGGCCATGATTTTTGTCGGAAAATGACCCACCTAAAACCACCGATAACTAAAAAACAGGCAATTTCCGACGGAGATCAAGGTCAAAACCAATTAAAACACAAAAATGCACTTGAAAAACATAGTTTTGACTTTCAAGCAGATATGTGTGAACTAATGCAAATTTACCCATTCTGGTCCCCGACTCAGACTCTGACTCGAAGTAAGGTAAGAAACACTGTAGCAGCTATTTATATTCTTGTGGAGGCTGACCACACGACTCTAGGGTTATTATATAGAGTTTGGGGGTCTGGGGTTTAGTTTGATTATATTGTATAAGTTAGCAAGCACAGAGTACCGGGAATTCAGAACACGCAAGCAATAGAACTATAATGAGTGGGGGGTGGGGGCTAAATTTAAAACGAGTGATTTCCAATAAAAACGAGTGTCAGATTTGAACCAATCGCATCAAAAACCCTTAGAAAATCAAATTTTTTTAATCAGATTCTTTGGTTGCTGTAATCTGCAATTTTACCAGGTTAGGCTAGTTGGTAATTATGTAGGACTAACCCGCAGGCGAAATTGATTGAAAACAATTATAAAAACGCCGATTTTTATTGTTATATTATAGTGGACACTGTTGAAGATTGTGAAAATGTTAAAAAACGGGTATTTTTAAAATAAACGCTACTTAACATTTGTGTGATTATGAAGAAAAGACCTAACCAACCAAACCTACCTAAACCAACCTAACTTCCCCGGTATATTAAACAGAAAGAACCTAATGTAATATGGTGAAATTTGAGGCATTTCTGGACGTGAGATGATATGGCCGCATCGACGCTATGCAGCCTGGCGGGTTATTCCTATATCAACCGGTTAGCTTAGGTTAGGTTGGTTTGGGGTAATTTTCTTTGTTTTTTTTACACATATTTCCAATACCCAAAGAAAGAATGGTGCACTACTATAAATTAACCTATACATCTAATCTCCCTCTTGTCCTACAGTTATATTCTAACAGTAACTTTAGCCTTCCATCATTTCAATTAAACTGATTATTCCATATCTTGAGCACTTCTCACCTGTTCCTTGCACCTGGCCCTCAGCGGTGCCAGCTGTTTTTCAACCTCAGGATCCATCGATAGTAAGAGTGATTGTAGCTGGATCTTCCGCTTGCCTGTGTGTTTCTTGCTCCCCCAACCAGGATTATGGTTCTTATATAGCGAAATGGAGCTCACAAGACACCTCCTGTGTACTAGAGGTGATGACAGCTGGGCGTAACGCTGCACAACACTACACGTGTACCTGCACAGGATACTGAGGCTCATGTGTGAGGAGTATCAGTAACTACACTCGGCTACACCCAGCACGACACTCATCGCTGGTTGGCTCCTCACCCGGCTGGTAATCTACTGCCATGTAAACTCACTGTTACGATTTTTGTCTATATATCTTGGTAAATTTCTCAGTAAGTTGATCAACAAAAGGGAAAATATTAAAATGCATTTCAATTTTATAAGTTGTAAAATTCAGAAATATGTCCGCAGAATGTGAAAATTTTATACAATGAAAAGGAAGAAAAGGCAACGTTTAATGTGGTCATTGACTGCCAGATCTCAAAGCAATTGTTAGTGCTTTTGCATTATAATCTGAGTGTATTTTCTTTACATATGATGTTACCAATATTTTTCTTGGATCTTCAATTGGAAAACTTGTAGTGGATACTCTCCCCTACGACTGGCCAATGAGGCATGTAAGAAAGAAAATGTTGACCGTGACCTTGGCCTGTCCAATGCTGTACTCAAAAACATTCAAGTCAGAATCATGAACTCTGATCTAGAAGAACTGAGAAATGCAGAGAGACCTGGCAGTTATAGCATTAGTAAATATGACAAATTTTGTGACAAGAGGTACCGGTATGGCCAGCATAAGGACAGAACCAGACAATGTGATGTAGTCGTGGCCAGAATTAGGCTAGGATACAGACACATCTGGCAAGTTAGTAACGCTGTACCCCTACCGGAACACTCAGCATGTAAACTTTGTGATAAACCTTTAAAGCATACACTTGAACACTATGTTATTGAATGTGACACTGTCAAAGACTTCAGGCCACCTGGCTTATTGTATCATGAACTTTGTAATTACTACATTGAACCGGGGGTGCTTGAGGACATTCTTGCTGTTTATCCCAAATTTGCTAGCCCACACTGATTAGTCTTCAATTAGAATATGACGTCCAATGTATATGAGCCACTGTCTTGCATGGCAGCAAACAGTGACATCACCCACACGACTCTGACCTATATATACTGCTAATGAATATGATGTATTTCTTTGTGTACGAACCTCTGTCCTGCATGGCAGTGAACAGTGACATTGTAGTGGATTCCTGCCCTACAAACGCTGTTTGTCGCTGAGTAGCTGACCCCGCGAATTCCCCAGTGTATGCCTCGTGGTCTAGGTCAACCAGCGCCGCCTTACATGATGGAGGTCAACTATTAAGCCACGCCTACCTCCGCTATATAAGACCTGACCTCGTGGTGACCTACCCCTTTTTCTACCTACAGCTGCAGCAAGCAACACCACCTCTTCCGCTCCTGCCTGGCGGCCCTCGCTCCCGCCGGCGACCCACAAGCTGGTCCTCCTCTGAGTACTCTCACCAACCAGCTCTCTCTACTTCACGCTTGGACTCACGCTGCTACCTCCTAGCACCAAGCTGCATTGTACATCCAATACAATATGTATACAGAGAGCACATTGTGAGTTTTCTTTCTCCATCCCAACCTGAGTGTGAACCAATAACCCGTACCCCACAAATGGTGACCCCCGGAGATTCGCACTCACAGAGGATGGAGGAGAAACCAATCACTCTCCCAGTCTTCAAGCAACATGGAAGACTGGCTTATCCACACAGAGGCAGCTCTCATCGGCTCTACAGCTACTGTCTCTACACTGCAGGTTAGACACCCTAGAGCAGCACTGCTTCTCTAAGCAGACACCAGCATCTCTTCCTGCCCCAAGCACCACATCCTACCGACCCCAGCACACCCGTCCTGCCTCAGACGCTGCCCCCGGCCCAGCAGTACCCCCTGCCACTGTCCTGGACCCTCCTCCGCTCCTGCCTGGCAGCCCCTGCTCCCGACACGGCCCATGCGCCTGAGTGCGGACCCACACACCCCTCTTTTCTCCCTCAGGCACTCTGCTGCTGTCATGGACACTCTTCCTAACGCAGCTCCTGCTCCTGACCCAGGCGATGCCAGCGATGGGGGGGCCGGGTCGAAGTAAACGCCCCAGAAGAGGCGTCCCCTCTCTCATAGATACAGACATTTCTGATACGGATAATCATACTGCATCCCACACCCTGCAAGAGTCAGACCTCAGTGATAGTGACAATAACAATAATGTCTATGGGAAACACTTGTCGGAGTGGTAACACCAATGCCAAGGGCAGCGAGCTTCCCCTCACCACCCGCCCCTCTGCCAACCAACCAAGTAAGCTGAATCTGCACTTCCCCAAGGACTCACTGAAAACCGTCAAGTAACGGTTTAATTGGACAACAAAGTATTGGAGACAACACGGTCTCACCATTCAATTCCGAAAAGGTAAGAACCGTAACTTTATCAAGTGCCAGACTCCTGAGGTCTATGAAACACTTAGTACTGTTGGATTTGATGGGATTGTCCTCATGCCTTCACCTGCTGACGTAGCGGAATGTTGCCAAATCCTAGTTAAACAATTCCCCCTATACGCTTTAATCCATGTATACTCAGTATACGTCGACACGACCAAGGAAAGACCCCACAAGCAGCTGTCATAGTTAAATGGAAAGGGAGGGACTGCCCAACCACTGTTGAGGCCCACCCAATCCTCCCTCCACTGTATGCAGAACTCTATCACCCCGGTCCTGCTTTTTGTGTCATCTGCTCCCGTTGGGGTCACATCGTCACTGCCTGCTGCCGACGTGATCGTCCCAGATGTCGCTTCTGTTCATGGCTATCCCCAGGGACAATATCATCGGATGCCATTCGTACTGGCAGACTCGACATTCACTTAACAAGTGTTACAAACAATAGAGACAGTTAAAGCTTTCAACATCACTCACAAAGGATCTTGTATGCTTTAACTGTAATCAGACATCTAAGTTGACTCAAAACAATGGTGTGCTCTCTCACATTCAGATTTACTTTATAGAGAGGTTGGTTTCAGGAAGTCAGAGAAAATGGGAAAACGGAGGACTCGGGCATCTTGAAGTGATGAGAAAACGGATGCCTCAGATGGGAGACTCAATAAAGAAGGCATAGCTACATGTTTTGTGGGCTATTGAGCGTAATATGAATCGTCTGATTTTACGATAACTGACATGTACGACTGTGGTCATTACAACGTAACCATCACTCCTCCGTCTGTGCCCAGAAAATCAAAGACCACCTCAATGTGGGTGGTGTGGGCTATGTTGTTCACCCAAGGTGTTGTAATTGTGGTGGCTGGCACAATGCTGACTCATGGCAATGCCCCAAACGTCTGCCTGTCCAGGGAGAAAAGCCTCCCCCGAAGGCTGCGTCAACCTCAACCTTCCCCCTAGCCTACCGGCTGTATCCCCCTGCGTCCCCTCCTCTGGCAACGCCTTCTTCAACAACACCTGCCCCTGCCTGGCCTCACCTGGCTGCAACACAGCAGTCCTGGCCGTCTCCAAACTCAACTATTACTAGGCCTCCTCCCCGTCTCTACTCTGATGCTGTCAGGCTTTGTGCTCCCACCGGTGCCCCCCCACAACCCCCCTTCGGTGACACGACACAGATCATATCCCTCTTCCACGAATTTACCAACTGTATTGAAAGATTGTTTGATACACTCTGTACCGCCATCGCCAAACTACACAGACTACCCCTGCCTTCAGCTGCTACCCAGTCACCCCCCACTTCTGGTTTGACACAAGCTGGTAGCCCTCCTGTGTGCCCCTCTTGCTCACGGCCTACTTCACCGCCGCCTGGCATCACTGCTGACGTGGCACCTACCGAGCCTGCCACGGTGTGCCCTGCTGCCCCCGTCCACCCACCGTAAGCCGCGCCTGCTCATGGACCCGAGGACACCACCCCGGCTCCCTGTCCCCCGCCGGCATGCCGGCATCTGGGGCCCATCCACTCTAGTTCTCCACATCAATTAACCACCATAAGGACATGCTAGTGGACTATGTATCTACGCTAAGAAGGATGTCCCCTACCAACCTCTTGAAGCCGACACTATCGACGTACACGCCATCACAATCACACTAAAAGGTATGTCCTTCATTATTGTCAATGCCTATGGCCTGGCACTTGACATTATTAGGGACCTGCCACGCTTTGCCATAAACAGATAAATTGTAATGGGAATTTTCCCCCCACACACTTTTCATTGTCACTTTATGTAACTTGCTGACATGACCCTTCAGGCTTTTATGCCCTTAATGCATGAGTGATAAAGGCAAGCATGAACTCCATATGCTTCCCAGTTGGGCGCTGTAAACACTTCTGCGCTTCGCCTTGCACAGGATGTAAGGGGGTGCCCAATGAAATAGCCCCCTCGGGGGCAATCTAAAAAAAAAAAGCTGTTAGGGCATTTTTTTTCAGAGTGAGAATTGTGAACTCTTGGAACAATCTGCCAGAGAGTGTTGTGACGGCACCAAGTGGAAGCTCTTTCAAGAAAGGACTTGACCAGCACTGGAGCAGGTTCCAATATATCTAGGAGCCAGTACATGACTAGTACTTGCCAACAGTGCGTAACAGAGACGTGGCCGATCGCCCAAGCAGCTAACGAGCCTATCAATTGGTGAAGAGGATAAAAGAAAAAGAAAAGTAACAGAGACGTGACCGATCGCCAAAGTGGCTAACGAGCCGATCAGTGGTGAAGAGGATAAAAGTATAAGTAAAAAGTGACCGATTGCCCAACGGGCTAACAAGCCAATCAGTGGTGAAGAGGATAAAAGTAAAAGTAAAGTAAAGCTACTGCCAGGCCCATGTTATTACACACGTAGCACGTCGTAGGAGTGTAGATTTTTTTCCTTTGGACATAAAATGACATAGATCAAGCCTTTTATCAAGCACCCTCTAGTTGTCGAGATATCCAACCTTTTACCATTGAAGTACAATACTGATATGTGGTACGATACTGCAAAATAAACCTTTGAAGTGGGAAGTACTAGTACTATTATACTGATCATGGTCGAACATGTTAGTTATCGTAAAATCAGACGATTAATATTACGCTCAATAGCCCATAAAACATGTAGCCATAACTTCTCTATTGAGTTCCACATTTGAGACCTACATTTTCTCTCTGCTTCAGGATGCCTTAGACCTCCGTTTTCTCTCATGTACCTCAGAGACTCTAATATCTCTTATGATGATTGGAGATTGAAATTGAAAGTGAATGCATATTTTTTACATTAAGTTAGATATGTCTACTTACAGATGAAACATTCAAGATCCCTTGTGAGTAATGTTGAAAGCTTCAACTGTATTTACTTTTACTGTAGTACAATTGTCAAATAAATTTAGTGTAGAGTTTTCCAGTTGAAGTGACATCAGATTCTCTGGTGATTGGGAATCAAAATGATCTAACTTCAGTAGCAATTGGAAACTCAGGGCGTCCCCAAGGATGATGTCAAAAATCGTCCATGGAGACTCCCTGGGTTGAAAGTCACATGTGCCAAATAAGAAATAACGTAACTTAAACATCATCTGTGTTGATGCCATGCGTATTCCTTGCCAGATGTATGTGATAATTTGTAATTAAGTTAAGACTTTTCTGAAGCTCTCCCATCGTATATCAGGCACTGTGTGGGTTGCTGGAACCTGCCGGGAGGCAGTGGCCAGTGACCAAGAGGATGTCTGACGATGGGGGGGCCTTTAATTCATCAGGAGTTGATAGCACCAATGAGAGTCGTGGACCTACGAGTACGATCGTGTCCTGGAGGCATGGCTCGAATGAAGGACAAGGCGGAGAGTCTACACTCGGCTTTGTTTTGTGTACAAAACAAACGGCCCAGACAACCAGTCCTTGACTCCTTGTTGTATCACTGACTCGTGGAGTCAGGATAAATGTGTGTGAGGTTCAGAGCCACATATATCCCCAAGTGTGGAAAATATCACAGGTAGATACTGTACTGGTCACGTCACGCACTAGTCACTCACGAATCAGATTTTCTAGGAGCCAGATTGGGTACTCCTGGAATTCCCTGTTTTTCGATGAAAAACACACAGCTCACCACGCACACGTCCCACCACCTCCACTGGCTCATAATATACTCGAACCTGCACCAGTGTGGGTCAAGTCTAGTCTTAAATGAGTTCAGTCAGTGCCATCACAACACTCTCTGGCAGGTTATTCTAAGAGTTCACAATTCACCCCAAAAATGTTAGATTCTGACAATTTTCTGTACTAGTGGTTACTACTTTAAAATAAAAATCTCCAAAAATTTTTAAATATATTTCTTTACATAATTGTTAAACAAGGCAATTGTACTTGGGGTGGAAAAATAATTATTACAAAAACCTTACACATTGAATTATTTTAAATTTAATACAGTATTTAGTCAATGTAATGATAACAGTATAAATAAATAAAATCATGGTACAAATATAAAATGGGAAGGCAAAATGTATTACAAAACTATGTCTATCTTTTTGCACTGTGTTTGTATGCAGCATACCCATGTACCAGAGAAGTACATGTACTGTGCTGTAATAAACCTAAGCATGTTTCATAATCTGGCACTGGGTACATGTGCATCAGCATCCCTCCAAGGAACAATCCAAGAAGTTATGCAGACTTGTGAACTGTGAGAAAACTGTCTCTCTCTACTCTTTGACCTTAGTGAATTGTAACAAATAATTAAACGGGTATCATAAGTTCTTGTACAGTACTGTAGTATTCACATTATGTGCCTCCCTTTGTTAATTAGTGGTTCCATTTATGTATTTCCAAAGGGTAAACCCGTATTACACTTTGCAGTGTAAAATATATTTAATGTATAAATCATTCAAGATAAAGTAGATAAAGAATATGGCCATAAAAAAATCCCATTAACTAGAGCACAATTATGAGTACAGTACATATATAATTTATGATATTTTGTAAAATTATGGTCAATGTGGTGGAAATGCTGAACCATAAGAAAGAATAATTTTTGGAGGTGGTAGTAGGTATGTACTGTACGGAGTATTTTTCATTTGTGGACGAACAGTATTGTTTCAAAAGCATTGAACCCCATCCATTATGAATATGGTTATATTTCCATAATAAATATGACTCAAGGAGGCCGATGAAAAAGCACATCTAAATTTGTAATTATAAATTATAATGTTCACATTATCATTATATTCCATAATAAAAAAATGTAGACGTGATCCTTTGTTAACCAAGCCTGTAACGAGGTAACTCTTGTCATACCACATAGAAAAGATCCACTTGACCCTAGATATTAGTAACTGGGGACTTACCTTGCAATTACATATCCCTCCTCTCTTTGATAATATTGCAATAAACTCTTATTTCCATCTTCCCTGGGAAACTGTATTTACACTCTCCCTATGCTTGATTCTGTACTCATGAGGAAATACTGTAGTGGCAGAGTCAATCTTCAACCTAATCCTTCAAGAACTACAAAAAATACTGCTTACAAGCAGACAGGAACATCCAGGGTATAAACACCCATAACACCCCTGTATTCATCTAGCTTCATTAACTTCTAACAAACTAAATGGCTCTTAATTTGAACTGCAACAGGTCTGTGAAGAAAAAAAGAACGACCGACACAGTAACATTTGTATCTCCGTAACAGACATTCATTTAGTTGCAATGAGTTTATGCTGCCTTTTTTGATGGAAAGGAAGAATGTGAGCAGCTGAAGTGAGAAATATGATGTATGGATGTGAAACATTGGCAGCTAAAGAGGATGACATAGCAGGCCTTAACGAGTTAAAATGAAAAAGGTGAGGTGGATGTGCATTGTGACACTGATAGACAGAAGGCCCTATTCAGAGCTATGAGGGTGGCTTGGTATTGAGAATACAGTACTGTACTGGCAAAGATCTGCATTGAGCAGTGGTTCCCAAACTGGGGGCTGTGAGGACATGTGGGGGAAAAAAATAAAAATACAAACTTATACTGTATATAAATATACAGTGGTCCCTCGATTAACGAACGGTCCAATTAAAAAAATTTCTGTTAACGAATTAGCTCCCATAAGGATTTTCAATTCCATTAAAGAAAAAACTTTGATTAATAAAAGCTTTACGAGAAACACGCTGATCGGCTAGTCTGCCAATACAGTACCGGTAATCTGTTCTATGTTTACATTCGTTTCCAGTGGAGTAAATATCAAGAATGTTGGGCTCTGAATATTTTTATATTTTTTATATTAACATTATTGGTCATTCTAATTTAGTTAACATATTGATAATATATACAGTACCGGGAACAGTTTTTGTGTGCCAATCAACTGATCGAATCACCCACCAACGCTTCTCAGTTTAACTTTGTTTACAGTGGAGTGAACATCCAGTTTGTTGGTCTCTTGAATATTTTTGCATTTTTACATTAAAATTATTGGTCATTCCGAAATTTAGTTCACATATTGATAATACAGTATACAGTGCAGAAATTATTATAAAACAAGAAGAAGGCATTTGAACCAACGCACTCTGTAAAGAATATGGCATGTCATCATCGACTGCCTATACAATCAGCTGTTTGATATGTAAACAAAGCTGCCGGGAATACGACATACACACCTCAAAGTAAGTTAAAATACAGTTCTCTTTGTTTTTTATTTATTATTATACAGTATACTGTACAGTACAGTACAGTAATACAGTGATCCCTCGGACATAATTCGTTCCAGAAGGTAGTTCGTTAACCAAAAATTTCGTTAATCGAATCCATTGTTTCAATGGGATATTGGTTCCAGCTCACCAAAAGTACATACAAAGTAAAAAAAACAAAAAAACATGCAGTAAAGTACACTGACTTTGAGGTGTGTATGCAGAAGGCTCCTGGTTGATGATGATGATGGGAATTAGAAGTGGGGGTGGAGGAGAAGGGAGAAAAGAAGGAAGTGGTATGGAGGAAAAATCACCTTCTTTGGATCCATGCTTCATGCCTCTTTTCACCAATAAAATTTTAAGTTCACTAGGTGTAATTCAAGATTATTTTCTTTAAACCAACACTGCACTGCGCTATATATTATCAATATGTCAACTGAAGTTCAGAATGACCAATAATTTCAATGAAAAATGCAAAAATATTCAAGACACCAACAAAATAGATGCTCTCTCCACAGAAAACAAAGCCCAACTGACGCCTTGTAGCTGACTCACGCATCTGATGGGCGCACAACAAACTAAGGTACTGTACTGCATATATTATCAATATGTTAAATAAATGTTAAAATGACTAATAATTTTAATATAAAACATTAAAAAATATTAAAAAGCTCAACTTAAATGATATTTAATCCATTGGAAACGAATTTAAACTTAGAACAGATTACTGAATTGGCAGACTGGGCCATCAGCTGACCAGCTGATGCTCACCACAAAACGTGATTTTCGTAAGGATTTCGTTAATCGAATTTTTGTTCGTTAACCGAAATGAAGATTCTTATGGAAGGTAATTCGTTAACCGAGGGACCACTGTATGTATGTATGTATGTATGTATGTATGTATGTATGTATGTATATATATATATATATATATATATATATATATATATATATATATATATATATATATATATATATATATATATATATATATATATATATATATATATATATATATATATATATATATATACAGTGGGGTATGCTATAACGAATCTAATTGGTTCTAGAACCTTGTTCATTATAGCATTCGTTTGTTATAGGATTAATCCGTTCCAGGCCCCCAAATACAACCACTTAACACTGAAAAATATAATATAAAATTGTAAAAATTGTAAAAAAGTGCATAAATATGCATCTAAACCCCTGAAATAAAGAATATCATTAATATTTGTAATAATAAAACAATAAATTAGAAAAAAAAAAAAAATTAAATTATGTTCGTTGTAGGAGTTTCGTTCGTTATAGCATTCTCAATTTTATAGGTAAAACCGTTCGTTATAGGAATATTCGTAGTAGGATCCGTTCGTTATAGCATACCCCACTGTGTGTGTGTATATATATATATATATATATATATATATATATATATATATATATATATATATATATATATATATATATATATATATATATATATATATATATATATATATATATATATATATATATATATATATATATATATATATAGTCAACCCTCTATTTACGTGGTTAATGTAACCCACAGGGTACTGCGGAAAGTGAGAAACGCGTAAAGTGAATAACATAACATATGGGATTAATTGAAATAGAGACCGGGCCGACCCCCAAACTCCACTTTTTGACGACACACAACTATGTTGTAGTAAAAATATTATCTTACCTTTATGATGGTATGCACACACAATTAATAATTAAGAGAAATATCAATAATATTAGGTTTTTTTAACACTTACATTAGTAGAAAAGATGGCTGGGCACACGGGGATGGGCGGTTGGTTCCGAGGCAGAGGGCAGAGTATTGGCCCTCACCTGTATCACTTGTATCAATTGTATCACTATCCACCACAGAGGCTTGCAGGGCCTCTTTGTCAAACCCCCCAAAGTCCATACAGGTCCATATCCTCACCATAATTATCACTATCACTGACTTGGGCCAGTTGTGGTGGGTGGCGGGTGAAGAACTGGTAATGTTTTGATGACTGGGCGACCTTGTGCGCACCATGTTCGCGCCGCTTACACAACATGGCGGATGGCGGGAGGTTTGGATCCAAAAATGGCGCGGCTCGCCAGCCGCTCTCCGCGTAAAGGGGTACACGCATGGCGGAATGTGAGCATCCTGGGTTCCGGCAGGGCACCGCGTAAACGCGGAATGTGGGACCGCGTAAAGTGGGGGTTGACTGTATATATATCACTGTAGGTGAGCGTGATCCAAGTATATGCTGAGAACCAGGAGGTGGTGGTGAGTGTGTGGTGGGTAGTGGAAGGGAGGAGGATGGCAGGAGCGGAGGAGGAGGATGGCGGGAGCAGAGGAGGAGGATGACGGGAGCGGAGGAGGGTGGTAAATCACTGAGACTCGGCTGGTGACTCATCCTCCTGCTCTGACTGGGGTTCCTCAGTTGCTGTTTGCTCCTCCTTGCTTGCAGGCTGTTGTGAAGATGCTGCTGCTGCTTCCTTCCGGGTCAAAAAAAAGAATCCAGCGTTGACTGCTTAATGCTCCTCTTCTTCTCCTTGTAGATCTCATTGTAACAAGCAAGACTATCATCAATTCTGCGTTGAAACTTTGAGCTACGTTCTCTGTTTGGGTCGTTATCAATGAAGATTTGCATACTTTGCTGGATCATGTTGAATGCTTCTGCCATCCTCTTGGTAGTTAGCGTTCGTTGTGTTACTTCTTTGTTGTCTTCAACGGGACAGTGTTCTGTTAATTGTTGCGGATTTTCGTTGGTGAGCTCTTCTGTATGGGATGCCAGGACTTGCTCAATATCCTTCTGATTTCAGCTCATCAAAACCTGCCTGTCTAGCCAAGCTGAGGATGTCCCTATTCACTGCTGGGACTGAGTCCGTGAATCCCGTAAAACTGTTGACACACTCGGGCCACAATTTATGCCACACACCATTCAGGCAACTTTCTGGAACTTCTTTCCATGCCTTGCCAATGTTGTCAATTGCATGAAGAATGTTGAAGCCGCGCCAATATTCTCGGATCATTGGTTTATTTTCAACGTCTGTAGCCTTGAGCAGCTGGTCTATGGTACGGCGTAAATAATACGCCTCGAATGCAGTGATGATGCCTTGGTCCACAGGCTGCAGCAGTTCTGTCGTGTTGGGAGGCAGGAATACAATTTTTAAACTGTCATGTTAAGTTGTCGAGATTGGGAGGATGAGCTGGAGCATTGTCAACGACAAAAACAATTTTGAAGTCTAGGATCTCCTTGGCACAGTATTCCTTCATTGCAGGGATGGTGTATACAGTTAACCACTGGCTAAATATGGCGCCGGTTAGCCATGCCTTCTTATTTGCCTTGTAAATGAAAGGAAGATGATCCTTGCAGTAACCTTTCAGGGCCTGTGGGTTGGCAGCATGAGAAATTAGCATAGGCTTCAGCTTGAAGTCGCCAGCAGTGTTCACGCCAAGCAGCAGCGTCAAGCGGTCTTTTGCCGTTTTAAAACCTGGCGCTCTTTTTTCTTCCTTTGAGATATAAGTTCTTTCTGGCATCCTCTTCCAAGAGAGACCAGTCTCATCCAAATTGAAGACTTGCTTCGCTGAGTAGCCTCCTTCCTCGATAACGTTTTTGAATTCAGGCGGGAATATCTCAGCAGCAACCGTATCTGAACTAGCAGCTTCACTAGTCATCTTAATGTTATGAGAGTTACATATAACGGTGCTTTAAAACATTGAAACCTTCCTCGGCTGGCCGTAAAGTCTCTTCCTTCGATCCTTCACCCTCTACTGCTTTTAAGCTGTCAAACAGGGATTTTGCTTTATGCTGGATAACCATAAGGATCACAGGGGCATTGCGTTGATTCTGGTCCTCCATCCACAAAGCCAGCATCTTTTCCATCTTTTCAATAACGGAATTTCGAGCATGACTTGTCTTTGTTGCATTCAGAGAAGTACCACTTCCAGCACTAACCTTAATCTTGTCCGTGTTGGTCTGGATAGTACACATTGTTGTGGGGATTAGACCTAGTACAGCAGCTATGTCCACTGCACGTTCCCCTTTTTCAAAACGGCTTAAAACCTCCATTTTCATAGCAAGGCTAGCGGTCTTATGTTGCTTCTTCACAACACTAACATCAGTAGCACTTGATGGATGCTTGGAAGCCATTTCGAATGGTTATAGTACAGTATTAAAAGAAAAAACACTTAAACACGCACGAACGCTGTGGAAGCCTAACAAAGACTGGTGACGCTGTGACGTTCCGCAAATGAGAGGTAGCGTGCAAAGATGAGAGGGTGATGTGCCGTAAAAAGTAGTCACTGACGATGCTAAAAACGACTTTACAGTGGTCCCTCGATTAACGAACACAATTCGTTCGAGAAGGTCGTTCGTTAACCGAAACCATTGTTTCAATGGGATTTTGGGTAATTGGTTCCAGCTTACCAAAAATTACATACAAAGTAAAAATAAATGCAGTAAAGTACACTTACTTTGAGGTGTGTATGTAGAAGGCTCCTGGTTGATGATGATGATGATGGGAATTAGAAGTGGGGGTGGAGGAGAAGGGAGAAGAGAAGGAAGTGGGGGTGGAAGAGAAATCACCCCATGCTTCATGCCGTCATTTCACCCATACAATTTTAAGTTCACTAGGTGTAATTCAAGATTATTTTCTTTAAATCAACACTGCACTGCACTATATATTGTCAATTTGTAAAATAAATTTCAGAATGACCAATAATTGTACTGTAAAAACAAAAATAGTTTATGCTCAAGAGAGCCACAATGAAGATGTTACCTCCACTGACCAGAGATACAAACTGACGCCTTGCTGGGTGAGTAAAGTGGCTGATTGGCGCACCAAAAACTAGATTCCTGTACCGCAATTATTTTAAATAAGTGTTAAAATGACTAAAAATTTTAATATAAAACTTGGAAAATTATTGAATAGTACAACCTTCTTGATATTTACTCAAATGGGAACGAATTTAAGCCCTAGAACCGATTACTGTATTGGCAGACTAATATTCTAGCTAGTGAGCAAGCGAAAACATGTTGACATGATTTCGTAAAAATTTCGTTAACCGAATTTTTGTTCGTTAACCGAATTGAATATTCTTTTGGAAGGTAATTCGTTAACCAAAATTTCGTTATCCGAGGGATCACTGTATATTGAGTTGTCGGGACGTTAACCGAATTATTGGTAAATAAAGAGTAGCTACGTTATAATGAAACGTTGTCGGGGGTAATGTTAAATGAGGACTTACTGTATTTTTGTGGCTGAATGTGCATTGAACTTAAAGCAAACCCTTCAAAGTGCAGCATTATGGCCAAGTCATTCTAAGAGTGGGGAAATAAACCACTCACTCACGGGTCCGAGAGGAGGAAAGAGGCCAAGGGATTGCTCGCTGGCGATAATTTCAAATGACCGCACACTGCGGGAATTTCAAATAACAAATATTTATGGGTTTGGACAAATGTTTCTTGCCCGGAAAGAATCTGGACTATCCGAAATCGGGATTTTCAGGGTTCGGACTTTCGAGGGTGAAAAAATGGCGATAAAACATTGATGATGGTGATAGCACTTTCAAACACATACAGTAGATATAGCCTCTGGGATGAACTGCCTTTGAACTATCTTTCATGACGAAAGTACTGAGCTGTATCATGATATGGAGAGAGTACCTCAGCAATGAGGGAAATAATAGGAGCAGGGTCTGTAGGATGCCCCTATAAATGACAATTACTGGCTAACCCAACCCATCCACACTACTGTAATTAACAACCCTCTTGAAGACTTTACTTATGAATATAAAAACCAAAAGTGAGCACACAACATCCATCAGCAGGGGTTCAACAGAATACTGAATGTAAATCTTCTAAACCCAACAAGGGTCATCTAGTGAGCCTCCCAAACCTACTACCTAAATGGCATCTACCTCACATTTCTTTTTGTGTCACAAGAGATTTGGTGTGAATAAAAGGAATCCCAGTCTTAGTTGGGAAATGTAACCCTTCAACTAACAAATTAACTTAGGCTAACTTAGGTAACACCTAAAATGCTAAAAAATCAGAGTAATGCACTAATCTTGTTTTAATGAATCAAAGGTTGGAAAAACACATATCCTTGATGCAATAAGAACACAGTAATAATAATAATAATAATAATAATAATAATAATAATAATAATAATAATAATAATAATAATAATAATAATAATAATAAACAGTTTATTGAAAGAATAGTAGTGGCTGGTGATTGAAGGGAGAATTGTGCCTGAAATTCAAAACAGTAGCAATCAGGTGAAGTGCTTAGTGCATACCTATTAAGGTAGGCAGAACTCTATTTAGATTTTCCGCTTTTAATGACAACTTTTACTAATAGCCTTCCATTTTTGACAAATTTGCAATGGGGAAGGATGGACAATTTTAAGATTACTGATAATCCCAGACACTAATGTCAAGAGTCTATTGGGTCTTGACACTATGGCTTGGTGTGCACTATTATGATAGCCACTAAAAGGAGGATGTTAGAATAGAAAAAATCAAAATAACTTATAACAACATGTATTGTTAGCTTTAAATTTTACCACTGCTTGATGTTTTACCAATTCAGGTCAAAATGAATAACAAAAATTTTAATACAGGACATACCCTGTACTTCACTTTTACGAGTTTCACATTAACGATTCACCACAATTACGACAGTAATGAAATGCAACACAACACATTAACGATACATTTCAACACAATAACAATCAGTAACACAAGTCGACAGTCACTCTGGGCAGCCATCTTGATAACGTCAGTGAGCGGAATTTGTTTTGATCAGAGCGTGTGAACAGGAGGTCTGATGTAACCTACTCACTTATGTGTGACCGTGTTGTGTAACCTCGTCCTGTGGTGTGGTGAAGCATAGACTATGAGTAGCATAGGAGGAGCTGGTGTTGCTGGAGGGTCAGGAGGTGGAGGATAAACAGCCGGCATTCAAGAGGGAGATGACTGCACTGTTTATGATAATGTTCAAGATTTACCTGTGTGTGATCTGTCAGATGATTTACCACTAGTCTTCACTGGCTTTGAGACTGAAGGATCAGTTGGTGGTGGTGGGGTAGTAGTGCAGTGTAGGGACAGGGGCAGGGAGGCACAAACAGCCTCCTTAAGCAGTTCGATGAGTGTCTAAAGGTTACTCATTATTAGTTATTAACTCTACATGCAGTATTAATGCGTGTGAATAAGTGGTTGTAACTTTTGTGGGGTTTATAGGGGTGAAAGTGTCTGAGGGCTGGTACCAATTGACCCATTTAACATGTAAATTATACTCACCACATTAACGATTTTCACTTTAACAACCGTTTTTGTGGTACCAATTAGTCGTTAAAGTGAAGTGTGGACTTATCAAACTGTAGCAAGTGGGTTGGTTGTCCGCTGCTCGTTTGCTTGTTCGCGGCCCCACTAGGGGGGTAGACAGAGGTGAGAACGTCGCTGCTGCCTTGTTGCACGGCAGACACAATCCAGCCTTCACCACAGCTGCTACTTCACCCCACTGTTTGATTCCAACTCTGGTTGTGTACTCATCTGAGGTTCCTGGGGCTCGTGGGCTGATTCCCCAGTCCTTCACTATTTGGCTGTCAACTCTGGACACCTACTCCAGCTATTGCCCCGACTGCCACGTGATCGCCACTTCCTCCACGCCCTATCCACCGTCCGTGCCCTGGCGTCTCTCCTGTGTGGCAAGACATCGCCCACCAATGCCAGCGCCAAGTGAGGAAGTTGCCCTGGTCCTTCCCCCTGAGAGCGGATCACCGCATTACCAGAACATTCCACCATGCTGGTTAGGAGGAATATTCATCTGCAGCCGTAGGAATTACCTGTACTTTGTTGTATTGATTGTTTTGTTTTAAGTAATTGTTTGACTCCAGTGCTGTTTATTTAATATTTGTGTGAGTGGTGTCCGAGTTAAATTATTGTGATTATTTTCGTAGTAAAGAGATGACAATCTCTAACGGTTGTTTGTTACCCCTTGGAAACCCATGGTTCTTGACTTTCCTTTTTATAAGATCCTGATTACGCTGGCAAGGGATTTATATCCTACAGGCAAGACATTTACAGCAGTATTAATGTGTGTGAATAAGTGGTTGTAATTTTTGTGGGGTTTATAAGGGGTGAAAGTGTCTGAGGGCTGGTACCAATTGACCCATTTAGCATGTAAACTATACTCACCACATTACAGATTTCCACTTTAACAACAGTTTTTTGGTACCAATTAGTCGTTAAAGTGAAGTATCGACTTATCAAACTATTCTACTAAAGAATATTTTGCAAAATAGCAAACAGTGTATGCCCTGAAAAAACTTAAATCGTACTCCCCACAAGAATGGGTTCTGTATTAAGTGTTCTGGAATTTATCAAGAAGATCCAGTATTCTGTCTTGTTCTTCTGCTTGAGCTTCAGAGCTGGAAGTGTCGCCTAAGTTACTTGCATATTCTGTTGAAAGGAAAATGAAAAGAATAAGTCAACATCATACACCATAACAATGGTAGACATGTGATCCAGTACAAAGAAAGAGCTTCATTTTCAGCTCAAATAGACAAGCCGCCATTGAACTTCAGCCATTTTATTTGAAATTTTGTTTCCTTTTATTTTTAGAATTTTATAATGTTTGAATGTCATGTAATTGTGACGGAATTAGGTCTAGGGCCAAATGAACAACTACATGGTGATTGAACGTGCCATAAATTTGGTGGCTTGTTAGAATGTTTTTTTCTATAACAGTGCCATTAATTGGGAGTTGTCGGTCGATGGAATGCTAGATAAGAGAGGGTCAACCTGTATTTATCACATTTCCAATACAGGGGGTCCTCGACTTACGAACGTCTGACTTACGAAAGCCCACCGATACAAACAGGGTTAAACTTGAAATTTACAGTATTTTATTTACCTGATGACTTATTTTTTACTTTCATTAACTGTATTTTGTATTTCTATTTCTTCTTTTATCTTAAATTAAGTGATTTTAGATGTATATAAAGACTTAGGCTATGATATAGTGGGATTTTAATTGTTGTTCTGTAAGTACAGTATGCATATAGCATGTGTTCCGACTTACATACAAATCCGACTTTAGAACATCCTCAGGAACGGAACTTGTTCATAACCCGGGGACCCCCTGTACAGTATTTAGTTCTGGCAAATCTCAGGAAATTTTATCTTGTCATCATTATTATCCTTAATTCCATGGGTTCACCATGATCACCTGATAGCACATTGTACCAGTTGCCATCTGGCAAATTTTAAGCAAGTTTTATGGCTGGACACCCTTTCCATAAAAACCTTTGAGAAATATACACAGTTGGTCACTGCAAGCAGCCTTTGTAAGACTGCTAACTCCACCTCTCCTTGGCACCTTCCACATACCTCATAATAATTTTTGATTGGCTGCTCAAATTGGGTTACCACATGTGGGTGGAACTTGGGGAAATGAGAAGTAATGCTTCAAACTAGTTCTATACATTATATTTCCTGCAACTGTATTTTTTTAAGGCTCCACATAATTCTTATGCAGGAGAGATTGATTACTGTAATTAATTCTCCCACCACATGTGACTTAACAAATATTATTCCTTTGAGGGATCTAACAATTAATTCCCCAGGTCAGAAGATTAATTTATCACTGAAAATACAGTAGAGTCTCACTACCTTTAAAAACACACTCAAACAAATGAGCATATAAACTTACAGAATTGTAGTCACAGTCAAAAGTAATCATCCACCCCTCCTATTACCATACCCGCAAGATCAAGGCCTTTCTCCAAGATGGGTCATAAGAGAGTGGTGGAGGTATTGCTGGGGGTAGAACTAAGGGTGGCATAACCAGGTAAGGTAGGAGGGTGTAAGTCAAGGGCCTCATATGTAGTGAGAGTGTATGTGGTCTTAGAATTATCCTTAACACATGAAGATGGTGAAAAAGTTGGTGGAGGTAGCTTCATGCTGACGGCCTTAATGACCCTGGCAGATGATAGGCGTGAAGCCCAAACAACTAACCAACCAACCAACCAACCAACCAGGAGGGTGAGTGTCCAGGGAGGTGAAACATGGACTTAACTTTCCCCAAATTATTTATGCCTTTACTTGAGATTCTGGGAAGGAATGCGAGTGAGTTTTTGGCAGGTAATGTATCAATAGAGTTAATAAGGCATCTGGCTTCTGTGAGGGAAAGCCCCTGATATGACAACATAAGAGAGGAGGGGGTGTGGGACTGTGCGTGTTCACTACCAGAAACAATTAGGCCATTATTTGAGCACTTCCACCTCTCGCCAGTACCATTCTTGAAAATAAGAAATCACTCTTAATTTATAGGAAGAATTAAGAATGAATTGTTGGATAGAATGTGACTTGTCCACCCTGTAATGTGTTTATTAAAGTTGTGAAAATCAAAGTAAAGTGATGAAGTGGGAGAGGCAATGGCATTTGCCCATTGCTCCACACCCAGCCCAGGATGAATACTAATGAAGGTTGAATGGTGAGTCATGGGCAAATTATTGGTTTGTGCGTGACTGGTTATAATAGGAGGAGACAGGGCTGGGTGGGTCATCAAGTATTCTTTCTTCAGACAGGCTAACATACTTGCTTGTTGAAGGTATTGGATCATCTTTAGGGAATGAAGAGGCAGCAGTGGTGAGGCGTGAGGAGACAGCAATGGGGGACTTCTTAAAATATGTCCAATTTAGACTGCAGAGTTTTCCTTTTATGTTCATTGTAAATCTCCCTGTTGCAAGCTATCATACGGTGTCACATTACGACCAAATGTCGGGACTTGAAAATACGTACAGGGTAATGTGAAAAATATTTCAAACGACCATGGCCGTCATATGTTCGGGTTGTCGTAAGTCGAATATGCCATAAGTCGAGGAGAGCCTGTATATAGCGAACATCCTTGGACCCTATCTCGTAATATATCTCGACCCTACTATATATATAAACATATTTGAATTCTTAATTCATATAAATTATATATTTTTTAGGCCGGGGAGAATATGACTGACAGGTGAGGAGGACACTGGATGGGCTATTGAGATTCTGTGTGACCTGTATTGGTAAATATTAAAAATAAGTGTGATTCCCACTGTTATTGCCGCTGGCTTCAGCTACACAGTGCTGGCATTTGCTGCCTCCATCACCTCCACTCAGCACTGAGTGCCTCCCAGCACCTCAACCGATGTGCTGTCTACAAGTGTCACATTACTCAAACAAACATAAATCTCCCAGCCTACGACTACACACGTCGCAACCTTCCTTGTAGACTGTAGAGGTGTTGTGACTCCCCTGTGGCCACGTGACCTGCGACCTAGCCAGATGTTTGTAAACGTCGCAGCCATAGAACAATCGTTTTGGAGCGTTACCACCCACAGGGAACCGCGTGGACAGTGTTAATACATTGTTAGAAATAGTTTATTTATGAGAATAATGAAGATGTAAGAGAGAGGAGTGAAACGAGCTGAGGGGATGTTTACAGCTGAGCTGTCCTGGTTTCTGCTGAATAGACAGTTCTGCAGGTGTTGTGACTGTGTCTGGCCTGCCTGACGCCAGAACACGATCTACAGCAATACTGTGAGGATCTCCACTCTCTGCTGGCAGTAGTGAACATACGCCATCACAGTCCTGTCCCTGAGTTTTGTGCTAAGACAATTTAGGAAGTACTGTTGTCTCTTGGAACACCATACTGATTTACATCGACCAGCATTTGTAAGTACAGCCTACGTGATGACATACCCCCCAGTACTGAAATATTGTGGACTAATTATGCCTACTCATTTTCTGCCTTATCTGGAGAATCTGGAGCAATAAGACAATGTGGAATGAAGTGCAACTATGATTAATAGAGTTATGAACCTTTTATTATGTTACTATGTTTAGTGATCTTATGTAGTTAAGATAAAATTGTGTGAGACAAACAAATTATGTATCAGATGGATCACCATGTGATACTAATGAAAGCCTTGTTCTCTGCAGGTTTTTGACCATATCAATAAATATTGAGTGCGTCAAAAGGCAGTTTTCAATCATTCCCTTCGACTTGCCTGTCACCCGATCGTCCTTACCTAAGGCGGTTACAACAACCCTTGTATTCAATATTTCTCTTCATATCAATGTTATTATAAATATCTAATTACTGTTGTTTGAAACTGAACAACAATCTGAAAAATTTATATAATTAGGAAATGGATGGCACATGATAATAACTATAAAATAAGAGTCCTCATCTATTGCTCCTTCAGACATGTAAACTTAATAGTGAAGAAAAAAAACTTAATCCATCCTTCCCCTCCTTCTTTCATGAATTTCCCTTTCTTCAATCCATTCCCTCTATGATGAGCAGCTTGCATCGCATACCACCTTCTCACACCCCCCACCAAATTGACCATTTCCCTCTCTCCACCCCACGTGACTTACCGTGCAGAAAGGACCCTACCAAGCGCAGGGGTTAGGTGGTGGAGTGGATGATTACTTTTGACCATTACTGTACAGTACTTGCAATACTCAGATGGAAATATAAAAAAATATTCATACCTCTCATGATATTCTTAATGGTCTTCACAGAAGCATTACGAAGGTTAAGAATTTTCAGAACTCGTCTCTTAATGGAGGGAGGTCCAGTGGCACACACATCCAGCATAATGTAGTCAACCAACTGGAGTGAAAACAGCCCTCCATCTAATCGCCTCAAATACAAATCATCTTCATCTAAATTTTCTGCCTGAAAAAGTATAAATTAACTAATTAATAATTTTTATTGGTGAAATACAGTACTGTATAGTTATCTGATGGCTAGAAAAATTTTAAGCGATATAAAGAGCAGTATATACTGTACCTAAAAAGTACAATATAGAGTAAAGAGTTCTATAAATGCCACATTTTCTGTCATTGGAAATGACAGAGAAGTGTGTGCATGTAAATGCAAGTGTGCACATGAGTGTGAATGGGTACACAAGTCTAGCAGTGAGTGGATGCAATAAGAGTGTGAATATATTTAAGAGTGTGGGTATGTGACTGAACAAGTGCACGAGGGTTGACTGCATGCAATCAATTTTGTGTCTAGATGAGTAAGTAGACACATGTGTGCACCCTAGAGTGTACCGGTGTCTTCTTTTGTGCATAGTTTACAATCCTGTCATATTTTTTGACATTTGACTGCCACTCTGCACTGCTGATGTGTACAATGATCTTAGCTTATAAAATTTTTTTTGCCTCTTTCAGATGTGTACACTGCATTTGCATTATTTGTGAATGTATAATTTTTATGTATGTGTTCAAGTTTTCATCTTGTACAGTGGTCCCTTGGTTAACGAACGCCTTGGTTAACAAAATTTCGGTTAACGAATTACCTTCCATAAGAATATTCAATTCGGTTAACGAACAAAAATTCGGTTAACGAAATTCTTACGAAAACATGTCAACATGTTTCGCTTGCTCATCAGCTGGTAGATTAGTCCGCCAATACAGTAATCGGTTCCAGGGCTTAAATTCGTTCCCATTTGAGTAAATATCAAGAAGGTTGTGCTATTAAATATTTTTCTAAGTTTTATATTAAAATTATTAGTCATTTTAACACTTATTTAACATAATTGCAGTACATGGAACTAGTTTTTGGTGCGCCCATCAGCCACTTCACTCGCCCACCAAGGCGTCTGTTTGTGTCTCTGCTCAGTGGAGGTAACATCTTGCTTGAGGCCCTCTTGAACATAAACTATTTTTACGTTTTTACGGTACAATTATTGGTCATTCTGAAATTTATTTAACATATTGATAATATATAGCGCAGTGCAATGTTCTCATATTTTGGGTATCATATGATGCAAAATTTAGTGTAACTTTAGAATACAATAATTGTTTTTTAAATCAGTAGCGTCTACATTATAAATAAGTCACAATCACAACAGCACATTCCATAATGTGTAATAAAATATAAATAATCAATATTATTAATGAATGACTTTACAGTATTATGTAAATACTCACCAACTCATACAAACTGTTGATATACTGTACACAAGTGGCTGGCACTGGCCCACAAGATCAGGAAAACACTACCTTTTCAAAAAGAATCTGGCCCTTATGCTTAGATGAATATCCTCTCTCTTACCATCTGATATGGTAGAGAAACGCTTGGCAGACACATTAAAAATAAATCCAAGAAATCTGGGGGTTGGTTGATTTGTCACTCTGGCTCTGAGTGCCACATGTGCTGGTGCAGATTACTGCATTGAAACATCAATTCTGGGAAAATTTCTCAGTTTTGGAATTCATAGCTTTTAGACTTCAGATAATTGATTGATAGATTGATTCATAGATTTTAGGCTCAAAGACAAGCACTGGAGCCAATGTGTGGTAATTTGGGGTATCCCTTACATAAAAATGACCACATCATATTAAAACAAATTGAAACCAGCTATTGCTTCACCCCCTCCGACTAACGGGGCGGACTTCCTCTTAGTTGCCGATTTTTTTTTTTAGAAATAATGATACAGAAGTTCTTGAAATCTATATTGTACTGTATTCTTGATCTTACACATGCATGTTGCACTTTTTATTTTTGCAACATGAAGTCTCTTATTTTCACACATCAGCACAACACATAATGTAGATGAAACTCAAATATGGGTACATACATACTGTATATAGTACAGTACCAAAGTGGGACCAACACCACTCCTCACAGGCTTGGCATTACAATGATCTTTGTAAAGCAAGCCTTCCCTTACAACAAGAAGTCAGTTCAGAGCAACTTATGTATCAGAAGCAGGCTAAGGCCTTAAATTTGCTTAATCCTTTGAGGATGGTGATGGCAACTTTAGGTCTTTACCCACTGAATGGAGGAATATTGAATTAAAGAAAATATTAAAAATAAATTAACCTTTCAATCTTACCTTAAGCTCCAGATTTACACCATCAAGGTTCAAGGAATCACTCAAATCCCATGTGGGAGCCTCATGGCTGGACATAAGGCATATGGAAGCTACCCCCACCATTGCCAGCATATTCCACATCTTTATCACTCAAATTCACCTAAGATTCAATAGATTCTCTGGTCAAATCCTTAGGAAATTTACTATCTTCACTTTATTGCTGTTACTATGTATGGAAGGGTTATCCTTGTGTCCAGACTCAAATACAGTATAATGAAGTCAATTTCCTCCTGCATGGGGCACTGCACGTGAGTGGATGTGGTATGTCTCTACTAAGCCATGGATCATGGCCTAGTTGTGGTATATGTCCACAGCAATGTTACCCTCCATCCTGCAACTGTTGTTGGATGTGTCCACTAGGAGTTAAGCTAACTCTTTTCATGCAACCCCATCTGTTTAAATGATATCTGAGAATACAGTATATTTAAACTACCAAAATAACCATAAGACTGTTTACCTTGGCTTGTTCTTCTAGTGCATAGTTGGTTGCAAGTACTTTCTCCAAGTACTTGAAATGTAGCTCCAACAACCTGTCAACTTTCTCATGATCATTTTCAGTGAACTTATTGATGAGGCGAGTCCGCTGGTTAGGCCGACAGTTGCGTAGGAGGGACATGATGATGGAGACTACGTGTTCTTCGTGCTAAAATACACAAATGTAATAAAAAAATAATATTAGTGAGACATGAACAGGGAGGATTCACAGGTGTCAGAAACAGGACTTACTTAATTATGGACACATCAATATTAAGCTTACTTATTATCACCCTAACCACACCATAAACCTCTGCAAATATCTTCCCTGACTCAACTAAGCTCCACACATTTGATCTCACATAGGCTTCAGCCCACCTGACAATGTTTTTCACTAAGCTTTGTGGTGGGTTATTTCTAAGCAACTGATGCTGTATTTGTTGATATACTGTACAGTGGTCTCTCGGTTAACAGACGGTTCAATTAACAAAATTTCGGTTAACGAATTACCTCCCATAAGGATCTTCAATTTGGTTAACGAACAAAACTTCGATTAACGAAATCCTTACGACAAACACGCTTTGTTGTGAGCATTAGCTGATCAGCTGAAGGGCTAGTCTGCCAATACAGTAATCTGTTCTATGTTTACATTTGTTTCCAGTGGAGTAAATACCAAAAAAATTGTGCTCTTTAAT
Source organism: Homarus americanus (assembly GCF_018991925.1). NCBI lineage: Eukaryota > Metazoa > Arthropoda > Malacostraca > Decapoda > Nephropidae > Homarus > Homarus americanus. Next base: position 5,518,469 of record NW_024722227.1, read on the forward strand.
ATTTGTGCATTTTCTATATTAAAATTATTGGTCATTCTAAAATTTAGCCATCCAAGCTCTGTCAACATAAAGTTTTTCAACTATTATTTTTGGCTCAATATATGTAACTTTATTCATTTATTGAAACTCATTTACATGCACACACCGTCCTAAGGGCAAAGCTGTACTGTATGTACATATAATCAGAATAATGTACAAAATGATTACTAAAATTTTTGACTAGTGCAAACTATCACGTTTACTGTACATTCAAATTAATCACTATCTTATAAGAATTCCAGCAATGTAAATTATATTCTCCCCGGTCACTTCTATGACATTTGATAAGCAAAAAATAAAAACTCAATCTAAAGGACATAAATAAACAAATAAATACTTCACTAGACCTTTGGCGCCAACTGTCAAACATGTCACTGTCACCTCCCCTTCCTCCCTCCCAGCCAATGTTTGGTGGTTTTTGGCTTACAGTTTTTATCTAATATAATATCACAGACTAAAGTTAGGAGAATATAATTTGCATTGCTGGAATCCTTGCAAGACAGCAAATAATTTGAATATAAACATCATATATTTTGCACAAGAGATAAAAATTAATCACCTGTATCACATTACAGTAGTGATTTAAGAGTAAGAGTGTATATGTACAATATATATAGTGATTTAAGGGTGATTTAGGGAATTTTAGGAGTGTTTCTGACTTTATGCATTTTTTGTCTTTACAGGTACTTTGTATGTACTTTTTCTGTGAGTTGGAACCAATTGGAACCAATAATTTTCGCATTTTCGACTTATGACCTGATCATCGGTCCCTAAACCCGTCGTAAGTTGGGGACTGACTGTATATAGCGCAGTGCAGTGCTGATTTAAATAAAATAATCTTTAATTACAGCTAGTGTACTTAAAATTTTATTGTTGAAATTACTGCATCAAGCATGGGTCCAACATTCTACATACACACCTCAAAGTAAGTGTACTGTACTGCATTTTGTTTATACTTTGTATGTACTTTTCTGTGAGTTGGAACCAATTACCCAATATCCCAAAGAAATAATGGATTCAGTTAACAAACGACTCTGTGGAACGAATTGTGTTAGTTAACCGAGGGACCACTTTATAGTATAAAAAATCAGAGTCAACTATGATGATGCAATGGAAGACAGGAATAAAATGTAAACACCTTGGGGAGAATATCAGGCAAGACTATTTTGGCATATAATTTCTTTCTACAGTCATCCCTTGTTTACCACGCCTAATTGGGACCGCGCCGAGTGCGTGATAACGAAAAACGCGATATCGAAAGCACAGAACCTATGGGATTTATTCTAATTGGTTCCAGGCACCCAAGACCCAACCCCAATTTTCCCATTTTATGACCATTTAGACCCACTAAAGATACAGATAATGTTATGTAAGTATCAGAAACACACATAGGCATGGCTAAGTTTATTACAAAGTGATGAAAACGGTACGCTCAATACTGTAGTCCACAAAACATGTAGCTATGCTTTCTTTATTTGAGTCCCCCGTCTGAGGAGTCCGTTTTCTCATCGCTTCAGGACGCCTGAGTCCTCCGTTTTCTCTCAATCTTAGAGTGCACCCGAGACTTCGTTATTCCTTAGTAATAACACAGAATTTGAAATTGCAACTGGGGTTGCAATTGTTGAGGCAACTTAGATATGTCTGATTACAGCAAATGTGTTATTGTCAATTTGTAGGAGAAAGATTTTATCCTCAATAGATGTAAGTGAAGCAAATGGGTAAAAACACCTGGGGGCAACTGCGTAATAACGAAATTCTCGGCTTGAAAAATGCGCTTTAACAGCAGGTGTGCAGATTTTGATGGAGGCGTGATAATGAAAATCGTGATAACCAAGGGATGACTGTACTGTGATTTATAATACCAATATCACCTTAAGCATAACTAACTAATACACTATATTCAATTACAGGTATGGAGTATTGATATACAGTGCCTAATTTCAACAAGCAGGAGCAGATTGCTTCTACCCAGCAAAATACCTGTACTTGTATTGTCAATATGTATGTGTGTGCCAAATATGATACGTGTAAAGAAAAGTGCACAAACATTTCATTATCCCACTAGACTAATTGGGGAATATTAAATTACTGTATACAAAGAAAAATATTAATGTCAAAACAATTTTATTAAAAAATTCCCAATAAAGAAAAAGGAAGTCAATATTTATGTTTTTCGCTTTGCTTCATGTCCCCCCCTCTTCCACCGTACTAACCTCGCACCCTGCCCACAAAGGAGGTGCGCTGCCAGTTTGGGAACCACTGGGATAAGAGGTTTAAGTTGAGAGTACACATGACATAAACATAGGAAACAATTTATCACACCTGATCTTTGGTGAGTCCTTTCTTCCCATGTTTGCCTGGGGTCTTCATAAACAGTGGAAAAATGGTTCGAAGGCCTAAGATCTCAACAAATTTGTTACAGTTGTCAGCACCTTCTGCTCCTGTTAGTGCATGATCCAACACACGGAGAGCTCCATTGCGAGACAGCTTTTTCTCTCTATTGGGATAATGATGATAAGAGATACAGACAGGCAGTTATCTACTTTGCATAAAATTCTAACTTAAAAAATATGCATGAATACATTAACAGGTGTGGGACCATTTATCCTACATGCATGGGACCTGGGGTTTAGTGGATAAGGTTTATTTCTGTAAATTGGAGAGCCAGGCCTCAAATGTACAAATTGAACAGTCACTGTAACCTATTGTTTAATCACAATGACTAATTTTTCAATCATAGGCCTATCTTTGAGTAATAGTGACCTATCTTTAAGTTACAATTACTGTACTTATTTTTCTGTCAATAACCTACATTTCAAAGAGCTTACTATGTAAATTTAAATGATCATATACAGTAATATCCTGGTTAGTGCTACTCCATAGTGTGGTTTCATTATAATGCTCTTGCTTGCATCTTGGAGCTATAGAGAAAAGAAAAAAAATTCATAAAAGCAGTCAAAAGTCATGAGTTCGAACACATCAGAACATGCCAAGAGCTGCTTTCTTTGTTTTTACTCACTCGGCCAATCAGCACCAAATGCTCTCTGTTTACAATACAGTACAGTGGTCCCTCGGTTAACGAGCGCCTCGGTTAACAAGATTACGAGTTACCTTCCATAAGATTCTTAACTTCGGTTAACGAGCAATCCCTCGATTAACAAGTTTCTTACGAGCCGACCTCAACATGTTTTCGCTTGCAATTGGCGGTCCACCAGCTGTAGTATTAGTCCGCCAATACAGTAATCGGTTCTAGGGCTTATATTCCTTACCATTTTAGTAAATATCAAGAAGTTTATACTATTCAATAATTTTAAAAGTTTAATATTAAAATTTTTAGTAATTTTAACAATTATTGAACATAATTGAAGGTAAGGAAACTAGTTTCATGCGCGCCATCCAGCCTGTCAACACATCAAACAGGCGTCAGTCTTTGTGTCTTTTCAGTGGAGGTAACATCTTGCTTGAGACTCTTCAACTAAACGCTTTTTTTCTGTGTTTGCAAGCAAATTATTGGTCATTTTGAAATTTATTTTACATATTGACAATATATAATGCAGTGCAGTGTTGATTTAAAGAAAATAATCTTGAAATACGCCAAGAGAACTAAAATTTTATGGGTGAAATGGCGCCATGGGGTGACTTCTCTTCCACCCCAATGCCTTCTCTTCTCCCTTCTCCTCCACCCCCATTCTAATTCCCATCATCATCATCCAGGAGCCTTCTACATACACACCTCAAAGTAAGTGTACTTTTCTACCTTTTTTGTTGAATTTAGGCAATTTTCGGTGAGCTGGAACCAATTACCCAAAAACCCATTGAAACAAAGGTTTCGGTTAACGAGTTTTTTGGTAAACGAGCAACCTTCTAGAACGGATTGTGCTCGTCAACCGAGGGACCACTGTACAGTACAAATTTTGCCACGCTTACACTGTGTACACATTCTTGCTGACTCCACGATTTTTTTTACTACTGTGACTATTTTCTAAACATCATGTCTCCCACTGCTGTTGTGATGTGTTACTGGTTTAGTGCTTTGTTGGTAAGTACCCATGACCATAGTTGATTAATAAATGTGATTTACAATTCTATATTAAGTGTAGGTCTTATTGTATGACATACAATATAATTGTGTGTGGTTAACTGAAACACAAGTGTGTGGTAACAGGTTGAAGATAAGCTATTGAGAAGCGCTTGCCAACACACTCGGTGTGTGTTACCACTCCCTTCCAGTCCAACTATCTAATCACCCTCACCTTCCTGCTTTCTCACTCCATATTTCAAAATGTTATGTAACATAATATTAAAGGGATACAACATTGTTCACATATACTTGCACTCAATTTTATGGGTAGATAACAGCTGTTCAACAGCATCAGGCAATGCTGCAAGTGCAGTGTTACTAAAGAAACCAATAGACACATAACCTCCTCACCACTTAGCACACCAATAGACACATCACCTCCTCACCTCATTTTACAAAGAGGTGGTCATCTACACAGTAAAGGCCACAGTATTAAAAAAATCATCTGTCTAAGACTCTAAGCAATATGATTATTTTGTACAGATCTACACAAGGAATCTGCATGGGTGTTTATACACCTGTAAAATTAAAATTTACATTATGTAGCGTTTCATATGCAATGTAGTGCAACAATGTAATAAATATAACAATTCTTGACCAACTTCATATACTGTACAGGTATCCCTCGTTTAATGAAGGGATTGAATTCCTAAAAAACTAATGTTTAGCAAAATTATCACTACAGGAGGGAAAACAGTGAGGTAGAGAGAGAACAACAGGTTAAAAAAGAAGGGTGGTAAACAATGAGTATAGTGCTCCTTCCTTTAAACAAGTTTGTTATAAATGGTTTAAAGTTAAATGATTAATTTATTAACATAAAAAATTCTATATAAATGACATGATTCAGAGTTAAACAATTTAGTGAGAACAAGGCGAGCCTAATTCGAACCAATTTTAAATTGCATACGTAAAAAATGAAGAAAAAAATTGCTATGAAAAATTACAAAATTAATACAGTACTGTACATAGAATATCACAAGTGAACGTGGGCCCTTCGTGCCCGGTGAAAGTTTGAACAAAAGTTCGATTAACGAAATCCTTATGACAAACACGTTTTGTTTTGAGCATCAACTGATGGGCTAGTCTGCCAATTCAATAATCTGTTCTATGTTTACATTCGTTTCCAGTGGAATAAATATCAAGAAAGTTGTGCTCTTTAATATTTTTGCATTTTTTTTATTAAAATTATCAGTCATTTTAAAATTTAGTTAATATATTGATAATATATGCAATACAAGGAACTAGTTTTTTGTGCGCCCATCAGCCGCTTGACTCACCCACCAGGCGTCAGTGTGGCTTTGTTTACAGTGGAGTGAACATCGATTTTGTTGGTGTCAATTTCAATTTCAATTGTTTATTCCTTGATAGAGGAAGCGGGATCCTAGTGCTGTCACTAGGTACCCCTGTACAATGACACCAGACGTATCTGGCAAGTGTGACAAGTATATACAGTATAAATATTATAAAGGGGCTTACTAAAGCCTAAGGAAGGAAGGATATTCCTTTAACACATAATCAATGTTATTTACAAAATATCTGGCCAGTATGGGGAGGATCATCGTGTCTCCATCAGGGGGTCGTGGAGTGGTGGTCCAGCAGGCGTCACGGAAGCGTTGCGTGTGGGGACATCTTAGGAGGTAGTGGATAAGGGTGCTGCTGTTGGGTCTTCTGCATAATGCACAAGAGCGTTGCTCAGGGGATGCGGGGATACCAATCTCCCAAGCAAAGTCAGTGTTGGTGTCTTGAATATTTTTGCATTTTTACATTAAAATTATTGGTCACTCTGAAATTTAGTTAACATTGATAATATATAGAGCAGTGCAGTGTTGATTTAAATAAAATAATCTTGAATTACACCTAGTGAACTTAAAATTTTATTGGTGAAATTACTGCATCAAGCATGGGTTCCCTGAAAGAGGATTTCTCTTCCATCCCCACTTCCTTCTCTTCTCCATTCTCCTCCACCTCCCCACTTCTAATTCCCATCATCATCATCAACCAGGAACCTTCTACATACACACCTCAAAGTAAGGTACTTTACTGCATTTTTTTTACTTTGTATGTACTTTTCTGTGAGCTGGAACCAATTACCCAATATCTTATTGAAACAATGGATTCAGTTAACGAAATTTTCGGTTAACGAACGACTCTGTGGAACGAATTGTATTTGTTAACCGAGGGACCACTGCACAGTACTGTACAATATTGTATAGTAGAATGAGTGAGAGAGGCAGAGTGTTGGTGAGATGCAATGGGTGGGATGGAAGAGGAAGGTGGGAAGTGGGTGGGAGGCAGTGGATATCATGCTAATCTGCTCTGGCTAAAGCAAAATCCATCACTGAAATTATGATTTAGGTGGTGGAAGGGGAGATAGTGGTGGTGGTATTGGAGCTGGTGGGGGAAGGGGTGATAGTGGTAAGGAGATGATGCATCAACCAGTTTGTTTGGGTACACTGGCTGCAGCACTGCCAGACACAACTGAACAGCTGATGTCTACCCCTTGAGTGTAAGTATAAATGAACAATGTCATATTCCTTCCATATTACGTTACATAAATTTTAAATTATGGAGTGAGAAAGGAGAAAAATGGGGGTGATTAGAGAGGTGGAGTGGAAAGAAGTGTTAACACACAGTGGGTGTGTTGCCAAGTGCATGCTTATCTGTGTCGGTAACATCTGAACATTCAACCAGAGAATACACACGTCTTTGTCGCTTGGCTGGATCAGGAACCTTAACACTCTTCCTGTTCACAGGTGCCATGGTGGAAAGTAAGTAAAAGTTACATAAACTGCACCAAAAACAAGCACGGAGCAGGAAACTGTCTGCAAACACCAACCAAATCAATGTGGGGAAACAAATGTTATTGCTGGAAGCTGGCACCATGAGCCGTGCTGCAATCACTTGGCAGTTGCTGCTACCGCTGGCTCTCGCAGACCTGCTGCTGTCCCATGACAATTCCGTGATAACCCAGATCAATCAGTGATAAGCGTATACATGGTCACAACTGAGGATAGTGTGATAAACCAGATCAGCCATTATAGGGTCCTGTGATTATCGAGGACACTTGTACACCCACAAAAAAATTATTCAGCACCCTTGGCTCTGATACACCCCTGCAACGATCACTGGTACAGAAGCTGTGATTACATGGTGTGGTTGGTACCCCTGTCTCTCTCTCTCTCTCTCTCTGTGTGTACAGAGAGAGAGAGGGGTACCAACCACACCATGTAATCACAGCTTCTGTACCAGTGATCGTCGCGGGGGTGTATCAGAGCAAAGGGTGCCAAATAATTTTTTAGTGGGTGTACTTTCTATACTTTTCTTGCACTTCTCCCCTTCAATACTATTTCTTCTCTTTATCAAGGTTTCTGTTCCATTTCATCCACTCTATACAAATGGCAATATTGGAGTAAAGAATGGTTCCTATGCAGAATGTTCTAGATATAAATATACTAGAACCTCTATACACCGGACTTTAATACGCCAGAATTAACTTTTTTCGGACTCTATGAGGTGCTCCAGAATGCCCCTCTATTCACCAAAAACATTTTAAAAAGTCCGTAAAATCGAGTAATAGTCCGGACAGTTTGAGTGTTTGTATGTGCTATTGAACGTCTGTCCGTGGGTGACACTCTCATATCCCAGTTTTTCTTTATTCATAAGGCAAACGAGCACATTTAAATGACTTTTTCACCTATTCTGTGGTTTCCAGTGCAGCTTTAAACTTACACATAACACTTTACAGTATGAAACAGTTAGGTGGAAACAGTTGGTGATATTTCTGATTTTCTTGAAACAATCCAAATAAGCAGGGGTATGAAGGTACTGTACTATTGTATGTATGATTATAATACATTAGTACTTAGGTGATTAATTCTAACCTGAGCATAAGATTCATTAGCTGAAGACCTTCCCCCCGCAGGAACAGATCACGGTTGGCAAGAAGCATCAAGCAAGAACACAAAGTGTCAAAAAGGTTTTCCATCATTTCCTGTTCTTCACTAGTAGATGGGTCATGTCGTTTGTACACCTGTGGAGAGGACATATTCTTAGTAAATCACAGAGTGCAGTGCAGTAGTATCTACATCTTTAAATACAGTGGCAATAAAGATGAAAACACTTGATCACGCAGAAACTAATAATTATGAATAAGAAATATAATAAATATTTTGAGCATTATTTATAATGATTTTCTTTATTAAGAGAAAATTTATACAGTACTGTACCCCATAACCAAGTGAAAGGAGGCATTCAGCATAGAGATCCTATGGTAAGTATTATACTGCATATACTGTAAAATACATGAGAATGATTAGAGAATTATAACAAAATGTTTTTTGGAAATCCCTTTCCCCAATATCAAATTATTTGTATAACAATGCCTCCTGTCTTTCAATACAGGGTACAGTATAAACTTTATATGTTAGACGCTCAAGTTTACTGTATGCATATGCATTAAAGCAGGAGAATTTTTAAAATTATAAAACTAAAGGCCCTCCAATCAAGAAGGTAGGTAGTATAGCATAATTTCTATTTATATTCTTTTTAATATATATGGAAATGCTTACAGCCAACTGCTGAAGGAGTACATCAATGCCATCCATTTCTCCCAAAAGACGGCGATTTTCCTCATGACTCTGAACACAAATTGCCAGGATCTCTGAGGCATACAATTTATTGGCATCAAAAGGCAGCTTTGCACGAAGCCGCTTCAAAAGCCAAGCCAAGAGTCCACCAGGCCCTGCTTCACCACAGATCTCAGGTCGTACTTCAGCCAAGTTTTCAATAATTCCTGTATAAACAAATTACATACAGATTAGTAATTAGCACATATAAAATTATTTCATACATTTATGCAAATTTCACCAAATTAGTTACACTTCAAATGTCATTCATTTCATTTATTCATTCTGATTTGAGTAGTTCCTTATGTTTAATCCTTAACCCCTACGCTCCGGTTGACTTTCCGGAACGCCCATCTAGGGCACCCTGGTCGACGTTCGGGAACGTGCACCTTTTTGCGGTATTGTTTGAATGACCAGTGCGGCTTATTACATTCCAGTGTGACTATTTGCCTGTCAGGCCACACACTCAGCCACAGGGAAGCTTCCTGAATGTAAGTACCTACTTTTGTTTATTTAATTTTCATTGTTTGTCCAATTTATTATGTTGTATCAAAGTAATATTGCTAAAACTAGTGTACAATTCTTGTAGTGTAGTGTAGCATTACTGGAAAATAAGGCTGTAATTATGTTATAAATGTATTTATTTGTGGAATTATTATTCCGATAAATATTTCTATGCATTACTTGCTCTACCAAACACAAAGACAGCCAGATAGCCTGGCGACAGACTGCATGTGTGTCGCCGAGCACTTTTTATGAAAAATAATGCAAGTAAAATATTCTAAATGAATTATTTATAGCAAATAAGTATTATGATCAGAATATACTGTATATGTATTACTGGCCATCCTGGACACAAAGGCAAGCAGAAACTGGGTGCAGCTTAGAGATCAGGAGGAAAGCTAGATAGAAGTGCTTCTCCAAATGCTGCACATGTACCGGGTAGGAGTTCAGTACATCATCACATGTGTTCAAGGTGTGGGAGACTGGAGTAGTTGCAGTAATTTTGACTGCAAAGTCATCTTAGAAAAATGATGGCATAACACCATTGTATATGAACTCTTGTTTGCTTTTGCCCTTACCAAGTTGATATCTCACTCCCATTAACCTGTTCTCCATCTTATAATATATATGTATATATATATATATATATATATATAAATAAATATACACAGTGACCCCTCCGTTAACGAACTCAATCCGTTCCAGAAGGTCGTTCGTTAACCGAAACCATTGTTTCAATGGGTTTTTGGGTAATTGGTTCCAGCTCACCGAAAATTTCCTAAATTCAACAAAAATGGTAGAAAAGTTCACTTACTTTGAGGTGTGTATGTAGAAGGCTCCTGGATGATGATGATGATGATGGGATTTAGAATGGTGGTGGAGGAGAAGGGAGAAGAGAAGGCATTGGGGTGGAAGAGAAGTCACCCCATGGCGCCATTTCACCCATAAAATTTTAGCTCTCTGGTGTAATTCAAGATTATTTTCTTTAAATCAACACTGCACTGCATTATATATTGTCAATATGTAAAATATATTTCAAAATGACCAATAATTTGCTTGGAAACACAGAAAAAAGCGTTTAGTTGAAGAGAGTCTCAAGCAAGATGTTACCTCCAGTGAAAACAGAGAGAGACTAACTCCTGTTTGCTGTGTTAAGAGGCTGGATGCCGCGCATTAAACTAGTCACTTTACCTTCAATTATGTTCAATAATTGTTAAAATGACTAAAAAATTGAATATTCAACTTTTAAAATTATTGAATAGTATAAACTTCTTGATATTTACTAAAATAGTAAGGAATTTAAGCCCTAGAACCGATTAATGTATTGGCGGACTGATACTAAAGCTGGTTGCCCGGTCAGTGCAAGCGAAAACATGTTGAGGTCGGTTCGTAAGAACTTCGTTAACCGAATATTTTTTCGTTAACCGAATTGAAGATCCTTATGGAAGGCAGTTCGTTAATCGAAATTACGTTAACCGAGGTGTTCGTTAAACGAGGGGTCACTGTACTATATGATAATATGAAGTGACATTTAATGTTTTAAGTATTTTACACTGGTTTGCAACCATAAACCATAAATATAGTATAGTATATGAAGTGATACAAGTAAAACATATATACTGTAGAGTCCTGTGTGATGAAAAAGAATGAATCACACAGGATATGTCTCATTACTGGGGAGATTAAATGCTAAGAATGATGCCATTTAAAAAAAAAAAACTTAAAATAGAAACAATAACGTACCAAGGGTATTATGGACACCGTCAGCTTCTTGTTTCTGAGTCTCTTCCAGGCGCTGGAGGTTGTGGACCAAGATAGTAATGACTTGCCCCTCCAGTAGACCCTCAATGAGAGCCTCTGCTCCACTGTCATCCTGTAGGTCCTCTACCTCAGTCATCTCCTGCAAGAAATATGTAATAATCAAACATACTGTACTTGTTTTTTAACTTTTATAAAACTATAATTATAATGTATTGTATGAAAAATATAAAGTTCCCCCATACAAATACAGTGGTCCCTTGATTAACGACTATTATTTCAATGGGATATTGGGTAATTAATTCCAAATCACAGAAAAAGTACATACAAAGTACTGTATACTGGTAATAAAATTAACAAATTATTAAATATAAACAAAATACTGTACAATACTGTACAATAATAAATAAAAAAACAATAGAAAACTGAACGTATTTTAACTTGCTTTAAAGTGTGTATGTAGTATTCCCGGCGGCTTTGTTTACATAGCAAACAGCTGATTGTAGAGGCAGTCGATGATGACATGCCATATTCTTTACAGAGTGCATTGGTTCGAATGCCTTCTTCGTATTTCTTAATAATTTCTGCACTGTATATTATCAATATGTCATCTGAATTTCAGAATGACCAATAATTTTAATGTAAAAATGCAAAAATATTCAAGAGACCAACAAACTCAATGTTTACTCCACTGTCAGCAAAGTTAAACTGAGAAGCATTGGCGGGCGATTCGATCAGCTGATGGGCACACAAAAACTGTACCCTGTACTGTATATATTATCAATATGTTAACTAAATTTCAGCATAACCAATAATTTTAATATAAAAAATGCAAAAAATATTCATGAGCACAACTTTCTTGATATTTACCACACTGGAAACAAATGTAAACATAGCACCGATTACTGCATTGGCGGACTAGCCGATCAGCTGATGCGCACAACAAAGCGTGTTTCTCATAAGGCTGTCGTGAATAGAAGTTGTACTCGTTAATAGAACTGAAAATCCTTATGGCAGCTAATTCGTGAACCAAAATTTCGTTATTGAACCGCTCGTTAATGGAGGGACCACTGTACACACAAATGCATACATGCAATATGTAATCATCCACCCTACTACTACTTTGCTGTCACTCGGAATCGAGTATGACGATCATCCAGCTATGATATAATGATATGAGTTATTAAGGATATCACCTAGGTTGGTGAGTTTGAGGTGACTAAAGAGGCAGATATGGGACTGGCAGGGTCGTCCACAGATGTTGCACGTGTGGAGGGCTACATCTAGTGCAGGAGGGGCAACGGCAAGGTCTTTCTGCCGCTGGCGCTTGTTTGCCTCGGTATGCAGTCGGGCTGGTGCTTGTTTGCCTCGGTATGCAGTCAGGCTGGTGCCTGTTTGCCTTGTTCTGCAGTCGGGCTAACTCGAAAGTATTGACGCCTTCTTGTGTGGTGTTCCTCCAAGCCTTAAGGTGTGGAGTCGTCGTCTCCCAGGTGAGGGGGTAGATTTGGCACTTTTTCAGGTTTGTCTTAAGACTATCCTTATACCTTTTCCGCCGGCATTATGTTTACTATTCGTTAGGTTACTGTAAAGTAGCTGCTTTGGCAATCTACTGTCGTCCATGCGGGTAACATGGCCAGTCCAGCGTAGTTGTTCATGGATAATGGTAGCCTTGATGTTCCTACAGCTGGTGTCAGCAAGAATATACTGGCATTTGTTCTCTTGTCTTCCCAGCGAACTCGGAGGATGGAACGTAGATTAAGTTGGTGAAAGTTTTCAAGTGCCTTGAGGTGCCTCCTGTATGTGACCCATGTCTCACTGCCATATAGCAAGGTGGGGAGGACCACTACTCGATATATGTGCAACTTTGTAGATAATTTCAGCTCCCTACAGCTGAAGACACGGGTATGGAGTCTACCAAAGGCTTGAAATGCACATCTGAACCGATGTTGAATCTCTTCATCGATGTCAACGGTGGTGGACAGGTGGAAGCTGAGATACTGAAAGTGGGTAACATTAGAGAGGGTAGTACCATTAAGCTGGATGGATGGTGGGGGTGTGGTTGAACCAGGGGCAGGTTGAAAGAGAATCTGAGTCTTACGTACATTCACCTCAAGGCCGAAGTGTGCATACACATCTGCGTAGATGTTTAGGATCTCCTGTAGGTCACTTTCAGTGTGAGCGACGAGGGTGAGGCTGTCTGCACGCTGAAGTTCAGTAATGTAAGCTGCCAACACCTTTGTTTCTGCCGGGAGTCGTCTGATATTGAAAAGTCCCTTCATCTGGCACTGGCACGAATAAGGAAGGCAGCCAAGAAAATGGAAGAGAGTTGGTACCAGTACACATCTTTGTTTTACCTCTGTTTGGATGGGGAAGAACTCAGACTCGGTGCCATTGTACAGGACACTGCTGTTCATGCCATACTGGAGTTGCTTCACAATGGCAATGAATTATGGTGGGCAGCCAAAATGGTTCACATACACCAACACACATAGGTACCCAGATATCCCTGTTTATTCAAAAGTTAATGTAGCTCACATACCTGAAGCAGATCAACAGTTGCGATGGCAATGTCTGTGTTGTCATGGCTGAGGAGAGCCAGTAAGCTTTTCACAGTTCCCACCTCCACCAATACTGGGTAAAGCTCAGGTACTGTTGCCACTACATGCAGTTCTTCTATGGCATCATTCAGTTCTATTTCTGATTCCATAAACCTATACATATTAATAAAGGTAAAGGAGAAGTATTAATAATTTTGAGAACTGATTTAAAGTCCATCTAAGAGTAAAAACAAATAAAACAAGAAATTAACTATTTTATTAGCAAGAATAACTTCCCACAACAGCTTCTGTGAAAAAATGAAATTCTGTTATAACATCACTAAAAAAATATAAAATATCTGACTGCCTACTGTACTGTATATTGTTGTATTTTATCACATGACTAAAATAAAAAGGTACCCCATTTTTCTTTTTAACACATAAAGCTCCTACCTTCCTCTTAACACTTTATGTGCAACAAAACTAAGTACAGTACGTATACAGAAAGTTACGATCTCCAATCCATGTAACAGTATTTTCCACCTTTCTTTATACTGTATATGGTACTGTTATAACTCAAAGTTAAAATCATATACAGCAGTAACAATCTAGTGTAATGAAGATATTTGCTGTGTTGTATAGTGATGCCTTCTTAATTCAACTACAGATACATACTTAACAAAATATTATTACAAATAAACCAAGTTTTAATTTCCATACATGAAAATCTCAACTTCCTATACTAAACCCATGATTTCTGTGGTCTGAAGTTTTTTTATATTTCCTTTAGTTAAATTTTTTTTTACTATAATTTCCATTTCAGAGGTGAGCTAATTTGGAACTGTAACAAGCTTGAAAGCTTGAAAGTATCCTGCAAGTAACATTATCCAGTACATTACCAGCATCCATCTTAAATCAAGCCGTGGAAACAGGTCTCTACTACTTCTGTACTAAAGTATCCTTATTTCTTAATACCAGCACCTGGGCTGCATTAACAACGGTGCTAGCGGAGCCCGGGCCGGGGGCACTGGGCCCAGAGGGGGCCTTGAGCTTGCAAAAATTTGTTATAATAATAATAGTAATAATAATAATAATAATAATAATGTAAAATTTGCAGCCCATTACATTGCAGCAAAAATAGTAAATGTTTGCAGTACTGTACTGTATTGTATAAGGACACATTATATTATTCATATTAATAATAGTACTAATAAATATATATGCTGGTATTTCTCAGTTTGCACTATCTTTTCATCTAAATATGAATGCTAGTGCACACATCCCTCCCCACCCCCACCCTGGAGCAGAAATACGCCGCGTCAACAGTCACTCGTTCATTCTCATTGTGTTCATGTTCGATTGCCACGACCTGCTTGGGTGTGTTGTGTGAGAACTGCACGGCGTGACACTCATTGATTCATATTATCATTGGATTTTATGTCTTTTCTATGTTTACTGTGCATTGGATGAATATGCTATGAAAGCTTGAAAGGCTAACTTTTAGTTCAATACATCTATAAAGTACTTCATCTAGATACAGTTGTTACTTCCAGTAAATGAATTAAAATCAGACATTCTGATTACTACAATTTTGTCAGATTTTATTTTATTGAGAGGTGAACTTTTATTTCTGAGTAATCTAAGTACGACTGCTGGTAATGAATGCATGCAACTTAAAACTTAAAGAGAAAACATTTGAAATGGCCTTATAGTTGATTATTTTAGAAGTTGAATTCACAAAACAAATAATTAAATAAACTACCTTTATTTGAAATTTACAATGTCTTTCTTTTTCCTGAAAAAGATTGGGGGATGGGGTGAGGGGGGCCAGTCTCGATAAAGTGCCCAGGGCCCTAGATCGTCTTGATGTGACCCTGACCAGCACAGTACAGGTACTGTATTACTTATGGATGTATGCTACACTGAGAACAAATAATCTACTCTTATTTCATATTATAAAAACAGTAGCTAATACATACTTCCTTGGATCATCAGGAAACTTTATTCGCAGCTCCTGGTTTTTCAGCACTCGCTTTTCAAATCCAAGAATCATTTTCTTGAGCTTTGATTCATCTAAGGGGCCCTCATCCTAAACAAAAATTACAAAGAAAAAGGTGAATTAGACATTGATGAAAAGGAGACACTAATAGTGAATATACGGTACTGTACATCCAAAGTTGAGACAATTACACAAATTCATGAATCCTAATACTGTACAGGCATCCCTCATTTAGCATTAATTTGCTTTAGTGATAAAAAATATTGACGCCCTTTCTTGCTTATTATCATAAGATCAAAATTCGGTTTAGCGATAGCTCAACTCACTGGGAAGGGGGAGAACCTGGAAATTTTGTGCTCCAATTGCACATCCTTGCTGTCACTTGTCTATGCTTACTCTACCCGCGCGCCGCCTATCCCTCCCACGCTGTGTACTCAGTAGTTCTCCAGCCTTAAGGAGGACACTTGATGACTACAGTACATTACATCTGACATGGACTTGGTGGGTGTTACTTAACTGTAGTGCACTGTATTTTATTATTATAGAAAGTTATCGTTAAATACAGTGTACTGCGTTTAGGGGAAAGAAATCATTGTAGACTGAACCTCCATGTTATTTATCTGTCATTTAGTGATAATTTTGCTTAACGTTAGATTTTAGGGAGCACAACCCCATCATTAAACAAGGGATACCTGTAGTATCTTTATGAAGGAAATGTTCAACAACAAATGAATCTGTAAAGACGTGCAAGTAACAAATAATTATATAAATGTAAAAGTTATAAGAATTCTGACTCTATGAACTAAAGGATTGGTTCAAAATTATTATCACTGTGGTGTCTCTGGTATGGATAGAGGAATACTGATTTATATATGACACTACTCAATGATCACTGAGTAAAGAAATTAATGAGCAAAGGAGGAGTCTGTCAGTGTACAGCATAATACTACAACAGATGGGGAAGCCTGCAACAGGTATGAGGTCAAATTACAGGTTTACTAACTGAAGCTAAATGTTTAAGACACTTTTTAATAAAGGATGAATGGAATTAGGGGACTTCCTATTATAATAATTTTCTGATGGAATAGTTTTAGAGAAAACAAAGTTACTGTACCAATGGCACTGGGTGCTTGAAAATGTCAAAATGAAAAGTTAACAAAAGAATGTACTATATGAGTGAAGGATGTGTGAGAAAATGTAAAGAAGGACCAAAGATTCAGTAAAAAGAAACTGTGAGAGAATGTGTGTAAGGTAACAGTAGATGTAGATACAAGAGAGGTGAAAACAAAGGTAAAATGGAAACATGTTGCTTATCTGCTACTTAAATATGATACTAACAGCTATGGAAAATTATTTAAAATTTTTGTTATACAGTACATTGGTGATCCTGTTACTTGTAGGCTAAGCATATTAAATTTTACCAAGCACTATGAAATGATGAACATTAATCTCACAGTTTCAGGATCTTCCTGCTGCTCAAGCTGTTGCAACTTTTCCTCCACAATCTGTCGGGTACGTGCATTAGTCACTGTAGGGTGGGTGGTAGCTGCTGGTGGCTGAGGACCTAAACCTCTGGATTCCAATCTGCTTCGCTTCCTCCCTGGCCGCTCTTTTTCTTCCTCTTCCTCTTCCTGTGCTCGCTTTACTGCCATCTCTGGCTGTTGAATGATTTTATCATACTTAACTCCAATACATACAACTCTTAACAATCAACTCCACGCTCATTTATTTTATCAGTGATGTAGTTATTGCTTTCCAAAAAATGGATACAAACAATTGTATGAGTTTTCATAAAAAATCTGTAAATGTGGGGCTGATCCTGAAATCCAGGTTGATAACCAAACCTGGATAGAAGGACTCATGAATGTTTCTACCAAAGGAAACCCTAACCAATGGCAACTGTGGCAATAATCCCAATATCTTGCAATTGTGAGACCATACTTGAATTACTAATATGCAGTTCAATTTTGGCCACAGTACTATATAGCAATGGAATTACATTTAAAAAATTTAGATTTTAAGAAGGAATTAGGTAAACATTGGTTAAGTAATAAAAGTTGTAAATCAGTGGAACAAGTTACTGGATTTCTTGGGAAGCTTCAAATAGGCCCATTATAGTTTTCTTCATTCTTATGTTCTACTGTCTTAAGTTAAATTTGTATGTGAATAGGGTTGAAAGGCAGACAGAAACTGTGAGGAAAAAAAGTGAAGAAATAACATAATCAATAAAATTAAAAACTTATAATCTCTCCCCAAACATTCAATACAATACTATGGAATATGAATGATTCCATCTGTAGATATTCAACAATTCACAAGATACTATTTCATGGTGCTATGACAAAATTAAACAAACCACCCTTTATAATACTGTAATGAACAACAATCATAAAATAAAAATTTATAAGCAAAGTTAATATTTAAACAACATTCTACAGTATAATTATAAGAATATCTGGAAAAAATGAAAAAAATCAAACAACTCCTTCTGGTGGTACATTGGTTTTAGTAAATACTAGAGCAGATGGTTAACACCAGCAGTGAGTTCTTCGATTTCATTCATTTTTTTCCACAGATGTTCTTTGGATGAAAGTAAGTGATAAAAACGAAATGACAACTTTTCAATTTAATTATATTGTAAGTAGTTTTTTCTCTATCTACAATCATAAATCACCTGTAGTGGGCAGGGCATGAAGGATGGAGGAAATTGTGGGGTAAAACACGGTGAAAAATTGCTCATTTGACACTAAAATGATGTCTCTATGTGCTTTGTAAGTTAAGAAATTAATTATTTACTGAAAACGTTCCTCCAAAAAATCTGATGTTGTCAGTGCGTTTTGCCATCTGCTCTATTTGTTCACAACCAACCCGCTCAGTCCGAGCATACTCCAGCGTCCACAAAAAACATAATTTTACACCAAGATGCTTCAATAAAGTTGCTTTCACTGGTACCTGGTATCAAAATAAGTCCTTTCTGTTTAATATGGTGGGGAGTCCAGGGGACAGAAATGTTGGGTAGGTTTCTTTGGTTGGTTCTGTCAGGTTCTATTGTCATATCATTTTCATTACTTACTATCATGCAAAGAACATCTGTGGATCAAATGAACGAAATCGAATGCATTCTGGTGTTAGCCATCTGATTCAGTATTACTGCTTTTTCCTCATAAATTAGTCAAATCAATAGTTTAGACAATTCTAAGACACTTTTCTTCGATGGTGTTTCCCTCGCACATGACCTAAGAATTACTAAACCTCCTAATCGACCCCCCCCTCCCTCAGGGCATATATAAGTCGTTTGGAAGGGAAACGTCATAGAAGAAATTGTCTTAGAATTGTATAAACTACTGAGGTAAAACTATAGTTTCAGTCATCCACCTATTTGGAAATGGCAAAATTTTAGTTTCGGTCATCCCTGTATTTAGATATCCAACCTAACCAGTCTAACCAAAATGGTAAATTTGCATTGTCACACCGTTCTCTGATTGAAAGTCAAAAATATATTTTTCTAGTGTATTTGTGCGAGTTTAGATCGAATATGACCTTCATTTCTGGCGGAAATTAGCCGTATATTTTTTATAGAATTTTTTTCGTTGGACGTTTTCCGAAAAAAAATCATGGCAAAATACACCAAAAAACACTAGAAAAACAAAAACCAAACCTAACCTAACTGACTCTCACCATATGATGGAATCACCTATTTCTTACCTTATTGACCTGGTTCTTGTTCGTCGCTGGATTCTGAGATTCTTACACAACGCCACACATGTTGGTCTTTGTGATATTTACATTCAGTCTTGCTCTTAGTACACTTTACTGAGGTTGGAAGAACACCATGCAATCGAAAAAATGCTAGTTTCTTCGTTTTTTCCCCCCAAAACTCGCAATCAGCTCCATATAATTTAAGTGACACCCATCGCAGACTTCCATGGTCAGAACTGAACTTGAATTTCGAAATATGAGACCCAAAATAAAACTCGAATTTGATTGGGCCAAATATACCGCGAATTAAACCCAAAATCATTTTAATTGGTTGCAAAAACAAAAACGCTTTTGATTGGCCACGTGACGTGTACGGGAGCACATGCACGTGATGATTTATGAAGGAGACACGCAGTGTTGGAGGTGAGGCAGGCGATAATGGAGGAAGATTAATGGAAGAAAATAAAGAAAATTTTGGATGTGCTATCTCCGTTATTATACATTTCCACCGATAATGTAATAGATGAAAATTATGTCTCATTCGAATATGATAATAGATTAGAGGTAGGAATGAAAGGTGTGTAAACGCAATAATACCAAAACTAATCTAACCAAACCAATATTTCAACCTAACCTAACCCATCCTAAAATTAGCTGGATGACCAGAACGAAAATATCATTATTGATTGCAAAGACAAAATTCCTAAGATTCAATGGTTGTGTGAAAGTAAAATACAGTAGTAATATCAAATCAACAAAGTTCTGTGAATGGTCACTAGAAACGGAATAGTAACCCATTTTCAATATTCTTCAGAGCTCTGCCTTGTGGAGTATTAAAATTGAAGGAGTAAGGGACAAAGACTCGAAAACGAAGCATTTGCACAAGACACAGTGACCCCCAGTGGAGAGGTTAACAACTGTCTCCTGGGTGGGTCGAGGAGCCAGTGTTTCCAGTATACTTTACCTTGAACGTCAACAGTTCCCCAACATCCATGTTTATTAGTGCTCACTCCTTATAGTTTAACAACACAAGTCAGAATGCACACTTGTTTAACTGTGTTTACAATAATCCACGACCATTAATCCGACTTGATAAATTTAACATTATAATCCGAATTAACAGAAGAACTCAACGGATTTCATAAAGATCGGGCGGACTTATGATTGTTTTTACCTTTACATCTCACGAGTCATAATAAATCACCTATAGTTTTATAAAATAAAAATTCAAGGTTTCATCTGTGAAAGTTCGACCAGAAAAATGTAAAAATGTACAAACAATTCATTAACTATCTGGATTTGGATTGAATGATGTAGAACGAGAGGTGGATTACACAACACAGCCAAGTGAGTCGGTAAACAGTGATGGAGCCCATGCCTTCCCTCCACCACCAGGCACTAGT
Source organism: Homarus americanus (assembly GCF_018991925.1). Classification (NCBI taxonomy): domain Eukaryota; kingdom Metazoa; phylum Arthropoda; class Malacostraca; order Decapoda; family Nephropidae; genus Homarus; species Homarus americanus. Next base: position 5,539,114 of record NW_024722227.1, read on the forward strand.
ATAGGCGATGGCTGGCCGTGTGTGGCTCCGTAACAGTTGGTACATCTTGAGAAATATTACCCATGACTATACTACAAACAGAAGTTACAAAGTCCTTCACCAAGTTCAAAAGAAACCTTTGCTTAGATGTATTATGACTACAACAGGTCAGTGCTAATAGGATTTTACTTTACTTTATCCACTTCCTCAGTGATCGGCCTGTTGGTCACGTTGAAAAGTACATGTACAGTACTGGCTTTTTGCTATGTACAGTACAGTATTGAGCTTCAAATTTGACAAACAATATCGAGTATTGTTCCAAGCTATTGATGAAGATATGGCATTATCAAATCACTTGAGTGAAGTTTCAAGAAAAGTTTAATATTATATTTTTTGCCTTAAATTAGTATTTCAGTGCATTTTGCAACCAAGTGAAAATGGTGCTACAAGATGAGATTATGTTAGGCCATTTACCTGTACTGTAGTTTCAATCTATTTGTTAAATATTTATGTGCATTGGTTATGAACTAATGTTTAGGATCTTCTAGAAAGATATCTGTAGTTTAAGTATAATATACACCATGATTTACGTGATGATTTCTTTCTTATAAATCAAACAGGTTAATATTTAGTAGTTGCCACCACCTAACTGAATATTGAATCATGTATGTGGAGATAGAGAAAAAAAAATTATTTAACGTTTCCGTCGGAAATTTATAGTTTTTGAGTTATTTTAAATTTTATTTTATATTTAGGCAATCAGCGCGAGTGTTGATGTGATGAGACGCGAGTGCCAATTTAATACGTGTGCGCTAATCAGTACTAGTCTCCATTCTCTCCCAGTGGAAGATGGTGTCTATGTGAGATGGATGTACATTGGCTGGCTGCTGCATTATTCAGCACATTTTGGACAATGAAGCAGCAGCAGCCATTGTCATTTTTAGGGCTCATGGTGTATACTTGTTTCATCTGTAAAGTGTCCAAGATGTAATTCAGTGTGTTAGTACCGTGTAGATCGCTACTGTGGTAGAGACGGACACTGACAAAGACACCACTTCCTCATTCATGTCGCATCACTCTATCCTCCCGTATCTCTTACTTTAGGTAAGTTTCTTATACATAGGGGGTTAGGTTAGTTTTTTGTTTTAACATTGTTTGACCTTCCACGTTTTTTTCAATATCTCAACTACTGCTCATTTCTGACTGCAATGAAGGTCATATTTGTATTTAACTCGATGATTTACACAATAAAAACCCAATATCAAAAGTCAGTCAGGTTTTGTTATTAGCTGTACAGTGACCCCTCGTTTAACGAACACCTCGGTTAACGTAATTTCGATTAACGAACTGCATTCCATAAGGATCTTCAATTCGGTTAACGAAAAAAAATTCGGTTAACGAAGTTCTTACGAACCGACCTCAACATGTTTTCGCTTGCACTGACCGGGCAACCAGCTTTAGTATCAGTCCGCCAATACATTAATCGGTTCTAGGGCTTAAATTCCCTATTTTAGTAAATATCAAGAAGTTTATACTATTCAATAATTTTAAAGTTTAATATTCAATTTTTAGTCATTTTAACAATTATTGAACATAATTGAAGGTAAAGTGACTAGTTTAATGCGCGGCATCCAGCCTCTTAACACAGCAAACAGGAGTTAGTCTCTCTCTGTTTTCACTGGAGGTAACATCTTGCTTGAGACTCTCTTCAACTAAACGCTTTTTTTCTGTGTTTCCAAGCAAATTATTGGTCATTTTGAAATATATTTTACATATTGACAATATATAATGCAGTGCAGTGTTGATTTAAAAAATAATCTTGAATTACACCAAGAGCTAAAATTTTATGGGTGAAATGGCACCATGGGGTGACTTCTCTTCCCTCCAGTGCCTTCTCTTCTTCCTTCTCCTCCACCCCCATTCTAAATCCCATCATCATCATCATCATCATCATCATCATCCAGGAGCTTTCTACATACACACCTCAAAGTAAGTGAACTTTTCTACCATTTTTGTTGAATTTAGGAAATTTTCGGTGAGCTGGAACCAATTACCCAAAAACCCATTGAAACAATGGTTTCGGTTAACGAACTTTTCGGTTAACAAACGACCTTCTGGAACGGATTGAGTTCGTTAACGGAGGGGTCACTGTATTAATAAGCTAGTACTGTACTCGGTATTATACTAGTGAAAAACTACAATACACATGTTCCCGGAAATATAAAGTACTATAATACACATACTGTACAATGAATTCTAGTACGTACCGTAATTAAAGGCAAAAAATAACAAACTTAATTCCAACACTTACATTTAATGTTGTTCCTGAATTGCTTGCTAGTGCGTAATATCAGCTATTGGTTCATCTCTCATAACGTTTGAGCACGTCCATCATAATCTCAGTGGTGATGGCCTTATATTTCTTAGGACCACTGGTACCAGGAGAACTTAGAGAATGCTTTGGTGGCATGATGCAAGGGGCAAAACAAGTGCAATATACAGTAGCACAAAATACTGTAGCACTCTGGGACTGTAGACTGTATCCACGCACCGAGAACTCCTAACCTAAGCCATGCACACACATGGCTCTCGTACGGCCCTGGCAATGCCACACTACCATGCTGCCAGCCCGATGATGTTTGTTGATGGTCATGTTATTCCAAACATAAGCCCAAGTAAATTAAAAAAAAAAGGTAAATGGACAGCTTGCATTATTCTGAAAATGCCATAAAACAAACATGCATAAATCAAAAGGTGCCTTCATAGATGCTTGTATACCTATATACAGTATTACTACCTTTAGCTATCATTTAATTAATTTTTATTATGTACTTATTCTTTTTTCTCACTCTCTCTTTAGCTCTCCAGCATGGAGATTATGAATGGCAAGATCCAAAATCAGAAGATGAGGTGTAAGTAGAAGAAAATGATCAAGCAAGTGTGTCTATACAGTATATATCTTGATCTTTTATACTAATGCCCTCATATAACATAGGACATACAGTGTAACAACTTCTCAAATATCTGTAGCAAGACTTTTTTTTCATTTTTTATGTATAACACACTGTTCTTTCAGTTACTATCTGTTTTTCCTGTAAGTGTTCCCTGATAATTATGAAGGATGATTTGATAATCAAATTTTTTGGTTTAAGATCCCAGCACTAGTTGAGGCCCAGAACCATGGAGTTACAACCTCAAAATTTCCTGAATACAGGGTATATACTGTATAGATTTGTCAATCCTGACATGGTTTTAAAATGCGACTTTCAAATCGAGCTTTCATTTTCATTTCCTATTATTTATTTAGATTTATGTTAATACAGGGTATTCACTGTACTGTAGTAATGCATACAGATCTGTACTGTACTGTATATCAGTATGTCCAAACGAGATTGGTTAATTTTGCAAAAACTGCACTGTAAATTGATGGCTTAAATGGCAAAACACAGTAACAATGGAATGTATTTTTAAAAATTTTCTTACTTCCGATGAACTAAATTTAATCTACCCTAACATCAACCACTCAATCAGAATACCATTCCCATATCTGAGGGTTGGTAACTACAATCCTCCACTCTTAAATGTTTTTGGGCTGTTTTTATCAAGTCTCCGAGATTTTGTATCATTCTGCTACAAAATACAGTACTATATGTAAAAAAAACTCAGATAATTGGTATATTTAGTTAAAATATTTGTAATTCAGGTAATTGTACCTTTACTGTACACTAGTAAAAAATAATAGCACCTACTGTAATTCGTTTTGTGGTTTTGAACCGTGTACTATACAGTAATGGTTAAAGTTTCTCAGTGTTATTGGTATGTTTTAATTTTCTTGACACCTGTGTATGTATTGTATGTTATACTGTACAGTATATACTTTCTTAAAAATATAACCTCAATCATATGCTCGCATTTTCAGGGTTAACATAACATATATAGATCGAAGTGGTAAAAAGATCCCTGTACGAGGGAAGATAGGCGATAACGTCTTATATCTTGCACACCGCTATGAAATTGAATTGGAAGGTAAGTAATGCCATTTATTTTTGTGTGTGTCGTTTGCATTTTTTATATACTATATTATATGGAATCATGAAGGTTCATTTAAAAAAATTTAGTCAATGATAAGTGTCAAATATATTATGATCAATGAGTCAGCAACAAGTGACCTGTAAGATCCATACCATTAAACATTCCCCTGGCAGAGCCCACTTCTTGCCAGAGGGTCTTCACAAGTCAACAGCAAGATACAGTACTGTATATGCAGATGGCCAAGGTAAAATTATGTGTCTGATGCAAGCAGCAGCTCTTATCTAGCTGTACAAGGGCCAAAGATTGTTCCATTTGATCCATTATTGACTGAAAGGTCAGTGAGGCTTCAGGACATTAGCTGAAATTTATATGTATCTCACATGATTTGATCCCTTTCAAATATAAAAGCAAGTTCATACTCCTGCCCCCGCTGTTCCTAATGAGTTGCCAAAATAACAAGTGTCTCCCAGTCTAGCAAGGCAGGGCAGTATACTACCAGTATCTTTCAGTGGATCATTCAAGAATGAATGAATGTTGTACTTTTACTTTATTGTTCTTTATTTTCTCATGGTTTGGTATAGAGTGCCACACTGTTGGTTAATATTTTCAGTGGTTGAGAATCTTCAAAGAGGAAATAATCTTCTGCATTCACTGTGCAAGGTTTTGATTGGTAATAAATAATCCTTGAGGATTTCTGTTAGTGGTCGTCATGTAATGCTGAAATTTTTCCCATGGCTATGGGTTTTCGTGACTTCCATAGTAATAGCTTGGCCTTACAATTTGCACTTGAATTTATATATATTTTGGGCTCAGCAACCAAAAGCGAAATTTTGCTATAGATTAGGTTAGGTAAGTTTGGATTGGGTCAGGTCGGTTTTCGGTTTCTGAGCCCAACATATACAATATATACCTGGCAATAGGGCTCTATCTCTCATCTTGGTTAAATAAATATTTATAATCTGCAGTCAGTTCAGAATGACTTTGTTACAAATCTTGCCAAGGCCTGCGAGTATGGATTCAAGGAAACTTTAACTTGGAGACTTGGACTAACCCAAATGTTAACTAACTTCCTAGTTGCAATCTCTGTAAAGAGAAAATGTATTCATCTGCTGCCTTAATTTGTTGTAATGGAGCAAAGTGCTAGGCCTCATATTGTACAGTTCTCAGCGAGATGGGGTTTTACAGTGCCCAGTTTTTACTTTATTTTTAAACTTTACGTATGATAACCTAATTAGGTCTATACATAAACAGGTGACCTAAATGCATGACAAAGATTTTAATGTAATGTTAAGAGAAGGAGAAATAATTCTTAGCTGTATGTTCCTGAAGAGAAAGAAAGATATAGCAAAAATCTTATGTTTCTCTGTGGGAGGAATACATATTACAGTACATACAGTATATAATCTGAATATTTTCCTTATATAAAAAATTTCTTCTGTACTATCCTCCTTGTTTTTCAACAGGTGCATGTGAAGCTTCTCTAGCATGTAGTACCTGTCATGTGTATGTTGATGAGGACTACTGTGATACATTGCCTGAACCACTTGAAGAGGAGGAAGATATGCTTGACTTGGCAGTCTTTTTGAAGAATAATTCAAGGCTTGGTAAGAAATGAATAAATTGCCTTAATCCTACTTGAGTTGAATTTGTACATCTTTGTATCATAAAAGATCTTATCTAGACAGTGCAGTCTTGGCACATCTCCAGACATTGATCTCTGTACCCCTCTCATGAACATTTTTCTTAGGTCATCCTAGCCCTCTTTCCAATGGCTTCTTTTATAACTACTTCCATTTATTTCACACATATTTTAATGAGTACAAAACCTTATTCAAATTTCCATGCCACCACAGTACCATAACAATTATATTTTGTGATTCTTAAAACTGTACTTTTCAGGTTGCCAGATTATCCTGACCAAAGAACATGATGGCATGACACTCACATTACCCCAAGCTACACGCAACTTTTATGTGGATGGCCATATTCCCAAGCCACATTAGATAATATGCTGACATTAGTAACAAAGAAATATATATAAGTCAGGCAATGGTTATTTTAATTGTTAGTAATGAAGAGTAAAAATAGGTTGGTTAATATTTTGTTGATTAGAAGAAAATTGACATTTACAGAGAATATAATAATAGCTGATCTTTTGTTTCTCAAAAGCACCAGTACTTCTAAAGAATTTACTAGTGCTCAAAATATTACAAAGTCAAGGATCTGAGAATAGGAAGAAAAAATACTACAAAAAAGATCACGTGACAAGTGACAAGATTCTCTTATACAATACAGTAGGGTGTCAGAGTACTTGGAGGTTACATTCCTGGGATCCTTGTGCAAGTGTGTATTCACATAATTTCTGCTCCCCCTCACAGAATATTGCGAGTTATTGCACATCACTTTTTCATAGTAATGACCAAGAACTGTACTGACCATGACATTTAGCATGAAAGACAAAACTTCACAAAAAACAAAAGGGAGCCCATGAGCTCATTAACCCTTTCACTGTATCATAAAGTTTCAAGGTTGGTTCCCAATAAGTATCACTTTGCCATCATTAAATGAGTGTTCATATGAACCTTTTAATGACTTTTCTTGTAAAAAACCTTAAAGCCTCTTTCAAATAAGAATTTTTTTGTCATGTGACATCACTAGAGTTCAATGGAACCTTTCACACGGGTGTCCATTGATTTCCAAGTTGTTTGACAGAAAAATGGTCGTGTGAAAGAGGTCTTTGGCTTTCATGCCCGACACAAAATTTGTTTGAATACTGTACATTAATTATCAGGAAAGTTTGTCTATTATAAAGTAATATCAATAATTTCATATTTTATAATTGTTGAGATGTGAATATATTCTGACCTATGAGACTCAATGGTGCCAAAAGTATTCCAAACACCAAATTTTTGCATTGTAACAAAATAATAGCATTAATATAAATAATTTTACATGTAAAATGTTTTCCATAAGCTGTGGAACAGTGCAGCCTGTTTAATACAGTTTTTGGTGGACTTTTCAAAAATGCAGTTTGTGCAGACAAGGGAGCTATTTTGTCAAGTGCACAGGAGTGCTTTCTGCAGCAAAAGGATTAATATGCAGCCTAAAAACTCTAGGCGGAGCAATAAATTCCCTAAAACCAACCTACTGTACACTAATTTTTATAAGTACTGTACAGTATATGACTATAGCATCCAAACATAAGACATCTAATTATACTTGTCTATATGGAGTACACAAAATAAAACTTAGATATTTCAGGAAAAAATTAAAATAAATAAAATAATAGATCGTTATATTTTCTGTTGCAAGATTTTCCCCTTGAGAATCCAAACCGCATATTCAAGTTTGTTTACGGTATTTCAGACAAATACCCATAAGTTTCATTCCCAGAGAAATTTAATGGAGGGCATAATCATGAATCTCTGCCAAATTTAACACAACCTGAAATGGAACATTGCTCTGACATTTAATGTACAGTAAATGTTTTGTGTTCGTAAAGCATGAAAGCTCAGTTGCAACATAAAACATCTTTAAATCAACCCGTTATACAGGACACTTTAGATGTGTTACTCCCTCATATTGAAGGAAGAAAATAAATAATTCCTTTCAAATGTTGAATGTGGTTGCTTAGGACTACAGTTTAGTATACTAATACACACTAGTATTTACCTTTTAGTACTTAGTTCCATTAATTATTTTTTGTGTTCAAATTCTAGTTTTGTTTGATATTATACTCCAGTTCCTTGGAAAACCTACTTGTAGGAAATTTAGATATTATAGGCCAAGTTCACTTCTTCGGTTTCTTGCTATCATGGTTTCCTGGCATGTCCTTTAATTTCAAAATGAATATGGACTTTTTCCCAACATATCTTGCTTCTGTAAATATTATTCTGTATATTTTTACAAGGAATATCTCAGACTCAAAAGTCACGTGCCTACCTAATAATAATAATGTAGATAAGTTGTGTATATCTTCTAAATGTGTCTAGTACTGCCTACCAATATTTATTTAGAAATATTGGTCAAAACTTGCTGGGGAAGATAATGTATATAATGTAATGTCTATCATTTTACTATGTTTATCAGTGTGTGGATGAGTGTCTTATACAAAGTACATGCACACACATATAAGATAGTATACTGTACCAGAATATTAAATTTTTAACTCGTTTAATTTTTTTTATTAGTCACGGCTATTGCAATTTCACCTTAATATCAAACACTAGTTACTGTATTGTGAGATTGAGGAATTTTTGCAAATAAGATGTGTAAGCAGACATTATGAATACTGTTCCCAAATCCCACACAGTTTGCCTCTGGCATATAGGTGCAATTTGTACTGTAGCTGTTGATGAATAAGGGTATATTTGTGAAATAACAATAAAAATCATATATTGAAAACATCCGAGAGGTTTAGTCACCAAATAATTAGAGAAACAAAAGCTGTATGTTATTTTACAAATTCACAGCTTATGGTAGATTGTTCCATAGGTACACAACCCTCAGTGTGAAGTAGTACAGGTAAGCCTCTATTTGGGATGAGTTTTAGGTTTCTGAAAACTCAATCTTAAGTTGAAATATTGTCAATCCTAGACTACTATTAGCGCTACAACACTCACCACATAATTAAGAACAAGCCTGGTCATCATTACATGTCCCCTTCGAGGCTAAGAGGACTCTTGAATGTGGAGACGTCACTCTGACTCCCAAACAGCCTCTGGGGAGTCTTATACTGCTTCACCTCCAGAGACATGATTTTCCTAGGTGCCTTCCCAAACATTTTCAAAGTTACACTACTCACTTCAGTCACAAACACAGGATAATAATGATGGGGACTCAATTCTTTTAAGAAAAACAAACAAACAAAAAAACATGTAAGAAATGTTGTGATGGAGGTGTGGGAGGGGATTAGTGGGTCGCATGTTACTGACCTGACCTGATCAATATCAGGTGGAGGTGTGGTGGAAGATTAGTGGTCTCCTGCAATGTCAGGTCACCCATTGTCAGGAGGGAGGATTAGTGGGTTCATGACGAACAGTCTTGAACAAAAACTAAGTAGGAAATATATTTATGGTTAACAAAAAAGTGTATAAACTTTTATTCACAACATCTGCTCTAATTGTGTTAGAGAAATGAGTGGGAGGTAGCAGTGTGTGGGAGGGAGAGAAAGATGCAACTCTTGCCCCCCAACAATGTAGTAATGGGGGGGTCGTGTCTGTCTGTCCCTCCCTTACTCCGCCACCTTGGAACCCTAGCAAACAGCATCTGTTCTAATTGTGCTAGAGAGATGAATTTGATACAGTAGAATGTCAATTTAAAGCAAATCGATATAAAATTACTGATTTAAAGCGACACCCACAATTAAGGACACCGTATCAATTTAAAGCGAATCTTTCCTATTTTACGCGAGTTAAAGCTGGCGTGTCATATGGAAATACACACTATTTTAAGTTTTGCGCTTAATGTTTCCTGCCAGACACCTCTCTGGACACGCTACAAGGCTGCCCGCCACCCTCCCGCATCCTCAGCTCTCGCACTGACGCTCTCCTGAACGGACATAGTGTAGGACACTATCTCCTTCTACCACATGCATCAACCATCGCGACTATGCCCAAGAGGCCAGCTACTACATCATTAACTATCCCAAAGACCAAGAAATCAAGGCAAGCAATTACACTGGAGCAGAAAAACAAGGTGCTGGAAGCACTGCAGCGTGTAAGTGGTGCTTCAAGTGTGGGGCGCCAATTTGGACTGTCGGAGAGCTCTGTCCGCACTATCAAGCTCAGCGAGAAAAAAATTAGAGCAGCCTATGCTTCACCAGATGTTTCCAAGGGTAAACTCTACCTGAAGTCTGTTGTGTATGTTGAGATGGAAGATGCACTAAGTTATGAGAAGAAGACATGCAGCGCTGAAAATTTCCTCTCACTGGCCCCATGATGTAAAACCAAGCCTACGAAATAGTCTCGGATACTTAAAAAGGAAGGGAAGTCCATCAAAGACAGCAAGTTCACAGCAAATACAGGCTGGCTGTACAAATTTATCAAAAGGATGGGGCTGCGGAATGTGACGCTTTCAGGTGAAGCTGCATCTGCCGACACGGAGGCGGTTGAGGATATGAAGAAAGTTCTAAAGTATATAGTGGAAAAAATGGTTATTCTCTTTGCCAAGTGTGGAACTGTGATGAAACTGGGCAGTATTGGAAAAGAATGCCAAAGAAAACTTATCTAATGAATAGTGAAGAAAAGGCACCAGGGTTCAAGGACAGACTGACGATTCTCCTCATGGCCAACGCATCAGGCACAGCGCAAATGAAGCCACTCATCATCCACCACTCGGCTAGACCTCGTGCCTTCAAAAATGTACTCATCCCTATACTTCCAAACAAGAAGGCGTGGATGACTTCTGATATTTTCGATGAGTGGTACAGTCAGTTCTGCTATAACGCGATAGTTTTGTTCTTGTAAAACATCGTGTTATAGAAATTCGCGTAATAGAAATAACAGGGCTTATGGAGAAAATAGGGTTAGGTGCAGATTACTCGAAATTGAAAAAAATTTCGTAGTTAGCCTAACACAAAGGTAAGCAGTCTAAATAAATGTTACATTCATATCTAATAATGAAATCATACAGTAAATGTTACACTTTACCTTGAAAAAATATGAATATAACTTGATGGGGGAGAAGGGTGGTGTTGAAGAGTCATGCAGACAGGAGTTGACAGTTGTCATCATCAGTATCATCATCATCAGGTGCAGTTTTCTTTAGGTCCTCATATATTGATAAGGCTTTCTCTTTAATGGTGAGGAAGCTAGTCCCAGATCGCCTTTTCGTTTGATCTTCTATCCAAACACTAAGAAGCCATTCCATCTCCTCAAGTTCCTTTGGCCGTGATCTCACACTTTTGCTAGCACTCAAGGTTTTTCCAGCATACAGCTTGCTTTAATTTTTGCTGCATTGTCTCTAATGGTGCGTAAAGTAGATTCCTTTATTCCCGTTGCACGCACAATATCACATGTTCTTTCTTTATTTTCAAAACGATTGACAACATCAAGCTTTTCTTCAAGTGTTATAGCCTTTCTTTTACGATCACCAGAACGCTTCCCGGAGATATTCTTCTTTTCCATAGTCACAAAATTGGAGAAACAATAGTCAGAAATCACTGAGGACGCTTAAAAACTTCACACGTGTTTCAGACTGAACGTGTGATGTAAACACAGCGCGCAGGTCTAAAACGCTACGTATTTTGTTTTTCTCTCTTATTTAAAATTTTACAATTTACATATGCTGTACTGTACAGGTATACTGTATACATAAATATTACATAAATTATTTCTGCAATTCTTCACAAACAAAACACACAAATCAATTGAACATGTGATGTCGAACGTGAACTGTAAACACTGCATAACCCCACGCCAAGCCACAACAACCGTTCGAGTGGAATCGCGTTAGAGCAAACGCGTTCGCGTTTTACAAATATTGTTCCTCTATTCATCAATCGCGTTAGAGCCAATTCGCGTTGTCAAAACACGCGTTATAGCAGAACTCACTGTACATCAGCCATGCCAACCCATTCATCCAAAATGTAAAAAAAAAAAAAAACCTTAGCAACAAGGCCTTGGTTCTCATGGACAAGGCATCTTGCCACTCCGAACACCTGTGCAGTGTGAATAAGGACGTAAACTTGACCTTCTTCCCTCCGAACGTGACTTCACTTATTCAGCCACTAGATCAAGGTTATATTGTCTTGTTCAAGAGATATTATTTCAAGTTTACCATGAAGCAAATGGCTGAAGCTATGAACAAGGACAACATTATGATTGCAGCAACGTTTTGGAAGAGCTACACCATCAAAGATGCCATAACTAGTATCACACCTGCGTGGAAAAGTGTCCCAGAAACCGAACTAAATGGAGTGTGGCGTAATCTGTGGCCTCAAGGGCTTTGATGAAGGCGAGGACGTGAAAGACATTCTGAAACTCATTAAGGAAGTGAGAGGTGATTCAGGGTTTCAAGAAGAGGATGTGACTAAACTGCTTGTCAGCATGGAGGAGTTTCTCACTTCTGAAGAAGTCTTGGAGATGGCGAAGAAACACAAGGAAGAAGAGGAAGCAACAGATAAGCCCCAATCAGCGAGGAAGGAACTGACAATTCCTAAGCTGAGGGAGTTCATGCAGCACATCACTTCTGCCACCCAGTCTGCACTGCACCATGACCCTGATATAGAATGCAGTATGCAAGTGGTGGAGGAGTTGAATCGGGCTGCATCTACGTACTCTCAGCTGCTAGATCAGATGGTTATGGCCCAGCAATAGAAAAAAATCACCCCATTCTTACGTTCATTATCCTCATCAGGTGAGTGTGTAATGAAACTGAGTGTTTATTGCTTGAAAAATAGACATTAAATTTTGGGTGTACGATATGTAATAATTATGTGGGAGAAATTCAATAATTTAATGAATGTTTTCCATTCCTTCAGCTCCTGAGGTAGCTGGCCCATCTACATCTGGGCAGACACGGCCGTCATCCAGTGCTTCCTGCGTGTCACATGCGTCCATAGCCACACCACTAGACAGTGTTGTGGATGATGAGCTGGTCGAGTTGGGCTCTGCTTCAGAGGATGAATTGCCTAACTAAAGTTGAGTGAAAATATATTTTTGATCGCTAGTAAACAGACCATTTTGCGTCCCTCAATTTTAGCCGTGTTGATTTATGAGGGTTTGTTTCAGCATAATACTACAAAAAACAATGTTTTGTTGATTGTATGAGATGGGCTGAGGTGCATCTGGGTAGACTCTCAATCGGCACAGGGGAACGTCCAGTGGCGTGAGGCAGCAGTAACAATACCGCAGTAACAATACCGTCCAACTCTCAATTCGACTGCAGGGAGTGCTTGCTGCATATACAGCCACTCCTCGACTTACAACGGGGTTAGGGACCCAAATCCAGGTTGTAAGTCGAAATGCGATGATAATACATAGAAAATCTAAAATGGGCGTCTCTTTTTCTTCTCAGCACCATAAAACTCTCACTTTTAAGCATGCCAGCCATTTTAAAGGGAATTACAAACGAAAATTTTGTCAGTACACACAGCGCAATCACTAACGTCGGGACTCGAAAATACGTAATTTGAAAATTTTTTCGTAAAACTGGGCGGCCGTATGTCCGGGTGGTCGTAAGTCGAGGAGTACCTGTATATCATTATGCCATATATTTTTCTCATATTTATTAGTTAATAAAATTATCAAACTAAATTATTCCATTGACACAACACATCGATTTAGTGGGAATTCAATTATTCAATTTAAAGCGCTCTCTTGGAACGTATCTCGTGTTACATCGACGTTCTACTGTACCATAATGATCCTGAATAAATTCTCTACAAGACTGTTTCAATAAATGATCCTCATACAAAACATTTCTACATGATTTAATGATGGAGACAATTCTTTTATGAAAAAACGTAAGAAATGATAATACAGTACAGGTAGTTCTGCTATAACGCGATAATTGTGTTCTTGTAAAATATCGTGTTATAGAAAATCGCGTAATAGAAATAACAGGGCTTATGGAGAAAATAGGGTTAGGTGCAGATTACTCGAAATCGAAAAAATTTAGTAGTTAGCCTAACACAAAGGATAGCACAGTCTAAATAAATGTTACATTCATATCTAATAATGAAATCATACAGTAAATTTAACACTTTACCTTGAAAAAATATGAATGTAACTTGATGGGGGAGAAGGGTGATTTTGAGGTTGATAACATCAAGCTTCTCTTCAAGTGTTATATCCTTTCTTTTACGATAATCACCGGGAATTCTATCATCAGAATGCTTTTTGGAGATATTCTTCTTTACCATATTCACAGTTAATACCACAAAATTGGAGAAATAGTAAGCAAAAATCGCGTTATAGCAAACAAGCGATCGCGTTATACAAATATTGTTCCGAATTCATAAATCGCGTTAGAGCAAATTCGCGTTATCAAAACACGCGTTATAGCAGAACTCACTGTACCGGAGTCTATAAAATCAGCTCTAATTAAGTTAGAAACGCCAATTTTTTACTAAAATAATCCTGAATAATTGATCTATAAGTTTCGTTTAATAAATATATTAAAAAAAAAAATCGATGATACAGTCAATCAAGGTGCCTTATGAATGGAGCAGTGTGTCAGTGGAATTTTCCACTGTTTTCCCGAGTCTACGTGACGCATCTCATACGGACAGATACAAGTGCTGTATTTATTTGTGCAAACACCAATGTACACATACAACGTATTATAAATAAATAAAATGTACAGGCACACCCGATATCCGACATATATAGGGACCGTGAAAAGTCGTTGGTTAGTGAATCAACTGTTATTGAAGCATTTAATCCCATGAGAATACTGTATAACAAATTCAGGGAGTTAGGCACCGGCCACACTCCAAAAACTCACATCTACCCTTGATGTATCTCTGTGATGCACACTGCCAAGCAAGAAAATAAAGCAGACAAATAAAACAAGCATAATAAACATTAAAAAAGGAATGTAAAGCATAAATTAATCCTGTTATTTACTTGTGTTGAGGATGGTATTTAGACAGTCTAGGGTGGCAAGTTCAAGCCTCCACCACTCTTAGCTGGTCCATCACCACTCTTATTATGCCTTATCACATCAAATCAAGCTGCCCTTAAGAAGGGCAGCACAAGAGGAACTATTACTTGGGCACTTAGCCATGATTGCTTAACACACAAAGTCAGAAACAATTAAAAAACACGAAGTCAGAGGCACATGGTAAGAGTAAACAAGTGCAGAGAGGTGGGAATGAGTCGGAGTCAGATTGCAGGGCCCTCTCGTGGCAAGAATTCGCACCACACCACTGCCCGCCAAATTCGAAACAGCTCTGCCGCTCCTTCCCAAATTGTCAAATCTTGCGGAGTATTTCCCCTATGTGTAATCGTCGGTTAATGGGACATCGGTTTGCAGAGTATACCCATATACAGCTCCTCCCCGACTTACGACCTGCCTCAGTAGTACCAAAATTTGGTCAAATTACGTATTTTCGAGTCCCAAAGTCAGTACACAGACAAATTTTTTTTTTTGTAATTCACTTTAAAATGGCTGGCAAGCTTAAAAATTAGTGTTTTGTGGTGCTAAGAAGAAAGAGAGACACCCATTTTAGATTTTCTATGTATTATTTAAGCATTTCCGACTTATGACCATTTCGACTTATGACCTGGATTTGGGTCCCTAACCCCGTCATAAGTCGGGAAGGAGCTGTATTACTACTGTCATTTTAAGCATACAGTAGGAGTATACTGTCCAGTCTCCTGAACGTAATACGTATCTGTAATAACTTTTTATATCATTTAACACTTGCAATGGTGTGGTTGGGGATTAGTGGGTCTGATGTTAGTGACCTGACCTGATGCAATGTCAGGTCCACCCATTGTATAATATAAACTCTTCTCTCATTTGCGGTGGAGTTGGGGTGGGAGGATGAATGGTCTCATATTACTGACCTTCTGATTCAATGTCAGGTCACCCATTGTTGTGGTGGGGGATGAGAGCAAAAGCACTTCACGGCCACTAAAACAGTACAATGTGAATTTTAATGATGTCCTCTCACTGTAATGTAAAAAACAAACAAAAACAATGATAATGACCGATAAACATTGAGCTTCATTTCTTACACACATGTAACCAAGAAGAAACAATGGCTGGACTGTAGCTCACCAGATGGCCACGAGGTAGCGCTCGGGTAGATGGTGCCTCAGCTGACAAAAGGAATGAGTGATGCGTTCCCTATACTGACTTGGTGGGATGACGAATTTTGTTAATGCGAGTTTATTTACATCGAAAATTGGGGAGTGGTCTTAATATACCAGCATCATTAATGTAACCGCCCGATGAGCGACTGTGGGATAATGAGACCCTTGCACGTAGGACTCGATTGTTCTTTATTCAGTCAAAACGTGTTTCGGGTCTAATGTAAGACTTATTAGCTCCCCGAGTTGTTAGCTCACTGGACGGCTAGAGACTATCTTCTGAACCTCACAGGGAGCGAGTTAGTCCCCGAGGCGAGGGCCATCTGTTTCACATTTAACACCTCAGCAAAGTTCGTTGTAAACACTCACTCTGTCACTCTCCTGTCTCCCTTTCTCTCTCTATCCCTCCCTTTCCCTCTCTCTCTTATAGTTTATCCTACTGTGGCGGTAACAATTAATGCAAATTACTGTAGGTTGGGATACCGTAAATAGAACTTTACCTGAAATTCCTTATGTTCATTCTGCAAGGTTGAAGTTATGCTTCCTTGTGCTGGTGGAATGTGACATCACAAAAAAAAAGGCCTCAGTTAACATTTTCTATCCCTTTCACAATTTTAAATGACTCCATGATATCTGCCTAACTGTGTCTTGTATGCCCTCGGTCTACTTGGATAATCGAGATGACATAGTTCTGGAATCATCTTAGTCACTCTGTGTTGCACCTTTTCTAGTGATGCTAGGTCTTTCTGGAGGTAGGGTTTCCATACTTGTATACAGAAATCCAGGCCATAATACTCAAATCTTTATATATAATTTACATGAATATGCATCACATATTAAAAACAAGTGTAAAAATATTTTTGGCTATAACAAATATAACGAAAATGATATTCATTAACATTAAATATTAATTCAAATATTTTTGCTGACATAATCCTCATGATTTTGGGGGGTTATGGTAATGTTTTTAAAGGATACACAGTATTAAACCTAGATTGAATATGCAGTACTTTATAAATAAAATATCAGCATCATCAGAGGGCATAACTAGTGTCTTGAATATTAGGGAAACAAACAAGACAGAGCAACATATCTTCAGATAATACTATAAAAGTATACAAGTTTCCACTGAAATAACTGGTTACAGTTTAATTTAGCATACACAAAGTATTTACTTAAAATATTTTGATATTTAATTTTGACCTTCACCTTGAACATGCAGTGATGATATAAAAGCAAATCTAGTTTTACTTTAGCATCTTTGTCAGTGATAAATTAAGAGATTAGATGCGAGATTATTGACAGACAATATGTTCTTTATTCTTTTATGAGAGTAGAAGTCTTGTATGAAATGCAGTGCTGTAGTTATTCACTGCAACATTACACTTACAGCTAAAAAAACAAAACTAACTATTATTCCTATGATTATAATATTAAGCCTGGCACTACTCATCTTGGATCTTCCAGTTTTACAATACTGTACTGTACTCATTTAATTTTCAATCTAATCTATATTAGCTTGAGGACTTCTTTCTCTTCAGCGAGTTTAAGGAAGATTAATTGGCTTATACTGTACAGAGAAAGGGGAATCAATTGCACTCTAAATGGTTCAAGTGATTTATGGTATCTAATAAAGATAAACAAAAAAGTAATACAGTCTTTACCTTAATGACTAAATGTACTGTACTGTGGAGAAATGATGTCCCATTGTGAAGGTCATCCTGTGTGTGTTCTCCCTGAACAACTCTATTTCTGCAGCATAAATATCATCATGGTCTTCTACAATTAACTTAACATGTTTATCCTGTACTACATCAAAAATTTTATAAGGAGAAAAACAATGAGCAAAAAATTATTCCTTCATTAAGGTGATTGAGTGATTCAAATATTTACTAAGATATAACAGAACTAACCA
Organism: Homarus americanus; assembly: GCF_018991925.1. Classification (NCBI taxonomy): domain Eukaryota; kingdom Metazoa; phylum Arthropoda; class Malacostraca; order Decapoda; family Nephropidae; genus Homarus; species Homarus americanus. The sequence goes on from NW_024722227.1 coordinate 5,556,802, forward strand.
GGTGAAGGTCTGAGGTCTGACAACAATTACGGGTATTTATATGTAATTCCTCAGGTGCGGAGAAACTCTAAACATACATTACATGCACGAGGTGCTGATAAAGGGACCATCATATTTTCTATATAGGGGGTCCCTGACTTACGAACGCCCGCCGATACGAACAGTGTTAAACTTGAAATTTACAGTACAGGTATTTTATTTACCTGATGACTTATATTTACTTTCATTTACAGGTAATGTATTTTGTCATTCAATTTCTTCTTTTGTCTTAAATTAAATGATTTTAGATGTATATAAGGACTTACACTATGATATACAGTGGGGTATGCTATAACGAACGGATCCTACTACGAATATTCCTATAATGAACGGTTTTACCTATAAAATTGAGAATGCTATAACGAACGAAACTCCTACAACGAACATAATTTATTTATTTATTTTTTTTTTCTAATTTATTGTTTTATTATTACAAATATTAATGATATTCTTTATTTCAGGGGTTTAGATGCATATTTATGCACTTTTTTACAATTTTTACAATTTTATATTATATTTTTCAGTGTTAAGTGGTTGTATTTGGGGGCCTGGAACGGATTAATCCTATAACAAACGAATGCTATAACGAACAAGGTTCTAGAACCAATTAGATTCGTTATAGCATACCCCACTGTAGTGGGATTTTAAACTTTGTTCTGTAAGAACGGTATGCACATAGTATGTGTTCTGACTTATGTACAGACTTAAGTCTGACTTAAGAATGTCTTTAGGAATGGAACCCGTTCATAACCCGGGGACCCCCTGTATACAATTGCTGGATATCTTAAGAATGTGTTAAGATTAATATTGGGTATAAAATGAGTTAAATGAACAAAGATACCTTGCATAGGTAATTCCATACAGTACTGTTCTGCACTTTCTCAAAAACAAATAATTAGTACAGGACCTGTACATATTATAACTGATATTTCAGCTTCTCATGAATACATATAAGTAGGCTTTTCAAGATCAATCTTCAAATTCTTATATTGCTTGTCAGTGAGAGCCTGCCATCTGTATCCTAAAATCTGTGAAACTTCTTGTTCCATTGCCTCATAAGATTGTGCACTCTTGCACAGCCATGTATAAAACTCTGGTGTCCAATCTGGATTCATGGGCCAATCTGCCTGAAAATTTTAAAATCATGGTATTTTAGTTATGGCAAGTGCTAAATCTCTGTATCATAAATTATTGTTTAATCCTGAAAACCCATTTTATTACAAGGCCAAAGAGGAATGACAATAGAACAACCCTAACCCAAAAAGGATCTGAGAGCTGATATATAGTGAAGCTGCATACTAGCTAGCTATTGCAAAACTTGTTCTTCAACTGACCTACTTGGTCAAAAGCACATTTGCAGTATCACTCTACTTCATGCTAAACTATAAGAGGGCAGTGTAAGCAAGGAAAACACAAATCCTCCACTGCATACACTGACCTACAGCTTCTTTTCCCAGGACTCCTCAATACACTACTCCACCTTGTTGACACCCTACCAATATTACTTTAGCATTCTGTTTGTAAACTTAGACAAATAAACCTGGATACCTTTTGTTCTTTTTCCTCCACACCAGTGCCAGCTCTAAAGAGATTGTAGACTAAGAGAATTACAGGCAATTGGGCTCGGTAAAAACACCTCTACAACTCTTTGGCTGTTTACAGTTGAAACTACAATGTTATTTGGTTGCATATGTGTTGTTGGTTTGCTGGGATATTTTGAAATTAAAGATAGTTGAGAAGAGTGATTGTAAAGCCTCTGGGAGAGGACTACCGTATTATATGCAAGTGAAAAATAACTTCAGGATTAACGAAATGACTGACCTTGAGTAGAATAGCATTTCTGCGAATGTAGAAGAAATGAAGATTCTTTGCAGAATAAGTTAACAGGAGGACAGTTGCTGTTGACACCTTTTCACGAACAGCCTATACAATACGTATATAGGCAAATAGAATATCATTAGTACACACACAAGATAATGTCATAATGTACTAGTTATACAGTATAACAGATGTCAGGATAACATCAACATTATGAGGAAGATTGAAAAATAATAACTTATTCTATAGCTGAAAGATTGAAACAAGTGACCAGCTAAATATAATGCTCCCAGCACCTCCAGGCAGAGATTGTAGTCAGGAAGGTATGAGCTACACAGACAGTATTTTATTCCAAGTTGTGCAATCAGCTGCCAATAACCCAGGTGAGTCCAGATTTGATCTAAATTCAGTAGTTGTCTCGAGTACACTCGCTCTAAATAGAATCTTTACGATTTTGTTACACAATATGGCAACAGGTGTCAAAGTGTTCATTTTGAAATTCATTGGGTCATTAGACACTTCATACCAATAATTAACTGGGTCTTTGTCAAGGAAGAGCTTGATTTTCTCCCCCAACTCGATGATTTCCTTCACATAACCATGGCTTGGTCCAGGTAATTTAAGGTTTTTCTCGGGTGGTGGGGGTCGAGCGGAAGCCATTGTGAGGGGAATAGCGGGCACAAGAGGGAACTGTATACGCGGACTGAGAACAATGAGACAGGCCCGGCTAGGTCAGCGACTTCTGGTGGCAGGGCACGTCATGTTACATTAAACCAATCACAGCTAGGTGCGGAGGGAATGCGTGGGTGGTAAGGATGCGTGGCCCAATCACAGTCCGATACGTCATATGACGTCAGCGATAACGTAAGAGCGGCCTAATGCGCACCACTCACTGCGCCGCTTCCCACGTATGGTCGAGAATGGACCGCTTGAATAAAAAATGGCGTGGAGCGTCTGGACCTCCAGCCGCTCTCCGCATAAATGACCAAATTTACCGCGTTATTAAAGCATTTACATTCTGGCAAGGCACCGTGTAAATGACCAAACGCGTGAACCAAAACCACGTACATCCAGACTATACTGTACAGTAATATGTTGCTTAAAATTATGGCTTTTTCACAGGAAAAATTCTGTATAATTAACCCCGGTGCTCAGGATACAGTAAAGCCTTGAATAACGACAGTAATGTGAATCATCGTATCGTGAGTCATTAATTACCATTAAAATAAAGCAATAATAATGAGGTGTATTCCCAAGTGTGACCTCTTCATATCTTTTGTGTGGCTTTTTACCGTATTTTCCTCCAAAACAATAAAATTAATGAAAAATGCTAACCATATTCTTTAAATAATGTTTATGAATGCACCTTGTACAACACAGTACTGTATAAATCAATAATAATATGGTCACACAAGAGGAGATGGGACGCCATTGTTTTCGTTAGTGTTTACAGCTGGGAGTCCAGGACGATGGTTCTTCATACGAAAAAGAAGAAAATAAGACTCTATTTGTAGTAGTAGTAAAATTAATAGCAAAGAAATAGAGCGAGATGGATTGGGAATGCCAACATATACGTGCACATTTAAGGAAACAGCGTCATTTATCTTATTAAGAATATGTACATACGATTCATTGTTGTTTATTACTGAATATGAAGGGGATAAAAGTTTGAAAGATTGTGTGCCATGTAAAAATTAAATAAATAAATAAATACATAAATCAACTAATTAACTACCCACCTGTATGTGGACCCCACTCTGTGATGAGTCCAGCACATGTAAGAAATGTTTATTCCTTTTATGTTTTTTAGTTGAGTTATTATTTTATTTTTGCACATTCTGTATGAAAGATTGTGTGCACATGACAAATTAATAAAAAAAATTAAGACCATTACGTATGTCTACCAGAAATTACTTGTAGTGACAGCTGAGGGATCGTAACTTACTACAGTATAAATCTTTATTTTGTATAAATTTATTGATTTTGTCTTTATAAATTATATGAGCTATTTAGACATTATTTAATCATTATAGCAGCAGGATATAAAACTTATTTGAGCCCTTCAGGGGTTCAGAAACAGAACCTATTTTCCCCCATAAGTTATTAATATTGAAATATGATCGATTACTTCGCAATGGTTTTGAGGTTCCTAACACCATCGTATAATGGTCATTGCCTATATCTCCAATTCACTGATATTCACTCTTAAATGTCAGCTTGGGGTATGCTTAGCTAAGATAAGCAGCATTAATAAAGACAGTCATGTATAATAGAGTAAATGGGTAAAGGTACAGCCATGTCAAATGTCATAACACATGTAAATTTATGTAAAACGAAGTAAAACTCAGATTTAAGTTCTGAGTTCAAATGATCAGTAAATTAGTCGTGTTGCCAATGCATATGGCGTTGATGTCCTAAGCCTTGTCTAATATTGACTACCATATTTAATATGGCTGTAAAACAATGATGATGAAGATAAGAGGTACAGTATGTATTGCTGGTGTTAACAACAACTTGGGCAACAAAGGCAGAGGACAGCATACTTATAGTCTTTTACATAACCAGTTAAACTAAGCAAATATTCCACTTACCAATGTATGTATGTATGGGCATTGTCTGACCAATAATAGTAGAGCTGAGTCAATTCTATCATGAAAGGATCTTGGCATGTAGAACCTGGGTAATTGTGTGCTGGCAAAAACCTCCAGGTCATGCTTGTACAATGTAATGATTGCAATCATCAGTGGTGTGGTAACCTGTAAGACAACAATTATAATGACAAACTTCTCTAATGACACAAAACCAACAATTGTAATCTGTTAGCCTGGCTGTTTGTTGTCATGCCTACAACCACAAAACCTTTTACAATGGGATGCCTATAATGACCTCCTCAACCTTCTTTAATAACCAACTCCATACAATACTGTACTTATTAACTTACCATCAATATCATTCAGAAGGCGGTAAATGAATTTCAATTAATCAAACGAGTGACAATAAAATAGAAAATTCACAATCTTGCAACCAAAGCACATTATACAGTATACAGTACATAGCTAATGAATTATTGACAAACATCATAAAACCCCCAAAAGTAGTACTGGGGTCCTCTTATATGTCAGGGATGTGTTCTAGAAAAAAGCAAAGTGACAGTGAAATGTTTTATAAGGAAAAATTTTTCTCCATAAGAATTAATAAATGGGGTACAGTTGTATATGCATTCCAATATGTTTTGTAGAGTAAAACACCTTGAAAGCTCAAAATGTGATCCTAGAGAGAGCTCTGTTAAGCACTGTTGGCAAGTACAGTGACCCCTCGTTTAACGAACTCAATCCGTTCCAGAAGGTCGTTCGTTAACCGAAAAGTTCGTTAACCGAAACCATTGTTTCAATGGGTTTTTGGGTAATTGGTTCCAGCTCACCGAAAATTTCCTAAATTCAACAAAAATGGTAGAAAAGTTCACTTACTTTGAGGTGTGTATGTAAAAGGCTCCTGGATAATGATGATGATGATGATGGGAATTAGAATGGTGGTGGAGGAGAAGGGAGAAGAGAAGGCATTGGGGTGGAAGAGAAGTCACCCCATGGTGCCATTTCACCCATAAAATTTTAGCTCTCTTGGTGTAATTCAAGATTATTTTCTTTAAATCAACACTGCACTGCATTATATATTGTCAATATGTAAAATATATTTCAAAATGACCAATAATTTGCTTGGAAACACAGAAAAAAAGCGTTTAGTTGAAGAGAGTCTCAAGCAAGATGTTACCTCCAGTGAAAACAGAGAGAGACTAACGCCTGTTTGCTGTGTTAAGAGGCTGGATGCCGCGCATTAAACTAGTCACTTTACCTTCAATTATGTTCAATAATTGTTAAAATGACTAAAAAATTGAATATTATACTTTTAAAATTATTGAATAGTATAAATTTCTTGATATTTACTAAAATAGTAAGGAATTTAAGCCCTAGAACCGATTAATGTATTGGCAGACTGATACTAAAGCTGGTTGCCCGGTCAGTGCAAGCGAAAACATGTTGAGGTCGGTTCATAAGAAATTCGTTAACCGAATTTTTGTTCGTTAACCAAATTGAAGATCCTTATGGAAGGCAGTTCGTTAACCGAAATTTCGTTAACCGAGGCGTTCGTTAAACGAGGGGTTACTGTACTGGATCCAGAATGTATCTGCACCTGCATCAGGGTTGGTCAAGTCTCTGCTTGAATGAGCTCTCACTCGGTGCTGTCACAATACTCTCCGGGAGATTGCTATAAAAGTTTATAGTTCTTATTCCGAAAAAGTTGGCCCTGAAAATGTTCCTAACTTTGGTTACTTCAGCCTTGAGCTGTGATCCCTAGCGGGGAAGGCATCCATTAGCTCCAGGTATGAACACTCGACTATCACTATATATGTGTCATATTCAGGTACACACGGACTTAGTATAAAATAGTGGATAATGCAGACGATGTATATGAGAAACAACTGATGTATAATGAAAAATTTCTTCTTATACTTGTTATCGTGAAATGATGTATACCAGTACAATGTAAGCAAGGACCCACTGTAAAGTACAAAGCTGTAGAAAATAAAAACAATAATAATCACTGCCTTATGTATTAGCTGTTTTACAGGTTTCAGCAACACTCACACCAAAGCCTTATAAAATTTTACTGACTGTCCAATAAGCAAGTAACATACTGAACAAATTACATCTTGGCTACAATTTTATACAAATATTAAGTTTATACACGAGCTACTTACTCTTGTGTTGGGTGAATCATAAACAATACTCTTGACTGGAGCACACTGTTGCCAAATTATTTCCGTTTTTGTATTTCCTTCTGTGCAAAGATGAACTCTAAGCTTAGGATTTTGTTTCCGGCACTTTTTCCAAACTTTATAGCAAAGAGCTCGTCCATGTTCTGTATACTTATTCTGAACTATGAGAAGATTTCGTAGAGTTGTATCCCCTAACAGTTCAAGAAGATCCTCACTAAGATTCTGCAAGAAAGTAAATATGAAATCATTTATCAGAAACCACAAACTATTAGACTACAGTAAACACTGCCATATCACAGTCATGAGGACAGTACAGTGCTACCGTTTGCTCTGTCATGGAAAACTATTTACCTAACTTATTTCTCATACGGCAGAAGTGTACTCTGTGGCAGGACATCAAGGCCAGCATGACCATTCACTAAGGTATGGTCATTTTGGCCAATCTCTCTTTTAATCACAGCAATCGGTGGATGTTTCAGAAATGATGATTGGACACTTCATCCATGATCTAGTGATCACAGCTTTTCCTCTCAGATTTTATAGAATTCTATTTTGAAATATCTTGGATTTGGACACATATCAGACTAAAAATTACAGTACAGGTATAAATAAATTTTAAAAAAATGCCTCTTAGTGTAAATGCATGTTATAGGAAATGAAATAATTTTTATCTCGTTCTTATAATTCTACATACACTAAAATAATGATTTTGTACAGTGAATGACAACTCTATCGTCCCAATTTTGGATGAATCTATCACAGTATACTTGAGCCTTCTAGCACATTCTCTGGGAAACTTTTGAACAGTTGGCAGGTCTAGAGAGGACTGATCCTGATTTTCCAGAGTATTCCTGCTGTCCATTTATCACAACTGTAAAACATATCATTTACCACATCATGTTCCACATACAGAGGGGCTCCATATGTAGTCGAGGTAAATCTTTGATTACCGTACATTTTGCCAACTTTAAGAAATCATCAGACAAAATGGAAAGATAGGTTTGTAGCTAACTGTACACAGGATTAACATGAGTTTTGTCTGAATATTTTACTATTCAATAAAATAAAAATTTTCTCAAATCTCAAAGTACAACATGCATGCCAGCTGAAATGAAGGAGCTCTGATTTTTTTTTAAATATGAATTTTAAGTACCACTATACATTATTTGAAAACAAAAATTATTAATTACTGTACAGTCAAAAATCTGTGATTGCCAGCCATGAGAAACATAGACTAAGGGCCTGCAACTGGTACAAGTATCATGTGATCATTGGCTGACTTAGATCCAGGTTCTCGAAGGTATATATAATGAATACCCCTTGTAACTGAGGATGTAAAAATGCACCCGAGTGGTTAATTCATGCATCTTTACAAAATAACAACAAAATTACTCTTAAATTTCAAACTAAACTAGATACAGTCACACAGCACAAGTTAAGGCCCCTTGTAACTGAGGATGTAAAAATGCACCCGAGTGGTTAATTCATGCATCTTTACAAAATAACAACAAAATTACTCTTAAATTTCAAACTAAACTAGATACAGTCACACAGCACAAGTTAAGGCAATAAGAGTAGTGTATAGAATATTCTAAAGATTCTATACATTAATCTTGTCACCTGCACACATCGTAAGTCAGTCAGTCAGGTACATTCTTACATCTACAGTTCCAAGGGCTATTCAACGTTTGAATCTTTGAGAAGCTGAAACCTAAGATTATACAAGCCATGCATATCAGAGAGGAATTGCAGTCTGGTGAACACGACTTCAATCCTCTTCAAGAGTGAAGCGCTTCCCCTCTTAGAGGACTGTCAAGCCGTCTGGTCCCTGAGAGACTATCAGTTGCTTTAAGATATCCAAAGGAGGGCCACCAGACTGGTGCCTGTGCTACGGCACCTCAGTTACTCAGAGAGATTAGAATGCCTGCAACTGTCGAGCTTATATTATAGGTAGGCAACGGGTGATTTAATTGAAGTTTATAAACATCTCAGAGGGAATTACTCGGTCAATTGTTCATACCTGGAGCTGGCAGATGCCCGCCCACACTAGGGGTAACAGCTAAAGGTTTAAGCAGCCACAAGTTCAAAAAATTTTGGGGGGCAAACTTTTTTGGAGTGAGAATGTGAACTCTTGGAACAATTTGCCAGAGAGTGTTGTGATGGCACCAAGTGTGAGCTCATCCAAGACCAGACTTGACCAACACTGATGCAAATACATATACCTGTACATTGTGGAGCTAGTACATGCCCCGTACTTGCCAATAGTGTGTAACAAAGACGTGACCAACTGCCCAAGCAGCTAATGAGCTGATCAGTGGCAATAAAGATAACAGTAAAAAAAATTAAAAGTAAATATTATCATTCACAATTCTGCTGCCAGAGGTGCACATCCTGTATTGTATCTGCAGTTACTTGTGACTATTATAATCAGCAGCAGACCAAGACCCAAAATTAATTACCAATGGTGTCAAGGACTTCGTAGCCCCAGAATGAAGCCATGTTTTTTCCCCCATAAGTTTAAGATTAATGAGTATCAAACAGGGCCAGATGTAGACCTTAAATATAACTGATGCACACTTATTCTTTAGGAAAAAATGTGTGTACAATAATGTTCTTTAGGCTTGATTCATCCGTTTGTTGGGTGGAAATGGTTGATTGTAAATAGTTACGGATACTATTATGTCACCGCAACCAGCTAATATATGTTTTCGGGAAAAATTACCACTGAAGTGTCGGTCAGGATCCATTCCTGACACAGTATGTAATATCATGACAGCTATTAACACACATTACCATGATGTGGCAGGGGCTTAATATACTTAATTACTAACAATAGTGTTAACCCAATTTTTAATTAGCATACCAGTTGGCACTTTTGCTTACTGTGCCCCTTCAATTTAAGCATTAAAAACACTAAAGCTAAGAGAGTTATCCAATTGTATCTTCAATACTTAGGGATACAATCATCCACCAGCCATCAAATGCCTTACGATCTTCACTGAGAATTTTAGCATGATACATACTTTTACTTTTATCCTCTTCACCACTGATTGGCTTGTTAGCCGCTTGGGCGATCGGTCACGTCTCTTGTTACGCACTGTTGGCAAGTACTGGGCATGCACTGACTCCTGAATGTACCTGAACCTGCTCCAGTGTTGGTCAAGTCTGGTCTTGAAAGAGCTCACTTTTTACTTTTATCCTCTTCTCCACTGATCGGCTTGTCAGCCGCTTGGGCGATCGGTCACGTCTCTGATTACTTTTCCTTTCCATTTATCTTCTTCACCAAAAGATCGGCTCGCTAGCCGCCCGGGTGATCGGTCACGTCTCTGTCACGCACTGTTGGCAAATACTGGGCATGCACTGGCTCCTGAATGTACCTGAACCCACTCCAGTGTTGGTCAAGTCCTGTCTTGAAAGAACTCACACTCGGTGCCGTCACAACACTTTCTGTCAGATTGTTCCAAGAGTTCACAACTCTCACTCTGAAAAAGTTTGCCCTCACAGTTTTCTGGACTTATGGCTTCTTCAATCTTGAGCTGTGACCCCTTGTGTGGCGAGCATCCGCCAGCTCCAAGTAAGGACACTCAACTGAGTAGTGTCCCTTGAGATGCTTATACACCTCAATTAGGTCCCCCCTTGCCCGTCTGTAGTATAAGTTAGGCAAGTTCAGGCGCTCTAATCTCTCAGGGTAGCTGAGGTGCCGAAGGGCAGGCACCAGTCTGGTGGCCCTCCTTTGAACATTTTCAACCAACTGACAGTCCCTAGCATATCTCAGGGACCAGATGGGGTGACAGTACTCCAAATGGGGAAGCAATTCACTCTTGAAGATCGTTATGAGGGATGGACCGTCTAAATATCTGAACAACCTCCTTCTAAGACCCAATAATTTATTTGCCTGATTTACCTTCTTCTCACAATGGCCCGAGAACTTCAGCTCATTGTCAGCATACACACCTAGGTCCTTCTCACATTCAGTCTCAAATACAGTGATCCCTCGGTTAACGAAATTTCGGTTAACGAATTACCTTCCATAAGAATCTTCAACTTGGTTAACGAAAAAAATTCGGTTAACGAAATTTTTACGAAATCATGTCAACATGTTTTCTCTTGCTCACCAGCTGGAATATTAGTCCGCCAATACAGTAATTGGTTCTAGGGCTTAAATTCGTTCCCATTTGAGTAAATATCAAGAAGGTTGTACTATTCAATAATTTTCCAAGTTTTATTTTAAAATTTTTAGTCATTTTAACACTTATTTAACATAATTGCAGTACAGGAAACTAGTTTTAGGTGCGCCAATCAGCCACTTGACTCACCCAGCAAGGCATCAGTATGTATCTCTGGTCAGTGGAGATAACATCTTGCTTGTGGGTCTCTTGAACATAAACTATTTTTACATTTTTACAGTACAATTATTGGTCATTCTGAAATTTATTTTACATATTGACAATATATAGTGCAGTGCAGTGTTGATTTAAAGAAAATAATCTTGAATTACACCTAGTGAACTTAAAATTTTATGGGTGAAATGACGGCATGAAGCATGGGGTGATTTCTCTTCCACCCCCACTTCCTTCTCTTCTCCCTTTTCCTCCACCCCCACTTCTAATTCCCATCATCATCATCATCAACCAGGAGCCTTCTACATACACACCTCAAAGTACTGTAAGTGTACTTTACTGCATTTATTTTTACTTTGTATGTAATTTTTGGTGAGCTGGAACCAAATGCCCAAAATCCCATTGAAACAATGGTTTTGGTTAACGAACGACCTTCTGGAATGAATTGTGTTCGTTAACCGAGGGACCACTGAAGTGCAGTTTCTTCATCCCGTTGGGGCATATGATACACCTCCTTACCGTTGGTACGCCCCAGGTACATCCTCTTACACTTCGTGACATTGAATCTCAGCAGCCATTTCTTCAACTATTCTTGGATCTCACAGAGATCCTTCTGCAGCTCTTCACAGTCCGCATGGTTCTTGATTTCCCGAAATAACTTGGCGTCATCGGCAAACATTTGTATGGAGGAGTGTACAATGTCAGGCAAGTCATTTAGGAAACAAACAAACAACAGCGGGCCCAATACACTGCCCTATGGTACCCCACTTGTGACAGGTACAGATGATGATTTCGTGCCATTAATCACTACACACTGTTTGCGGTTATGTAGAAAGTCTCCTATCCACGCTAGGACTTTCCCCGAATTTTGTACACTTCCAGTTTGATTTTCAGCCTTTTGTGGGGTACACTGTCGAAAGCCCGTTCCAGAATATGGGTCCAAATATCCAATACCTTGAGCAATTGTGTTAAGGAGCGCCCCAGCATAAAACCGTGTTGGCAATCCTTTACAAGGTTGTTTCGTAGTAGATGTTCCATCGTGGCATCTCTGATAATACTCTCAAGTACTTTACATATTATGCTGGTCAGGCTCACCGGTCTATAGTTGTTCGTGGAGTGACGATCTCCTTTCTTGAAGATAGGACTCATATAAGCCACTTTCCAATCACTGGGGACCCTGTGTTCATCCAGGCATTTACAAAATAGGATCTTCAGGGGCTCGGCAAGCTCGTTGCACAACTCTCTTAGCACTCTGGGATGCACCATGTCAGGGCTGGGACTCTTATGGACCTTTAGGTTTGACAGTATATTTTTAATACCCTCTTCTGTGAACACAATGTGGGTCAGTGCTGTGTCGAATTGTCTGTTCTCAAACGCAGGAAAGTTAATCGCATCCTCTCTTGTGAACACCAAGGAAAAGAAGCTGTTCAATGCCTCAGTTTTATCCTGGTCAGAATCTGCATAAATACCATCTTCAAGCCTCGGGTTTGATACTCCTCCTCGAGTTTTTAATTTTGACTTCTCATAGCGATAAAACGCCTTTGGGTTTGACTTGGCTCGCTTGCAACCAGCCTCTGGAATTCCTTATCAGCCCTTCTACACTCTACCTTTGCTTGGTTTCTGGCTCTTGCATACATCCTCCTGTCCTGCTCATCGTTTGACCCAACCCACGTCTTGAATTTCTGGGTTTTCTTTACACGGTAGATAAAAGTTGCCGAACAACTATATTCACATACAGTACCTTTAGACAGTGACCGAACATATAGACCAGCAGTTCCCAAACACGGGGTCGTAAGATGCATCATAGGGGGTCACACTGAGGTCATGGGGTTGATGGGGTCACCTGGTTCTTGCAGTGGTCACAATGATTTTTTTTTTTTAACCCAAGTGTCAAGGAATGAAGGACGTGACTGACAGGTGCTGCCTCGTTAAGTTGGAACCATAAATTATGGTAAAGAAATTAACGCAGGTACTCTCCTTGCCCTGTGGCATATTTCACAATATAAGTTCCACACTCCTTTATACTGTATACCTTTTAACTGTTCTTAGTTCAGTTCACTGTACAGTAGAACATCGATTTTACGTGAATCGATTTAAGATTATTGATTTAAAGCAACACCCACAATTAAGGACAATGTTTCAATTTAAAACGAAACTTTCCTATTTTGCGCGAGTCAATCAAGGCGCATCAAATTTTAAATATCGTGCCTAATGTTTCCCACCAGACACGTCTCTGGACACGCTACACGGCTGCCTGCCACCTTTAAATTTCGTGCCTAATGTTTCCCACCAGACGCGTCTCTGGCCACTCTACACGGCTGCCCGCCACCCTCTCACACCCTCACGCATCCTCAGTTCTTGTGCTGACGCTCTAGTGAACTGTGCATCAACCATCACCATTATGTCCAAGAGGCCAGCTACTACATCATTAACTACCCCACAGGCCAAGAAATCAAGGCAAGCAATTACACAGGAGTAGAAAATCAAGGTGCTGGAAGCACTGCAGCGAGGAAATGGTACTTCAAGTGTGGGCCGCCAATTTGGACAGTTATGTGGATAATGAGCTGGTTGAGTTGGGCTCTGCATCTTCGGAGGATGAATTGCTAAGTAAAGTTGAGTGAAAATCTATTTTTGATAGCATAAAGTACTTTAATTAAAAACTAAGTTGAAAGGAAAGTGAAAGTGCGGTGCCAGCGTGACCACTCTCTGATAACAGCTGATCGCGAGTTAACAGACCATTTCATATCCCTTAATTTTAGCTGTGTTGATTTATGAGTGTTTGTTTTAACATAATACTGAAAGAAAAAACAATGTTTTGTTTATTCTAGGAGATAGGCTGAGGTGCATCTGGGTAGACTGTCAGTCTTTTTATTATTTGAGTTTCTCTAAAGTACCAAACTAAATTATTCCATTGAAACAACACTTCAATTTAGCGTGAATTTGGTTTAAAGCAACCTTTCTTGGAACATATCTCACATTAAATCGACGTTCTACTGTACTTCCCATGGATGTGCACAGAAAACAGCAGCAAATTTCAATGAGTTGCACTCGAAATGTCAGAATTACAGGCTGACAATGAGGCAAGGGTGAATGTTGACATCTACAGGGAGTTCTGCTATAACGCGTGTTTTGATAACGCGAATTTGCTCTAACGCGATTTATGAATTTGGAACAATATTTGTATAACGCGAACGCTTGTTTGCTATAACGCGATTTTTGCTTACTATTTCTCCAATTTTGTGGTATTAACTGTGAATATGGTAAAGAAGAATATCTCCAAAAAGCGCTCTGATGATAGAATTCCCGGTGATTATCGTAAAAGAAAGGATATAACACTTGAAGAGAAGCTCAATGTTATCAACCTCAAAATCACCCTTCTCCCCCATCAAGTTACATTCATATTTTTTCAAGGTAAAGTGTTAAATTTACTGTATGATTTCATTATTAGATATGAATGTAACATTTATTTAGACTGTGCTATCCTTTGTGTTAGGCTAAATACTAAATTTTTTCGATTTCGAGTAATCTGCACCTAACCCTATTTTCTCCATAAGCCCTGTTATTTCTATTACGCGATTTTCTATAACACGATATTTTACAAGAACACAATTATCGCGTTATAGCAGAACTACCTGTATGATGATGTAGCAAAGTTTGGGATTACTGTACTTTAGCAGAGACATTCAGCTGTTAAAAATCGAGCTATCAACGTTCTGGTATAAAAAATGATTACTGTAACCGTATATCATCAAATTTCTACTTAGAAAATTGTGTGCTTTGTTGCTTAACCTCATATACCCCAGGTATAGAAAATGAATCAAATGATGACATACACATGTCACATGAAATATGACACAGCGTATGTTGTTTAACAACATAATGAACGAGTTGATGGTTCTGGGTAAACATAATAAATACATTCTGCCACTTTTTTACAGTTATACAGTATATATAATTTGTAATCAAAGTTTAAAGTCCTGCTATAATAGTCGAGATATGCGAGATAGGCTATACTGGGTAAATTTTAAGTTTTGGTCATCCCTGTACTTAGACATGCAGACTATGTTTTGTTTTTTTCAGATGGTATGTGATGTGTTATGAACGATTTAGAACTTCATTTCTATCGGAACTCACTAGTTTTGAGTTACTACCTTCCCTTACTGATGTATGTTAAGCTAACCATGTAACTCATCATACCATAACCTAACCTAACATATGATCTGTATTTTCTTAAGCGATAGAAAAATGTTTTGCGACAAATCCCGTAGAGATAATGTGTCTTATTGTTTAAAGTACTTAATCCCATAGTTAGAATCTTAAGGTTCCCCAGGTGACCAAAACCAAAATAATATCAATATTGTTTGGAATGTTTATATACTATGAAATTTGTTGTATGGGCAGCTAATATCCATTGAATTAGTTTATGTGCTTAGTTATATTTATATATTCAAAATAGTATTACTGTGTTGCACAATAAAGCACAATTAAATATCTAATAATATTTATTTACCGAGCCGATCAGCCGAGAAGGTTGGACAACTACAGCTGGCTGCCTCCCGCTGGGAAGCTCGCCCCAACCAGTGACGTCACAACCAATCATAGAGCTTTTCGCAGTCATGTGACTTTTTAGCGACTTTAACCCGTATTTTGACACTTTTAAGCCCAATTTATTTTAAAATATCATTACCATAGTGAATTTTAGCGTTTTCTTTCCCATTGACCTGCCATCTTACGAAAAAATTCTGACTGTCAACTCGTCCATTATACCCCCAATTAACAGAAAATTTATTAAATGATAATGCACACAAGTTACATATGAAATATGAGAGTTGTAACTAAGAAAACTCTATGGTAGGTTGCTTAACCACATAATTATATCCCCAGGTATAGAACACAAAATGATATAATCATGACAGAGTTATAGCCTGTTTCTGCCAGTGTTTACTTTTACAATTCTCAATTATGCAATTTATTTTCTTTATTTCTTTTTACAGTTAAAAACATGTAAAAATATGCCCATATTTATTTTACAAATATTTATATTTAATGTAATGACTCGGGGTCGCATTGGAAAATGCTTGGGAACCCCTGACATAGACAAAGGTTTTCAGGCTGGTACATTTTACAAGGATTTCTCTTAAGCATTCAGCAAAGTTCCAAATTCAACCCAAGAAAATGTAAGCTTACTCTATCATGGACCACATATTTTACCTAAATACAGTGGTCCCTCGGTTAACGAACACAATTCGTTCCAGAAGGTCGTTCGTTAACTGAAAATTTTGTTAACCAAATCCATGGTTTCAATGGGATATTGGGTAATTGGTTCCAACTCACCGAAAAGTACATACAAAGTAAAAAAAAAAATGCAGTGAAGTACAGTCTCGGTTTACATGGATTTTTTATACGCGGTTGGTCATTTACGCAGCACCTGTCCAGATGCGCCAATTATTAGTTACGCGGTACATTCCTGAATTTACACGGGAAGCGGCGCAGGCAAGCTGCGCGCTAGGTCGCTCTTACGTCACCGCTGACGTCAGATGACGTTTCAGACTGTGATTGGGTCACGCACCTTTACCACCCACGCATCCCCTCTGCCCCGAGCTGTGAATGGTCTATTTAACCTAGCTTGCCCAGTCAACAAAACATTACCGAATTCTTCACCCGCCACAGCCAGCCCAAGTCAGTGATAGTGAGGATATGGACTTTGAGGGGTTTGACAAGGAGGCCCTGCTAGCCTCTGTGGTGGATAGTGATACAAGTGATACAGGTGAGGGTCAATAATCTGCCCTCTGCCTCGGAACCAACCCCGCCCCCCCATCCACGTATGCCCAGCCATCTCTTCTACTAACGTAAGTGTTAAAAAACCTAATATTATTGATATTTCTCTTAAATATTAAATGTGTGTGTGCATACCATCATAAAATTAAGATGTTATTTTTACTACAACGTAGGTATTGTGTCGGAAAAGGGAAGTCTGGTGGTCGGCCCAGTCTCTATTTCAATTAATCCCTTATGTTCTGTTATTTCGTTTACGCGTTATATGTGGACCTCCATGGGTTTAATTGACCGCATAAAACGAGACTATACTGTAAAGTACACTTACTTTGAGGTGTGTATGTAGAAGGTTCCTGGTTGATGATGATGATGGGAATTTGAAGTGGGGGTGGAGGAGAAGGGAGAAGAGAAGGAAGTGAGGATGGAAGAGAAATCACCTTTCATGGGACCCATGCTTGATGAAGTAATTTCACCAATAAAATTTTAAGTTCACTAGGTGTAATTCAAGTTTATTTTCTTTAAATCAACACTGCACTGTGCTATATATTATCAATATGTTAACTGAAGTTCAGAATGACCAATAATTTCAGTGAAAAATGCAAAAATATTCAAGACACCAACAAAATAGATGCTCTGTCCACTGTTTTCAAAGCCCAACTGACTCCTTGTGACCAACTCACGCATCTGATGGGCGCACAACAAACTAGTTCCCTGTACTGCATATATTATCAATATGTTAAATAAATGTTAAAATGACTAATAATTTTAATATAAAACATGCAAAAATATTAAAGAGCACAACTTTATTGATATTTACTCCATTGGAAATGAATGTAAAAATAGAACAGATTACTGTACTGAATTGGCAGACTAGCCCATCAGCTGATCAGCTGATGCTCACAACAAAACATGATTTTCGTAAGGATTTCGTGAATCAAATTTTTATTCGTTAAACGAATTGAAGATTCTTATGGAAGGTAATTCGTTAACCGAAATTTCGTTAACCGAACCGTTTGTTAACCGAGGGACCACTGTATCTGGTACTCACTGCCAGTAAATGGGAAGTGGGTGGCTGCATTTGTGCTTATTTTATATTCAATAGTTGCTGTTAGTGACTGGCATACTGCTTTTAGAACAAATTGCAAAATTATGGGAGATAATTGTTTAATAGCTCAAAATACAAGGGATAATGCTGTTATATGAGCAACATTACAATAATATTGCTCTACTGCAGTTAACCGAACCGTTCGTTGACTGAGGGACCACTTTATAATAAATAGTGGTTGAAGGACATGCATCAACGAGTGTATCTAACGCTAGTGAAATATGTTTAAGACAGAAATGAACATCACAATGATCCACCTTATGCTACACCTTGATTTTGATCTACACTAAAACCATCATTGAAATACCTTGAGCCACATTATCATATCTCTAAATTATTTTTGGAAAAGCAACAATTGAATACTGTACTTACATAACATTCATGTACAATAAATAACATGAACTACTGTATTTAACCTTTCAAATTACAACAGAAAGCAAGGTTCTTCATATGAAGCAAAACTATTCCCTGCATAATGATTCTTTTACCTTTATCCTCTTCACCACTGATCGGCTGCTTGGGTGGCCAGTGATGTCTTCCTTGATGGCCCAAGTTAATATACATGCCCAGTACTTGCTGGGCTTGTACATTAACTTGGGCCATCAAGTACACCTCAACACCTGTGTTTTAATGAACTTCCAATTTAAATATCAGTCCAGTAACATAGAAGTATGATGAGGTCTTGAGAAAATAAAATCACAAATTTAGAATTTCTGTACTTACAAAGAAAAGTAAGAACAATACCTGTGGAGAAATAACTAATTTCTTGATATTGATGAACACTCCTGGATGCAGTAATGTCTGTCCATGTTTGGTGATGTTGATTAAGATGAGAGTCTGAAGAGTTTCACAGCAAGTTGTACATACCTAAAAAGGTGAAAGGTACTTTATGTATTGTACAAAACTTTGATACCATTTTATATATATCGCTTAGCGCGATTTCACGTGTACGCGGTGCCTCGCCAGAGCTGAACTTTCACTTAACGCGGGTTTTTTCCACGTATACGCGCAGAGTGTCCGGCTCGAGAGCTATTTTTAGATTCGCCCCACCCCCCACCTGCCACCCTGCCTGCCTGCCTGTTTTAGCTCATAAAATTCATACAAATTACCCGGCCAGAATATAATTTACATTGCTGGAATTCTTACAATATGATGATCATTTTGAATACAGTATTACCCCGCTTAACGCGGTTTCGCTTAGCGCGTTTTACCGTATACGCGGTGCCTCGCCAGAGCCTAACTTTCACTTAACGCGGGTTTTTTCCACGTATACGCGGTGAGTGTCCAGCTCGAGAGCTATTTTTAGATTCGCCCCACCACCCCCACCCGCCACCCTGCCTGTTTTAGCTCATAAAATTCATACAAATTACCCGGCCAGAATATAGTTTACATTGCTGGAATTCTTACAATATGATGATCATTTTGAATATAAACATCATAGATTTTGCATAACATACAAATTTTAGATATAATGTTTACTCTGAGTAAATATGTTATTTTTTGTGCAAAATATATGACATTTATATTCAAAATATTCCTGGTCTTACAAGGAATCCAGCATTGTCAATTATATTATCCTAACTTTAGTTTGAGGTATTATTTATTACTAAAAAGGTAAATATTCTGGTTTTCCCACACATCTGGTAGGGACAAGGTTGGTGGGGGGGAGGGAGGGACCGACCGACCATCTGTTACTGTGTGAAGAATATTTTTTTTTTATTAACTGAAGATATTTGTTTTAGCTCATAAAATTCATACAGATTACCCAGTCAGAATATAATTTACATTGCTGGAATTCTTACAATTTGGTGATCATTTTGAATATAAACATCATAGATTTTGCATTAGACATACAAATTTTAGATATAATGTTTACTCTGAGTAAATATGTTATTTTTTGTGCAAAATATATGACATTTGTATTCAAAATATTCCTGGTCTTACAAGGAATCCAGCAATGTCAATTATATTATCCTAACTTTAATCTGAGGTATTATTTAATACAAAATGTTAAAATTTAGTTTTTTCACCCAACATCTCTTGAAGGGAGGATTGGTGGGGGGTGGGGGGGAGGGTTGGGACTGACCGCACGGTTGGAAGAGGGGGGGAGGCAAGGTGGGGTACTTTGATTGACAGATAGTGTCTTGAAGAATTTTTTTTTTTTTTATTAACTGAAGATATTTGTTTTAGCTCATAAAATTCATACAAATTACCCGGCCAGAATATAATTTACATTGCTGGAATTCTTACAATTTGGTGATCATTTTGAATATAAACATCATAGATTTTGCATTAGACATACAAATTTTAGATATAATGTTTACTCTCAGTAAATATGTTATCTTTTGTGCAAAATATATGACATTTATATTCAAAATATTCCTGGTCTTACAAGGAATCCAGCAATGTCAATTGTATTATCCTAACTTTAGTTTGAGGTATTATTTATTAAAATTTAGTGGTTTCCCCCCCAAAATTTCTCAGAGAGGGAAGAGCCAGCAGTGTAGTGTGAGAAGAGGGGGAGGGAGTTGAGTCCATTATTTGAATGGACATTAACTTGGCGACTGTATTTCTCTATTTCTCTTAAGTATTAATTGTGTGCATGTACCATCATAAAATTAAGATGTTATTTTTACTAGAACATAGGTATTGTGTCGGAAAAAGTGGAGTTTGGGGATCGGGCCAGTTTCTATTGGAATTAATCCCATATGTTCTGTTGTTCACTTAGCACGGTTTTCACTTAACACGGTACCCTGTGGGTTTTATTGACCGCGTTAAGCGGGGTACTACTGTATAAACATCATAGATTTTGCATTAGACATACCGAAAATTTCCTAAATTCAACAAAAATGGAAGAAAAGTTCACTTACTTTGAGGTGTGAATGTAGAAGGCTCCTGGATGATGATGGGAATTAGAATGGGGGTGGAGGAGAAGGGAGAAAAGAAGGCATTGGGGCGGAAGAGAAATCACCCCATGCTGCCATTTCACCCATAAAATTTTAGTTCACTTGGTATAATTCAAGATTATTTTCTTTAAATCAACACTGCACTGGACTATATATTATTATGTAAAACATATTTCAAAATGACCAATAATTTGACTGGAAACACAGAAAAAAAGTGTTTATGTTGAAGAGTCTCAAACAAGATGTTCCTTCCTCTGAACTGGTAAACAAACTGACGCCAAGCTTGGTGTGTCGAGTGGCTGTTTGGCGCGCAAAAAACTAGTTTCCTGTACTTCAATTATGTTCAATAATTTGTTAAAATGACTAAAAAATTTAATATAAAACTTTTAAAATTATTGAATAGTACAACCTTCTTGATATTTAATCAAATGGGAACGAATTTAAGCCCTAGAACCGATTACAATATTGGCGGACTAATATTCCAGCTGGTGAGCAAACAAAAACATGTTGAGAAGAATTCGTAAGGATTTCGTTAACCGAATTTTTTTCGCTAACTAAGTTGAAGATTCTTATGGAAGGTAATTCATTAACTGAAATTTCATTAACCGAGGGATCACTGTATAAGAATAGCATGAATTTCAAGGATAAACTTACATCCTCTAGTAATTCAAAGCCATCAGCTCCTTCTAGCAGTAGATCTCTTAACTCAAGTGTTTTGAGTCCTGAGAGTATTCCAAGGACACGCTTAAACATGGATAACATGAGCCCTCCAGTTCCAAACACAACTTCCTCTGATCTCTCTGCCACATGACAAGAAAAATGAAATCTGAAAGAAGAAGATTTGTATTAAATTACAGCTTTTAAAATTTAATACCAAAGTTTGCCAACCACAAGGATTGCATTTTAGAATTTTCCCATGGTTGGCATGCCCTGAGTCTAATGCAAAATATGGGTTAGGGAGGTAACCCCTGAGAGACATACCTCAAGTCCTATAATACACAGCGTAAAGTTGGAAATAAATAGTGTATTTTATATTTCATACATTTAAAATACAGGAGAGGTATATAAATACTGTAGAGGTACTAAAATAATTAACAATTGTAATGGAGCAGTCCCCCCTAACACCATATGCCTGTTCTAATATCAAACAAAGAAGCACATAGAACTATCATAAGTTTCCTGTAATTTCATTCTGAATCACACTTGTCTACAATCTTGAGAGCCTCAAGACTGGCATCTGAATCCAAGAATAAAATAATCCTATGACAGGTTGAGCAATTAATGTCCCACATACAAATTTGCCAACCAATGTCAAACTGGGTCATTAAACAAATGTAAACATTCTTACAAAGTGAAAAAACACACATTTATATTTAATACTGTACAGTACTATAGTCAAAATCCTGAAATATGTATTAAAAATAGTAAATGGGTAGCACATTAGTTTCAAACAGAAATGGAAACAAGCCAAATGAGTATTGCAAAAACAGGTGCTAGTGTGATATCTGCCAAACCTCATTAACAGTTAGGGCTGCACTGGGAAGATTAACTTATTTTCAGATTAGTACCACTCACGAATATCCTGGTCAGGGGATTCATGTTATTAACCCTTAGACATGGTTACTATACATAAGTTTCCCATGAAAGATTACGAAGACCATTGTGGCATATTTTTCAAGTCAATACCATATCACCATAATCAAAATCCCCCATTAGTAGAAGGATACATTTTAATTTCACGTGAGTTAGGGTCATGAGAAACCTAAATCTCAAGAACAGGAGGAAATGGCAAGGGAGAGTAGTCAAAGACAATTGTCAACAGCAACAATGAGAGGCTGAATTAACAAGTAGACACACTCCACACATTTCCCCAAGTAGCAGGTAAATATACAATGAGAAGCCATCATCTCCACATCAGATACATGCACAGGTATGAGATCATATATCCAGCATCCCGGTAACCAGAACACTACAAAAACAGGCTACGTTCTGGAGCAAATTATTTAAAATGAGCGTCAAGTAATTCCCGGACCCAGTGAGGATGTTTCCAATCATTCCCAACCTGTGATTTTGGGTGAGGGAGGGGGTTTTGAGAATTGCAATTAAACGCCAGGAAGCGACATGTCCTCCTAATATTACGTATTTAAGTAATTACTCGATGTTTTAATTGCCTGTATGTTGGCCTGGTGAGTTAATGCGAGGCATTTACACACCTAGGCATAAAGCTAGACGTCGCATTCTGGACTATATCACAAAAACTGGTTTTTAGAAAGAACGGCTTTTTTAACTCGTAATTTTGGATAAATATTTGACATTTTTTGTTAATCAGTTATGTATAGTCACAATCCAAAGTTTCGACACCCCACTGGCTGGGTGTTCACCGAGGCCAGGGTTGAGGTAAAGCTGGGTGATCGGACGCAGACATTCCACCACCACAACACTCCAAGACTCACAGCACACGAGCATGGAATGAAATTTTTACGAATTTTGACATGACATGCACAACAAAATTTCATTCATAACATTGTTGGCACACATAGCAATAGGAAGTTAGGTATGAGGCATGAGAAATTTGGACAGTTCTCGACCCAGTTATGAAATATGAATATTGATAAACATCACGTGTTGATGGACTAAAAGTATCGTGACACTACTACAGACAAAGAATAAGTCCCATCACAAAGATGCACATTAACTGTCAATAATCATAGTAGTAACACTACCCTGTATATGAAAATATGGTTACCTAGTATAGATTTATGTAGAATTAATTAGGTCTTTGTCTTTATTTCATTATCCATTCATCACGTCATTACAGAGTATCAATTATATTACCATATTTTTTTTGTCATAGAAATGTGGGAAACAATATCAAGTCAACTTTGGTTCACATTAATTTTTATTTTGAAAAACTTTACTCTATGACAAAGGCTTTAATACTTTGTCCAACCCCCTTGGGCCTCAATAACCGCCTGCAGTCGGGTTGGAACAGAATTCACCATCTTTGTGCAGATGTCTGGGCGACGTCTTATGCTCTCCCACACTTCCCTCGCCTTCGTCTCCACAGCCTCCCTGGTCTTCTCTGGGACCGTCCATTCCTGAACCATAATTCCCCACAAATTTTTGATGGGGTTACAGTCACACCCAGGGCCGCCGCTTCCATTAGGCGAGGTTAGCAAATGCTAAGGGCGCCAACATATACAGTGTCACCACCACAGCTCCATTCTTCACAGCCAACATATACAGTGTCACCACCACAGACTCATTCTTCACAGCTAACATATACAGTATGACCACCACAGCTCCATTCTTCACAGCCAACAGATACAGTGTAACCACCACAGCTCCATTCTTCACAGCCAACAGATACAGTGTCACCACCACAGCTCCATTCTTCACAGCCAACAGATACAGTGTCACCACCACAGCTCCATTCTTCACAGCCAACAGATACAGTGTCACCACCACAGCTCCATTCTTCACACCAACAGATACAGTCAACCACAGCTCCATTCTTCACAGCCAACAGATACAGTGTCACCACCACAGCTCCATTCTTCACAGCCAACAGATACAGTGTCACCACCACAGCTCCATTCTTCACAGCCAACAGATACAGTGTTACCACCACAGCTCCATTCTTCACAGCCAACAGATACAGTGTCACCACCACAGCTCCATTCTTCACAGCCAACAGATACAGTGTCACCACCACAGCTCCATTCTTCACAGCCAACAGATGCAGTGTCACCACCACAGCTCCATTCTTCACAGCCAACAGATACAGTGTAACCACCACAGCTCCATTCTTCACAGCCAACAGATACAGTGTCACCACCACAGCTCCATTCTTCACAGCCAACAGATACAGTGTCACCACCACAGCTCCATTCTTCACAGCCAACAGATACAGTGTCACCACCACAGCTCCATTCTTCACAGCCAACAGATACAGTGTCACCACCACAGCTCCATTCTTCACAGCCAACAGATACAGTGTCACCACCACAGCTCCATTCTTCACAGCCAACAGATACAGTGTCACCACCACAGCTCGAATTCTTCACAGCCAACATATACGGTGTGTCACCACAGCTCCATTCTTCACAGCCCAACAGATGCAGTGTCACCACCACAGCTCCATTCTTCACAGCCAACAGATACAGTGTCACCACCACAGCTCCATTCTTCACAGCCAACAGATACAGTGTCACCACCACAGCTCCATTCTTCACAGCCAATAGATACAGTGTAACCACCACAGCTCCATTCTTCACAGCCAACAGATACAGTGTCACCACCACAGCTCCATTCTTCACAGCCAACAGATGCAGTATCACCACCACAGCTCCATTTTTCACAGGCAACAGATAGTGTCACCACCACAGCTCCATTCTTCACAGCCAATAGAAAGTGTCACCACCACAGCTCCATTCTTCACAGCCAACAGATACAGTGTCACCACCACAGCTCCATTCTTCACAGCCAACAGATGCAGTGTCACCACCACAGCTCCATTCTTCACAGCCAACAGATGCAGTGTCACCACCATAGCTCCATTCTTCACAGCCAACAGATACAGTGTCACCACCACAGCTCAATTCTTCACAGCCAACAGATACAGTGTCACCACCACAGCTCCATTCTTCACAGCCAACAGATACAGTGTCACTTTCCATTCTTCACAGCCCCAACAGATACAGTGTCACCACACAGCTCCATTCTTCACAGCCAACAGATACAGTGTAACCACCTGACTCCATTCTTCACAGCCAACAGATGCAGTGTAACCACCACAGCTCCATTCTTCTGCAGCCAGCGGATACAGTGTCACCACCACGCTCCATTCTTCTGGCCAACAGATACAGTGTCACCACCACAGCTCCAGCTCCATTCTTCACAGCCAACATATACAGTGTCACCACCACAGCTCCATTCTTCACAGCCAACAGATACAGTGTCACCACCACAGCTCCATTCTTCACAGCCAACAGATACAGTGTCACCACCACAGCTCCATTCTTCACAGCCAACAGATGCAGTGTCACCACCACAGCTCCATTCTTCACAGCCAACAGATACAGTGTCACCACCACAGCTCCATTCTTCACAGCCAACAGATACAGTGTCACCACCACAGCTCCATTCTTCACAGCCAACAGATACAGTGTCACCACCACAGCTCCATTCTTCACAGCCAACAGATACAGTGTTACCACCACAGCTCCATTCTTCACAGCCAACAGATACAGTGTTACCACCACAGCTCCATTCTTCACAGCCAACAGATACAGTGTCACCACCACAGCTCCATTCTTCACAGCCAACATATACAGTGTCACCACCACAGCTCCATTCTTCACAGCCAACAGATACAGTGTTACCACCACAGCTCCATTCTTCACAGCCAACAGATAGTGTCACCACCACAGCTCGAATGTGCTGCATCCAGGACTGCACCTGTTGACCCCACTGACTGGCCATCCTCAATGACAAACCAGGAAAAAGCAGAACTTGTTCGCAGAGGACCTTACCAGGTTGATCCTAATTATGTGTTTCCAAAAAAGGGTGGGAGAAGATGTCAACATGATTACTTTTGCCAAATCTTAGTAAATGAAGAGAACATCCAAAGAAGTTGGCTAATTTATTCGGTGAAACAGGATAAACTTTTTTGCTTCTGTTGTAAAATGTTTTCTACGAAACATGTTAGAATGGCTGAAGAAGGCATCAATGATTGGAAAAATGCATTTTCATTTTACATAATTGCATGAGCACAAAATCCTACATATAGAAAGTGCAAAAAGAAATAAATGACATAATTATCATCAGATATAAAATTTTACTTTTCTACAAATTCCCACTGAAGCTGTGTGGTATGTGTGGAGGTTGGAGGGTTCACAGCGTGGAGCACCTTTGCTAGGGGCTCTGCTCTGTTGCTAAAGTGAAAATCAGGGGCAACTGTGACGCAGTTTGTAAACTAATTTGTATCATATTTTCTCTTTTTATGCTTCCGTTATTGCTATTATTTATATGATTTTCTTATTTTAAATTTTAATGTTAACGTATACAGTAAAAAGCTACTTTTAGGGGTGAATCTAGTGATCTGAACAGAGGCTTCACAGCCAGTTACAAAGGGTTTACTGTACAGTTTGTACATCTCAGGCCTGGCACTCCAAATTCTGGAAAAAATCTCCCTACCGGCAACCCCAAGGTCCCAAGCATGCCGGATAAATAGTCCCATACCTTTACAATGCTTCATACAGATTCAAAGTAATTGTGCTCATTCATACATTCACTATTAATCTATAATTATAGCTAACATCCTCTTATCTATAAACCAGTCTCGTACCAACACAGTATAATGTACTGTACTACATAGAATATGACATACCTTAGTGTATGAACATTTTCTAGTATGCTTGGGTCTTTAAGATTCAAGTAAAATGAAATATTCAAAAATTCATATAGGTTAAAGAGATTGCTCATAGGTTGAAATATTAGAGTTCTTATGTGTTTTCCTTTCTTGTTGAGGAAGATTGTGGCTCGGAAATGGTCGAGTAGTTTCTGAAAATCATAAAACAACGAAATAAGTGGGTTTTTTATCAATCATTGAAGTTACTGATTAAAAATTTTAAACTTTCAAAATAATGCAACACAGTATCATTTTAAAATTGCACACAGAATCTCTAGTTCTTATACTCTAATTTACTTTTTCATAATATTTCATTATACAGTAACAAAATTGTGTAATCATATCACAGTCAAAATGTATAATAATGTATTCTCAATGTGTAGGGTTGCCCTACACTTGCATAAATGCATTGTCCTTAATGAAGTACAAAAATACCAAATACAAGTCCATGTTACACAAAAGAGACACTATAGTATTGAAAGGAAACTTCTAATGAATCAGCCAACCTACCATACCTTAAAAAATGGATTCTGTCCCTAGATTTAATTATGACAAAATATTTGGCGGACTTCCAGACTTGCAGCATAGTCATTCAATGGAACAAAGGGGTAATTAATTATTGTTGTTTAACTGAATTTCCATATACATATATCCAGGAGAGCTAGTGACCCCTTGTGGGGCGAGCGTCCGCCAGCTCCAAGTAAGGACACTCAACTGAGTAGTGCCCCCTGAGATGCTTATACACCTCAACTAGGTCCCCCCTTGCCCGTCTGTAGTATAAGCTAGGCAAGTTCAGGCGCTCCAATCTCTCAGGGTAGCTGAGGTGCAGGCACCAGTTTGGTGGCCCTCCTTTGAACATTTTCAACCAACTGACAGTCCCTAGCATATCTCGGGGACCAGATGGGGTGACAGTACTCCAGATGGGGAAGCACTTCACTCCTGAAGATCGTCACGAGGGACGGACCGTCTAGATATCTGAACGACCTTCTTATAAGACCCAATAATTTATTTGCCTGATTTACCTTCTTCTCACAATGGCCCGAGAACTTCAGCTCATTGTCAACATACACACCTAGGTCCTTCTCACACACAGTCTCAACTAGTGCATTTTCTTCATCCCGTTGGGACATATGATACGCCTCCTTACCGTTGGAACGCCCCAGGTGCATCCTCTTACACTTCGTGACATTGAATCTCAGCAGTCATTTCTTCGACCATTCCTGGAGCCCACAGAGGTCCTTCTGCAGCTCTTCACAGTCCGCTTGGTTCTTAATTTCCCGAAATAACTTGCCATCATCGGCAAACATTTGTATGGAGGAGTGTACAACGTCAGGCATGTCATTTATGAAACAAACAAACAACAGCGGGCCCAATACACTGCCCTGTGGTATCCCACTTGTTACAGGTACAGATGACGATTTCGTGCCATTAATCACCACACACACTGCTTGCGGTCATGTAGAAAGTCTTCTATCCACGCTAGGACATTTCCCCGAATTCCGTACCCTTCCAGTTTGATTTTCAGCCTTTCGTGGGGTACACTGTCGAAAGCCTTGGCAAAATCTAGGTAAATATTGTTGATATTACCACCCCATTCTAGAATATGGGTCCAAATATCCAATACCTTGAGCAATTGTGTTAAGCAAAAGCGCCCCGGCATAAAACCGTGTTGGCAATCTTTTACAAGGTTGTTTCGTAGTACATGTTCCATCGCGGCATCTCTGATAATACTCTCAAGTACTTTACATATTATGCTGGTCAGGCTCACCGGTCTATAGTTGTTCGTGGAGTGACTATCGCCCTTCTTGAAGATAGGACTCGCATAAGCCACTTTCCATTCACTGGGGACCATTTGTTCATCCAGGCATTTACAAAACAGAATCTTCAGGGGCTCTGCAAGCTCGTTGCACAGCTCTCTTAGCACTCTAGGATGCACCATGTCAGGTCTGGGACTCTTATGGACCTTTAGACTGGACAGTTTATTTCTAATACCCCCTTCTGTGAACACAATGTGGGTCAGTGCTGTGTCGAACCGTCTGTCCTCAAACGCAGAAAGGTTAGTTGCATCCTCTCTTGTGAACACTGAGGAAAAGAAGCTGTTCAATGCCTCAGCTTTATCCTGGTCAGAATCTGCGTAACTACCATCTTCAAGCCTCAGGTCTGATACTCCTACTCACGTTTTCAATTTCGACTTTGCATAGCGGTAAAACGCCTTTGGGTTTGACTTGACCTCGCATGCAACCAGCCTCTGGAACTCCTTTTCAGCCCTCCTACACTCTATCTTTGCTTGGTTTCTGGCTCTTGCATACATCCTCCTGTCTTGCTCATCGTTTGACCCAACCCACGTCTTGAATTTCTGGGTTTTCTTCTTAATTTTGTCGACCGCCGCATGGTTCATGTGTAGGGATCCCCTCGTATTCTTAGAAGCACTGGGTTTGGTCTTGGGTATATATTTATCGATCAAATGGGTCATTTTACTAGTTATGATATTCAGCGTAGTGTCTGCGTTCTTGTACCTTAATAAGTCAGGCCAGTTGATACCCCTCATCTCTTCCCTCATCCCATTGTAATTTCCCTTGTAATATTTGCACCTTGGCCTGGCCTTATCTTGAACTAGGTAACAGTTAAATCTGAATGACAACACTGTATGGTGACTGGTGCCAACTGGGGCAAGGTGTTCCAGTTTGGCCACCATACCCTCCTCGTTTGTTATGATGAGGTCAAGTGGCTTGGGTGTTTGCTCCCCTCTGTAATGTGTCGGGTCTCTCACATGTTGGAACAGAAAATTATCTCTCAGAGTTTCTACAAAAAGAGTAGCAGGGTTATTCAAGTCATTCGGGGTGGACTCGTTTCTCCAGTCGATGTCGCCATAGTTAAAGTCCCCCATGATAAGGAGGTGGCTAGGGTTGAGCATCGCCGCATTGTTTATTAAGGTTCTTAAGTTCCTTTGATTTAGTGGGCCACAGTTTGGGGATCTGTAGATACACCCAACGATAAGTAAGTCCCCTCCCTTTAATTTAATTTTACACCACTTGGACTCTTCAAAAACATCCTCTCCCTGTACCCTCGCCTGGCTGGCTCTAAGGTCTTGCCTAGCGTAGATAACCACACCCCTCCTGCAGGATTCTTGAGTTAGGTTCGTAAATGAGTCATATCCAGCAATACTGAACTCACATTCCTCTGGGTCGATTCTCCTGTTCTTGTACAACAGTTCTACAACTCCTACAATATCTGGTTGGTGTACTCTTAGTAGTGTTTCAAACTCCTCTCTCTTATCAAGGAACGTGTCAGTATTAGTGTACATGACATTCAAGCCATAATTTGTTCTCGGTAACGTCTCTGCTCTTAGTAATAAACCCGCTCCACCCACATTCTCAGAAGCTGCAGCATTTGCTAAGTACACTGTATTTTGCAGAGTGTGGTTAGAAATGTCACTGTTTACACGGCGCTCGTTCCCTCCTGTCCGGTAGGCTGAGCTGGTGCCGCCTCCCGGGTGGGGGGTTGAGTGGGTGGAGGGTGCACTGCTGCCCCCTGGCCCTGTGTCGGCACACTTGTTTCCACTACCCTCCCCCTGAGTATAACCCAAGTACACCGGTCCCCGTTCCTCCTCGACTCCTCCCTCTTCTGCTTCAAGTCCTGCAGGAGCTTCTTGTTCATGTCCTTCTAATAATTGCTTCTCAGAAAATAGTGTACTCACGTGCCTAAGTTCGCTACCACGCTACCAAACACTTGATGATATCAGTTATATTCTAATAAAAGCCTGGGTGGTGGCAGTCTACCTGTGTAAGTATAAAATATAACTGAGCCATGATAAGAAATTGAGAGAAAGAAGTAAGAGGAAAATATAAGAATAAATAAGCACACTGAAATAAAGATTTAGAAGAGATACTAACATAGAAAATAAAAATATAGAAAAGGAATTAATAATGTACAACTAAGAAAATTAAAAGGAGGTTACATATACCCTGTAAGGCAGAAATAACATAGAAAATACAATACTGATAATACAAATAGAAAATATAAATAAAAACACAGAAAAATTAAGCTAATATATAATAGGACAAAATGTAGAAACAGAAAATAAAATTATATATACAGTATACGGTATACACAAGAAAAGATAACTCCTCTCTCTCCTTTTACACAAATATAATATAGATATAGATAAAAGAAATAGGAGTAGAAAATAAAACTAAAAACCTTAAAATCGCCCCCCACCCCCTTTACCATGTACTGTATGTATCACCCTTCCTTCCTCCAGTATAATTTGCATGCCAGAAAATATTCAGCATACATGTGTCTTGACCTTTTTGTCAGCTTGCAAAATAATTTAAGAAGTTTTAATACTGAAGCCCAAGTTTATGTTGTGACAGACATGCTTGGGTGGTGATAGCATAATTACCAGTTAAATAATTAATGAGAGATAATAAGTACAAATTCTCAGTTACTGTATGCCCAAATGAAATTAATTAAATTGAAAATAAATAGTTTTAGGGTAGCAGACAAGGAATGTGTAAAAGTTGGTCTTGTCAAGAGTTTACACTTGACCTGACATGATCCAGTCTATCATGGTGCCCGGTAAGTCTTAGGCGAAAAAGGGGGTTCAATCAGACCCCTCACCCACCCTCCCTTGGATCCACCACTGGATACAGATATACATTGTGTTGTTTACTGCTTTAAATGAATTAAAAATTCACATAACAAAGACTTTCCTACAAGTGATATGGGACCTACCTAGCTGAACTACAAAAAATAAGAGGTCATTAAATCCACAAACCTGCCATCCAGAGTAGTAGTTGAATTTTCTTTTTGTAAGAAGTTCATCATGGAGGAGAAATGTGTACCATACTCTTGGAAAGTAGAATGCTCTTCTCCAGGTCATACATACCTTAAATGACACCCAAACAATAAAGCATTCATGAGAATGTCGTGTAAATTAAGGTCAATGCCAATAGAGGGATGAAAGAGTACAAGATTATACATGGAGTCCCAGAAAGTTACAGATGACATTGAAAAAACATGACATGGTGAGTCCTAATAACATTTGTAGAGAGTCTTATTCCAGTGATCCCTCGGTTAACGAACGCCTCGGTTACAGAAATTTTGTTTAACGAATTACCTTCCATAAGAATCTTCAATTCAGTTAACGAAAAAAATTCGGTTAACGAATTCCTTACGAATTCTTCTCAACATGTTTTTGTTTGCTCACCAGCTAGAATATTAGTCCGCCAATACAGTAATTGGTTCTAGGGCTTAAATTCGTTCCCATTTGAGTAAATATCAAGAAGGTTGTACTATTCAATAATTTTAAAAGTTTTATATTAAATTTTTTCGTCATTTTAACAATTATTGAACATAATTGAAGTACAGGAAACTAGTTTTTAGCATGCCAAACAGCCACTTGACTCACCCAGCAGGTGTCAGTTTGTGTCTCTGCTCAGTGGAGGTAACATCTTGCTTGAGATTCTTGAACATAAACTATTTTTACAGTACAATTATTGGATTCTGAAGTTTATTTTACATATTGACAATATATAGAGCAGTGCAGTGTTGATTTAAAGAAAATAATCTTGAATTACACCAAGTGAACTAAAATTTTATGGGTGAAATGGCGGCATGAAGCATGGGGTGATTTCTCTTCTACCCACACTTCCTTCTCTTCTCCCTTCTCCTCCACCCCCACTTCTAATTCCAATCATCATCATCATCATCAACCAGGAGCCTTCTACATGCACACCTCAAAGTAAGTGTACTTTACTGCATTTATTTTTAGTTTGTATGTAATTTTCGGTGAGCTGGAACCAATTACCCAAAATCCCATTGAAACAATGGTTTTGTTTAACGAAATTTTCA
Organism: Homarus americanus; assembly: GCF_018991925.1. Classification (NCBI taxonomy): domain Eukaryota; kingdom Metazoa; phylum Arthropoda; class Malacostraca; order Decapoda; family Nephropidae; genus Homarus; species Homarus americanus. The sequence goes on from NW_024722227.1 coordinate 5,589,824, forward strand.
GTTAACGAACGACCTTCTGGGACGAATTGTGTTCATTAACCGAGAGACCACTGTATAACACTTATCCCACATCAAATGATCAGGCCAGGGAGAAAATAAGAGAATACAGTACTGTACTGTATTCTACTTCCTCCCTGACCTTATCACTTTGTTATCAGGTTCTTTACAAATGTTCTGGTCACTCATCATGTCATGTTATTTCTTGTTTTCAGCATCATCTTTCTAACTTTCTGGGACTCCACACACAATGATGATATTTCATCATTTAGATCAATTTTAATGGTTTTATCCCAACACAGGAAGCTCGGGATTACAGTGACCTCCCATTCGGGCTCTATATATTACTTAAATATTGCTACCAATCTGCCATATATATCATCAAAGGGATTACTACTTAATTCCCCCTCCCCTTTTTGGCAAGTATGGCAAGGAATGACCCTTTCAAAGCTACACACAACACATTAAATTCGTTCTACAAGATTTTGTAAAATATGATCAGTGTCATATACCTTAAAACTGCAATGGTACTGTAAAAAATAGTTTTATTAATTACTAATTAAAATTTTGGGTATAAAAGATACAAAGATCAGTACAGGTTGTACCTCTCTAGTCCGGCATTCTGTGGTCCGGAAACTCCCGTGGCCTGGAATGATTTTAGTTTGTCCAATAGGTAGATAGGCAGCTTAATTTTTTTTTTTTTTTTTTTAACTTATCTGAATTATTATTATTATTACAGGAGTATTAAATTTTTGCCCCTCAGGCCCCAATGTGGGTCAGTGACCTATGCCCGGGTGGGCTAATCCCCTAAAAAAAAAAAAAAGCCGCGGGAAATTAAGGTTTGTTTACATCCGGCAGTTCGGCTGCTCTCTCTCTCTGCTTGTCTATACAGAGTACAACATTTAACCCTTAAATATATATGAGCAGTAAATAAGTGTTTCTTTCATATTCTTATGTCGAGTAATGACGATATATTTTCACATGTGCGCACTTACATACGAGCAGTCTCACTTTTTTTTTACCATTAATGGTTAGCTACTTATATTGTTCCATTTATTAACATTAAATAACATTACAGGTACTTCAAGCAACCATATTAATTTTTTACATTAATTTTACTACAGCTAAACTCAGGGTCTTATTTTCTTCAGTTTTATATGTAGAACCAATCAGTCACTGGTTTCGTAAGCTTTAACATAAACAATGCCGGCAGCGGTCTCGTCTCCTCTAATATTCCACGTATTATTAATAAATTGTATTGTTAATTTTGCACACACGTACATTAATTCAATAAAAACAAATTCAGAAACATTAATTAAAATATATATGAACAGTAAATAAGTGTTGCTTTCACATTCTTATGTAAAGTAATGACGATATGTCATTTTACTACAGCTACAACCAAGGTCTTATTTTCTTCAGTTTTATATGTAGAACCAGTCAGTCACTGGTTTTGTAATCAACGAAAACAATGCTGTGTCATTTCCTCGTGTGTTTTAATTTTCTACGTATTATTAATGAATTGTATTGCTCATTTTGCACATATAAACATTAATTCAATAAAAAAGACATTCAGTAATAAACAATAATGAATCTTTTGTACATAAGAGAAATGACGCTGTTTACACGATTATGCACGTCGTCTGCACGTTGGCGGGCCGTTCAAACCCGTCGAAATTCAAGTTTCCGCCGTCAAAATTTTTATTTATTTATTTTTTTGTGTGTTCCAATAAAATACGTTAAGAATTAAAAACTCGCGAAATTTGAGAAGCTACTATACGACATTTAACCCTTCAATATGTCTTCAAAGAGACCATGACGCAGAGAAAGTGGTGCTAGTGCTTCCAGGCATAAGCACAAGTCACTATCTATCCAGGAAAAGGGTGAATTTCCATGGTCCGGCACCGGTCAGGTCCCGAGGTTGCTGGACTAGAGAGGTACAACCTGTAATACATACATACATACATACATATATATATATATATATATATATATATATATATATATATATATATATATATATATATATATATATATATATATATATATATATATATATATATATATATATATATATATATATATATATATATATATATATATATATATATATATATATATATATATATATATATATATATATATATATATATACATATATATATATATATATATATATATATATATATATATATATATATATATATATATATATATATATATATATATATATATATATATATATATATATATATATATATATATATATATATATATATATATATTATAATTTTGAGACAATTTGGCTGAACAATTCTAGAGATAATGTCCAAACCTGTTACTTACTGAACCAGAGAAATAATTCCCAACCTACCTGTGATGCATCAAATCGTTTCTGAATTGTGAGATATTGGAATACTCTCTCCAGGAGGAGGTCTGGTAATAGGTGCCAGTTACTATATACATGATTAGGATCCTCGTCTGCCTTCTTCTCATCAACATAGGTGGTTTTCTCCGTTACTTGAAATTCTGTATCAAAAGAAACACATGCTAGGTAAATTCCAAAGACTTGCATAGTGTAGTTATAACCATTAAACAACATTGCTATTTCAGAATTGCCTATACTGTACATACTTGTACCTGTATTCACAAAAAAATCATACAAACTTGCCATACAAGTTATAAGGTTATCCAGTAAGAAACAGAAATTTGTTACCATTTCAAAGTGGTAGCTGCCCAATTGGAGGTTTAGCCTAGAACTACTTCTTAGTAAAGCTGCCACATCACATCAATAGGCATTATACTGGAAATAAATACTTTCTACTCTGCTTAAAATAAATACCAAGGATTCAACACATAGTGTTTCCTAACCCAAGTTATGGATGAAAGGTAACATTGAAATAATAAAGGTATCAAAAAGTAGAATGAATGACTGTTTTCTGGTACCCCAGCTTCATATATTATTATTGTTGAGGCAGGCCATAAGTTTCGAATAAGCCTAGGAGAGTAAACACTGAATGAATTTACTTTTTACTTTTACCTTTATCCTCTTCACCACTGATCGGCTCGTTAGCCACTTGGGCGATCGGTCACGTCTCTGTTACGCACTGTTGGCAAGTACTGGGCATGCACCGGCTCCTGAATGTACCTGAACCCGCTCTAGTATTGGTCAAGTCTTGTCTGGAAAGAGCTCTCACTCGGTGCCGTCACAACACTTTCTGGTAGATTGTTCCAAGAGTTCACAACTCTCACTCCAAAAAAGTTTGCCCTCACAGTTTTTTGGACTTGCAGCTTCTTCAATCTTGAGCTGTGACCCCTTGTGGGGCGAGCGTCCGCCAGCTCCAAGTAAGGACACTCAACTGAGTATTCAGATGCTTATACACCTCAATTAGGTCACCCCTTGCCCGTCTGTAGTATAAGCTAGGCAAGTTCAGGCGCTCCAATCTCTCAGGGTAGCTGAGGTGCCGAAGGGCAGGCACCAGTCTGGTGGCCCTGCTTTGAACATTTTCAACCAACTGACAGTCCCTAGCATATCTCGGGGACCAGACGGGGTGACAGTACTCCAGATAGGGAAGCATTTCACTCTTGAAGATCGTTACGAGGGACGAACCGTCTAGATATCTGAACGACCTTCTTATAAGACCCAATAATTTATTTGCCTGATATACCTTCTTCTCGCAATGGCCCGAGAACTTCAGCTCATTGTCAACATACACACCAAGGTCCTTCTCATATTGTCCCAAATAGTGCAGTTTCTTCATCCCGTTGGGACATATGATACGCCTAATGCCAGCCTCTCATGCAAAAAACAAAGGAATATACAGTATTGGTGAGCAGAGTATACAGTACAGTACCGGAAACTCATTTACAAGTACTCCTCGATTTACGACCTACTCGACTTATGACCACCCAGACATACAACCGCCGCAGTAGTATAAATATTTTATATGATCTCCGCAGTCGTATAAAATATTTTTCAAATTAAGTATTTTCGAGTCCCGACGTTAGTGATTGCGCTGTGTACTGACAAAATTTTCGTTTGTAATTCTCTTTAAAATGGCTGGCAAGCGTAAACGTGAGAGTTCTCGTGGTGCTGAGAAGAAAAAGAGACACCTATTTTAGATTTTCTATGTATTATTTTTGCATTTTCGACTTACGACCTGGTCGTCGGTTCCTAACCCCGTCATAAGTCGGGGACTGACTATATAATGTTCTGTCAATGAAATTTACAACATTTATTCATAAAATTGCTATTATTATATGCATGAAACCTGCAATACAGAATAGAATCATCATCAGTGGGCTGTGGCTGGGAACACAGTTCCTCTTTTACTATGGAAACCTATCTTCATTTACCTATACCAACCTGTATATGTATAATGTAAAGTTTAATGCTAAGAAGGTCTAAAATATCTTAATCCCAGTAACAATACTGTATACTACTGTAGTCATAAAAAAGGATGATACAAGAAAAAGAATAAAAAATATAAATTTTTTTCAAAATAGATAAAGCTATTAAGAGTAATAATACTGTAGAAGTCCAAAAATCCGGACTGCTTGGGGATTGGGTCGGTCTGGATTTTCGGATTTTCCGGATTCTCAGGCAGTACTTTTAAAATTCAAATTTAAGGAGGAATAAAGAAGAGATGAACAGGTACATTTTGATAGTTTTTTCATTAGCAAATATAGCATGCTTCATTTATCATAACGTGCAGTTTTAAAGAAAAAGCTGTGAATTCTAGAATTTTATTCTTTGCCTTTTTTATATCATAAATTGTAGACTTTCCAATGTTGTATGTTTCCATTAGAACAGTATTGCTCACACCACGTTCTATTCTAATTATTTCAAGTTTGTCACTCAATTTCAACGTGTTCTTCTTTCTCTTCACACAACGAAGTTTATCTACTTTAGGAGCCATTATTATGGGCTCTGTAAATGGAAAGAGTAGGACTCAAAATTACATACGTTGTCACAGTTTGATTGCCCGTTTTAAAGTGGCGACCGCGTGGTCGCTTGTTGTCGCTGTGCAGCTGTGGCGCTCATGCATGCGCACATACACACAAAAGCCAGCTAAAAAAAAAAGAAGAAAAAAAAAAAAAGTTTGAGTTTTCGAAAAGTCCGGATTCTCGGGTGGTCCGGATTTCTGGCATCCGGATTTTTGGACTTTTACTGTATTTAGAATAAAATGTAAATAAAATTATAATTATGTTTAATAGTTTATCACACAGCTAATTGCTAAAGTATGTAAAGGAGCAAACAGTGGAAGGGAAACACTTGAAGCTAATAACACCAAAGCAGATTAAAATAGCTACATGCAAATTCAATTAATAAAACCAAGAGGAACTAAGACATACTAGAGCAGGTTTAGTAGACATAAGAAAACCTCTTTATCAAGCTTGGGATTATAGACTGTCCTAACTGTTCATTAACTTTTTTGTTATGAAAGTTTCTTCAGATGATAGGGAACAGCTTGCTGATGCTCAATAAGTTACAATCTTTGGTAAGAGGATTTCTGACCAACTAGAATTAAAACTAGTTTTGGCTGCTCATCCTAAAAAAAACAAAGGCCCTCACCCTCATGAGAAAAAGATGATGATTATGATTATTAAAATGGGATGTTACGTAATGCATATAGCTACATAACTATTCTAATGAGCTGTTCTTATAAAAATAAATAAAAATAAAATTACTGCCCTAAAATTGGAATTACTGTACAGCACAGTATACTATACACACAATTGCAGTCTAAATTGTTTCTTTTACTTTGACAACACAACATAATATATAGTACGTATATAATTTCTCACCCTTGATGTTTTCTTTTCCCATTTCTGTATTTATTTATAGTGCACCCCCCCCCCCCACCAAGGCTCCGATGTGGGTCGGTGACCTGTGACCGGGTGGGCTAATCCCCACAAAAAAATATATAAAAATTATATTGTTAATAAAAGAAAACATGAGAATAATTGTTAATACATATACAACCTGTACCTACAAAAGTCTATTATACTATACTGTACTGGGAATGCAATCCCAAAGCAAAAATTCTTCTCCATAATGTACTAAATCAAACATATGGCCCACTTAACGACATTTCTTATGGAAAACACTCACTACTGCTTATTTCTGGTTCTCTTTCAGTAAACTAACGTAGCTACTGTACTGTACTCGGTTATCAACCACTGTCTCTGACCTGATCATTGATTAGACAAATACAGCACTAAGACAAAATATTTTCTCCTCAATTTATGTCAGTGTTTTGTGCAGAAGACTTTAAGTATCACAGTTTTACCTTTTGTAATTCATAATACTGTACTCATTATCAACTTCTCTGCTGCTTTGTACAATGACAGATATCTAGATATCAGAGGGAATTACTTTGACTATTCACTATACAGTATGGTATTTTTTATCTCACTCTAGAAATTTTTTGCATATTCTCCTCTCAGAGGAAAGGGCACTGTGATGTTTATGTACAGTACAATCTTGATCAAAAGTAATCACCCACCCCTCCTACTACCAATTCCTACCATACCCGAGAGCTCAAGGCCTTTCTACAAGATAGGTCACAAGAGGGTGGAGGAGAGCTAAGGGTGGCATACCCAGGTAAGGTAGGAGGGTGTAAGTCAAGGGCCTCATATGTAGTGAGAGTGTATGTGGTCTTAGAATTGTGCGCGGACGTTTACGGCCCCACCTCAGGTTCACGCGCCTCACTTTCACTCACAACAGGTGCTGGGTCATCCACATATGACACACTTTGTGATAAGAGGAAACCTTGTTGAAACTTGCTGTGGTGGTAACTCGATTTCAGGCGAGGTAGCGCTTGTGCCCTTACTACGATTATCAAAATGTTCTTATCACCTTATTTCTAAATAATAATGAACAAAATCTTCAAAACTATTTCAGAAAATATGACTACCGAGCCAGTCTAACCTTTAGGGTGTTCATCCAGTACTGTAATGGCTACAATTCTGTAGTACGACTCGAACCTGTTATAAGGAGTTTCTACAGTAAAAACTGTTTGCTATAGCCATCTTATCTATACTGTACTGTGAAAAAATACCAGAACTGAAATGTATCATCGAGATGATACACAATAACAAAAATAAATATGATAGACAGCACGCTAGCAAGACAGCTAAATAAATACAATACTACAGCTAAAAACAATGCTACATAACGCAAAACTAGAAAAAATTTCTATTGGTGAAGAAACTAGGCAAAATTTATTAAGTTTAACAAGTTTATGGCAACTAGCTACAATTCAAGTTAAAATTAATGTATCCTATGTATGATCATTTCAACCTTCGTACCTCTTTCTTTGTAGTAATGATGTTTATCATAACATCTTCCTATTTTTTGTTCTTATCTGTTCTTCAACCCAGATATTAATGAGGCTTTATACACTGTTACACAAGTGCAAAATCTTTGAGGTGGGGCCATATAACTCCTGACCTTCATGCTGCTTGTAGTATCCTCATTGTAAAAAGAAATGCCGGACTCAAGGAAGAAATAGTCTGAAATAAAATTATCCAAGCTGCTAGTTTTATCAAATACGTATATCTAAAGTTAACACAAGCTGTTTTATGTAGGTTCAGTTACTATAGGATGAAGCTCCAATATCCGGCAACCAGATAGAGGAAATTACCATTATTTAGAAGGTTACATATCTTCTGTAGGTACTTATACCAGGTTACCAATACTGTATACTGTATAGATAGTGTATCTGTACTTGTACATAAACACATGTTTAGGAGCTATGGCACAGTTCAATTAAGGTAGAATTAAACTATAACACTTAAATAAGAATACTGTGATATTACTAGTCATACGGGTCAGGTCGTACTGTGTGTCTGTAACAAAGCGTGTTGGCACTTGAGCCTTCGTTGTTGCGTGGCAGAAACAGGACATTGAATGCGTAAAAGCATCAGGATCGTCTTAGTGATGTGAACATGTAAATCAATGTATATTGACTGTATATTGAAATATTCTACCTACTTGACTGGTGTATAGGCTGTGAGGACACAAATGTAAAATCACTGTCATTTGCCAAGACTTACTTCAGAAAATTTTAATGAGGCATGTCCATGGCTGTGACTGACCGTCCAAAGGATGATCAGAGAGTGTAGTGCTGTGCCTCATAAATAAAAATGAGGCAAGCAACAAGCACGAGTGCCTGTAAGAAAACCAAAGCGCATTATTACTGTCACAAAGAATTTTTTTTTCTTCTGTGTTTTTCAAGGACTGTGATTATGCATATGATCCACCACTCACACAGAGATACAGTGAACACAGTATTAGCACAGAGAGATACCAACAACTCATCGAGAACTGGATAACCCCCCAGAAAAAAAAATAAGTCAAACTGTCTTGGACGGCGACACTGCACGAAAGAGGGTGCCAGGGAGTCAAGACCAGCAGAGGGCAGCTAAGTGATTTTTGTTTAAATAATATTAGTCTGGCATAAGGGCATGATCACTCACATATCTCAATTTACTTAGATTACAATTAGTAGATGTGATAATAAAGTCATCCCAGGGAGGGGTAAATTTCTTTATCAGAATAAAGTGAAGATTACGAAGAAGGCATCACCCCAGACACGAGGCCTACTGTGGGAACGCTGCCGAGTCCTGGGCTGTAAGAGGCACTTGACACAAGACTTGACACCAAGGCACAAAAGCAAGTATCATAATAATAATAAGTATTACAGTATTATTATAGTAATAATAAGTATTATTATTTCTATTATTAAACCGACAGTAGATTATATCACATCGTGAACTGAGCTTAAGGCTAGGAAGATTCTTGCAGAGTCTGGACATCCCCCACTATGGTGAAAAATAGCGGGAAAAAATTCCTTCCGCTAAATCAAGAGTTAATTATATCGGATTCCGTTAAAATGAGAGTTCCATTATATCGGATTCCGTTAAATCGAGTTTGTTATATCGGATTCTGTTAAATCAAGAGTATGCTGTACAGTAGTTGAATTTTCATTCACATAAACATCCGACACCACCATTCTTTAGGTTTGCCAGGCAAAGAAATTTTTTGAAACAGTGCCGTTTTGGGGGAGTTGCCGTATGTTAGAATGCCAGATATAGGAGCCTCAGCCTGTACAGTATAACATGCTACGTGATGAAGTTTTGTTTGAAAAGCCAACAATATCAAACACAAGTGTAATCTGGTGAGTTCCTATACCAAGAATATGTCTAGTACAACCCAAACCCTCTTATTAGAACAAATATATGCAGGTACAGTCTCTCCTTGACTTACGACGGGGTTCCATCCCGACGACCAGGTAGTACCAGTAAGTCGATTTGGTCGCAAGTCAAAAAGGCGAAAATCATACATAGAAATTCTAAAATGAAATATAGTACAGTAAAAGTAATCAATAATGAAAAATGAATAAAGTGTTACTATGCACTTACCTTTAATGTACGTAGTCAGCTGAATGCACATGGGGCCTCAATAATTTTTTAATTAAGCATGGAGACTACATTAAACGGATGAAGCAGAGGAGGAGACAGGACTGTCGTAAGTCGAATATGTCGTAAGTCGAGGAGAAACTGTACTTTACTTCAAAAGGTCTTGTCAAAGTTTATATAAAAAAAAAAAAAGACATCAGTCTGATAAGAAATTCACAAGGGTAATGTGGATATGCCTTATGCTCTATTGTACCAATACTGTATTCTCAAAGTTTCATGGAATGTACACAACTGTAATTGTTCACCAAAAGAAATGTCCTTTGCAGTAAAAAATCACAAGCCAATACATCAAAGTTAACACACCATATTTTCATGACTGGAAATGTGCACTGTTAATTGTTAAAGCTTGTGTGATAGGTACAATTTTTTTTTTGTAGCTTAATGTAAAAAGAGCATCAGTATCACTCCCCTTCCATAGATTCAATCTTGAAATTCTGTTAGTAACATGAGTAGATAATACACTCTAACAAAGAAAACAAAATGCTCACAGCATCTATCAAAGCATATAAAATACGTACGACTAGGGTCCCACATATTCACTCTGCGTTTTAGTTGATGGATTCCAACCGGACGACCAGGCCGTTCTGCCTTTGAACTTGTCTCCATTGTAATTCAATGATTTTACTGAATTACTATGAAAGTTGATGAGTGAAGATCTTTAACTTTCCAGTAGTTAGCCCGAATAGTCTAGGAATAACTTTGTAATTAAACTATTAATTCATAGTTTACAGTCTAATTGTGACTATTACACCTTACAAAAGTCATCTTAGTAGTACAGTACAACACTACTGTACCTGTGTTCTCTGGAAACTTCTGCTGTAAATATATTGTTTTTCAATACATTATAATTTAGGGAATTGTTGAAGGAGATGACAAACACCAGAAGTTGTTCAATTTTGTTCATTTTTTCACATAAGTTGTTTGGATGATAGTAAGTACTAAAAGTTATACAACAACGCAGAGAACATAAACTAACCAAACTTTACTTAACTTCCGAAACAAGGTGCGGAGCCCAGCATATTAAGCAGAAAGAACTTTGTTTGATATCAGGTACCGATGAAAGCACTTTTTTTTGAAGCAGCAAGAGTACGATTGGTTGTTGCAAACGGTCTTCAACCTCCACAAACACAGTTAACTTGTGATACAGTACCAAAATCAATGCCATTACTACGCAGTTGAAAAACAAGATGGATAGCTGCTCCTTGAGGAAGAATAATAAGTATAGAAACATAGATAAGTTAGAATCCAATTATACTCCAAAGAAATTGGAAATGTTACCAAACCCATATTATGGGATTTGAATCCAACTACAATACTGTACAGTATATGAATTTCATCCTTTATATTGTATATACATATAATTGATTAAAAAACCACATATGCAAAAATTAAGAAAAAAAAGAGGGAGATTTACGCAGGCCATAAGCAAGAAAAACAAAAAAGTGAAGCCTATAAAATTGAAAACAAAAGAAAATCAAGACAATAATTATGGCAATAAAACCCCAGATGTGAGGTTCCATCATTAGTTGTCTATCTTTACAAAGACCGGAATCACAAATATATACCAGTAGTTTAAGACGGTTTTATACCGGGGCGCACCTGCTTAACATAATTACTCAAGGTACTGAATGTTTGGACCCAAATTCTGGAACAGGGTGGCAATATCGACAATACTGTATATACCTAAATTTTGCCGAGGATTTCAAAACTGTCCTGGCATGGATCAGAGACTTTATTCATGACCACAAACAGTGGGACATATAATACGCCTCCATACCGTTGGGACATGTGATACGCCTCCATACCATTGGGACATGATACGCCTCCATACCGTTGGGACATATAATACGCCTCCATACCGTTGGGACATGTGATACGCCTCCATACCATTGGGACATGATACGCCTCCACACCGTTGGGACGTGTGATACGCCTCCACACCGTTAGGACATGTGATACGCTTCCATACCGTTGGGACATATGATAAGCCTCCATACCGTTGGGACATATGATACACCTCCATACCGTTGGGACATATAATACGCCTCCATACCGTTGGGACATATGATACGCCTCCATACCGTTGGGACATATGATACACCTCCACACCGTTGGGACATATGTCCGCCCATACCATTGGGACATATGATACGCCTTCACACCGTTGGGACATATGATATGCCTCCATACCGTTGGGACATATGATACCCTCCATACCACATATATGCCTCCATACCGTTGAGACATATGATACGCCTCCATACCACATTGGGGACATGATACACCTCCAACCCGTTGGGACATGTGATACGCTTCCATACCGTTGGGACATATGATAAGCCTCCATACCATTGGGACATCTGATAAATCTCCATACCGTTGGGACATATGATATTATGATACACCTCCATACCGTTGGGACATGTGATACGCTTCCATACCGACATATGATAAGCCTCCATATGATAAGCCTCCATACCGTTGGGACATATGATAAGCCTCCATACCGTTGGGACATATGATAAGCCTCCATACCGTTGGGACATATGATAAGCCTCCATACCGTTGGGACATATGATAAGCCTCCATACCGTTGGGACATATGATAAGCCACCATACTGTTGGTATGACCTAGGTGAAGCCTCTTACACTTCGTGACATTGAATCTTCGCAGTCATTTCTTGACCACTCTTGAAGCTGACAGATCTTTTTGTAACTCTTCACATTCTATTTGGTTCTTAATTTCCCTAAATAACTTGTCATTATCCACAAACATTTGTATGGAGGAGTGTATAGCTTCTGGCATGTCACAGGAGAAATATCGGACGAATATTTAAGGTAAAAAATTTATTTCTTTGTTTAAAACGCAGGTAAAGACATGAAATTACTGCCATATGATGACTTTTTGCCATGTTTTACCCTGTAATTTACCTCTTCTTTCACGTCCTGTCCACTGTGTGGTAATTTCTGATCAAAGAAAAAACAATACAAACTGAATTATATAAATGCCTTAGGGTGCTAACCATCTTCTCCACTATTACCCCCAATAAATCTGTTCAGACCTCTGGCTATTTGCTGTTACTCATGAATAAGCACTACATGAATTTAGCTCTCATCTATAACTTGTATATTTTGACAGTTGACCCAACAGGGTGAGCTTTCAAGTGTCCACACTCTTTTCTACCCCAAACATCACGTTAAGCATTATCACCCCTAACAGTTAGATACCCACAGTGTGATAGTAAGGAAAATGTGGGCTTAAACGGCACAGAACCAGAGTAACCTGAACAGGGTAATTATTTGACAACTGACCCATGGCCGATTTTTAATAGAAAACGATTATAAAAATGCAGCAATTTCACTGTGTTTTATAGTGGACACTGTTGTAGTTTGTGCAAATGTGTTAAAAAGTGGTTATTTCTAAATTAAACCTAACCTAACCTTAGTTGACATGAAAAACAAGCAGGTGTTGTAAGAAGACCTTAACAACCTGACCAAACAAACATACCTAACCTCACCTAATTTCCTAGCCAAGGGGACGGAGCCCCCCTGTATATTAAACAGAAAGAAACTACCATGATATGGGGTAATTTTATGTTTTTTGTGGACATGAGAGCACCCATCTGTGCAGAACAGTTATTAAGTATACGCTGAGCATTGGCAGTGATCAAGCCCGGACGGTGGAGCGTTTTGAGAGGTCAATATGGCTGGCTGTTTACCTCCTGGGAGACGTCACCGCTGCATTACCATCAAGAAGACAAGGTAGTGTGCGCCTAGACGCCTAATTATCTAACAAACGAAACATTTACACAAGAAATGATTATCATATCAGTACTCACATGAAAATAAAGGGAGAAAATAAAAAATAAAAAAAATTAACTCTTCCCACAGGTCAGGCGTCACTAATGCTCACACTACTACAATGTCTTCTAAAAAACAGTAAAATTGCAGTGTTTTATAAGCGTTTACTATGCCAAAATCGGCCAGCGGGTCAGTCATCAATAATTACCAAAATCACATAATAATTACAATAATTTAGAGTAAAAATGCTACAAAAGCAGTGATTGAAGTAATGTTTACCAGAGCCAAGTGGTCACTATTGCCGAATAAAAATACCAACTTTATACCAGTAAATAATATATACACCAATCATAGCACGTTACACAAATAATACACACTATCAATGCAATATGAATAAAATAGGTTCTATGATTCACTTCACTATTCACGATATACACATCAGCTGGGTCACAAACTGCAGTAACCTTAACTACGTTTTCTGACCAACTTTATATTAGTCTACCCAGCAATTCAGTTCTTCCGATCTATTTTTCAATCATTATATCTAATGGTAATGAAAGTCAAAGTACAACAGAGTAATACACATGAACAGTTGCGCACCACACACTAAGTGTTTGTTCAACTGCAGCTGCCTAAGTTATTTTTGGACTTGGCAGCCGACTAGAACAAGCGAGTCTACTCAGTCTTAACACTCTTAGTTCACAACGTACATCTCTAATATCTTTCTTTGAATATATATTTTTTTATATATAAAATTAAATTATAATTACTTGACATAATTCTGAAATACTTTACTGTACGTTGATAATAATATTTCATCTACGAAAAAAAATCAGTTGAACGCCTGAATAACACTTGTCAGGCGAACAATTGGCAACTGGAACTAGCGTGGCATCACAAGGAGCAAAAGCAAACTAACCAACAGTGTGACATTTTCGCTAGTCCAACTTTACAAATAAAATAATAATAATAAAAATCAAGTGCAAGCCAATTAGCAATGATTAACAGTTGATTGGAGGCGCCTTCTCCCAGGGCACCCAACGTTTGGATCAGTGTGAATGTTGTGTAGCGTACTGTATGTGGCCAGTTGTCAAATTATCTTTGTCTATTTCTCTTTGAATGGGCTTGTAGTGGAAACTCTCCTCTGCAACTACAACTGCCGTTTGTCGCTGACCAGCTGATCCCTTGTCGAGTTTCCCAGTCAAAGCCTCGTGGTCACACAGAGCGGGGTCGGCTACTAGCGACGTCTACCTCCTCCTATATAAAGCTCCCAGACCCAGCCACGCCATGACGGTCCTCCTACCTACAGCCCCGCAACGCCTCTCTCTACTCCACGCCAGCGCTGCCGTTTATTCCTCGACTATATGACGTCATGTTTCCTCACGTTTTCGTTGGGTATTAAAGTACATTAAAAAACATGAATTTTAGGTATAACTATTGTAATGTCTTGGCAAAATATAAACACGCACATACAAAAACCCTATAATCATATAATATTATAACATAACATGGGAACCTTAAACACTAATTGTACAAAAAATATCAAATAGAAGTTAGCATCCTCTGATTTGGTGTAAAATTTATACATCTACCCTGGAATTTCACAGCCTCAGACAAGGATAGTAATGAATTAATAGAGGGAGTTTGCAGAGCGTTTCTGGATTTTGTTTTCATTAAATTCAATTTAAAAAAGAGTCTCTGCATCTGCATTAGATGTTGGAAGTGACAATACCTGCAAAGCAAATGTACAAACGGGCTCAGAAAGCTCATTGCACAACTCTCTTAGCACTCTGGGCCGGGACTCTTATCAACTTTTAGCTTTGACAATTTATTTCTTATAACCTCTTTTATAAACACAATGTGAGTCAACACTGTGTCAACCCGTCTTCTCTTGTGAACACAGAGGAAGATAAATTATTTAATGCATCCGCTTTCTCCTATCAGAATCAGCGTAACAACCATCTTCAAGCACCGGGTTAGTAACGCCTACTCCCGTTTTTAATTTCGACTTTGAGTAGCGGTAAAATTCCTTTGGGTTTGACTTGACCTCACTTGGCATCCACCTCTGGAACTTTTTCAGTCCTTCTACACTCTGACTTTGTTTGGGTCCTGGATCTGGAATATATCTTCTCGTCCTGCTCATTGTTTGTCCTCACCCACATCTTGAATTTCTTTGTTGACCTCTATATGGTTCATGGGTAGCAGTCTCCTTGTATTCCTAGAGGCACTGGGGTATATATTTATTGATCAAATGGTTACTTTAATGGCAATGATATTCAGTGTAGTGTTTGCGTTTTTAAACCTTAGTGAGTCAGACCAGTGGATACCCTACTCCTCCCTCTTCCTGTCGTAATTACCCTTATAATATTTTAACCTTGGCCTGGTTTTGTCACGAACCAAGTAACAGTTAAATCTGAAGGACAATGTTAAATGGTGACTGGTGCCAACGGGGACTAGGTGTTCCAGCTTGGCCACTATACCCTCCTCACTAGTTATGATGAGGTCCAGTGGCTTGGGTTTTTGCTCCCCTCCGTACAGGGTTTACCAACTTATGAACGTCCGACTTTCGAACGCCCACCGATACAAACAGGGTTAAACTTTAAATTACATTATTTTATTTACCTTTTTACTTATTTTTTACTTTCATTGACTGTATTTTGTCATTCTATTTCTTTTTTATCTTAAATTATGTGATTTTAGATGTATAGCAGGAGTTCCAACTTACGTACAAATCCGACTTAAGAACGTCCTCAGAAACGGAACCTGTTCGTAACTCCGGGACCCCTCTGTAATGAAGAGTAACTGGATTATTTAGGTCGTTTGGCGTGGATTCATTTCTCCAGTCGATGCCGCCATAATTGAAGTCCCCCATGATAAGGTGGCTAGGATTCAGCAGTTACATTGTCAATTAAGGCTCTTAAGTTCCTTTGGTTTAATAAGTTACAGTTTATGGATCTGTTGATGCTGTGGGATTTCGAGATGTTGTCTCACACTCATGATGGGTTGGAGAAAGGAAACTCACAATGCGCTCTCTGTATATATATTGTATTGGATGTACAGTGCAGCTTGGTGCTGGGAAGTGGCAGCGTGGTTACAAGTGTGGAGTAGAGAGCTGGTTGGTGAGGAGCTTGCTCAGAGGTGTTGCTGCTTGCTGCGGGGCTGTAGGTAGAAGAAGGGCAGGTCGATACGAAGTCTTTAGTTAAGAGGTGAAAGAAGATTATTAGGGGTTGAAGGAAAAGTGGTGAAACTGAAATACAGTAGGAGTAGAAAGAATCTGGGCTCACGGCGAGGTGAGGTCTTATATAGCGGAGGTAGGCGTGGCTGTAGCTGACCTCGCTTTGTTAGGCTGCGCTAGTAGCCGACCTTAGACCACGAGGCGTTGGCTGGGAAATTCGAAAAGGGGTCAGCTAGTCAGCGAAAAATGGCAGTTGTAGTTGTAGGGAAAATTTCCACTACAATACCACCAACAGTAAGCAAGTCTCTCCCCTTTAATTTAATTTTACACCACTTGGATTTTTCAAAAACATCCTCTCCCTGTACCCTAATAGTGGATCATCTCCCCAACAAATACAACTGCCATTTGTCGCTGACTAGCCGACCCCTTTCGAATTCCCCTGCCTACGCCTCATGTCTAAGGTCGGCAACCAGCGCCGCCCTACAGAGCGGAGGTCAACTATCAAGCCACGCCTACCTCCGCTATATAAGACCTCACCTCTTGGTGACCTCCCTTCTACCTACAGCCACCAGCAAGCAACACCTTCTCCGAGCAAGCTCCTCACCAACCAGCTCTCTCTACTCCACGCTTGTAGCCAAGCTGCCACTTCCCAGCAACAAGCTGCATTGTACATCCAATATAATATGTATACAGACAGCACATTGTGAGTTTCCTTTCTCCATCCCATCCTGAGTGAACTAATATCTCGTACCCCACACCCTTACCTGGCTGGCTCTAAGGTCTTGTCTAGCATAGATAACCACACCCCTCTTGCAAGTTTCTTGAGAAAGGTTTGTAAACAAGTCATATCCATCTATATTGAATTTGCATTCCTCTAGGTCGATTCTCCTGTTCTTGTACAGCAGTTCTACTACACCTGTTATATCCCGAATGATGTACTTTGAGTAGGGTTTCAAATTCCCCTCTCTTATCAAGGAACATGTTAGTACTGTAATAGTTTCCATGACTTTCAAGCTGGAATTTGTTCTGGGTAACGTCTTTGATCTTGGAGTTGCAGCATTTGCTAAATACGTTGTATTTTACACTGTGTGGTGAGAGATGTCATTGTTTACATGGCGTTCGCCTCCTCTTGGATGGGAGGTGTCCCTCTGTCCCCTGGTTCTATGCTGGCGGTCTTGCTCCCACTGCCCTCCCCTTGTATATAACCCATGTACGTCTGTCCTCATTCCTCATCGAAGCCTCCCTCCTTTCCTTCAAGTACCGTAGGAGTTTTTTGTGCTGTTTCCTCTGCATCGATCCTTGCAGCTTTAAGTAAAAATAATAAATGTTGAGGATATTGAGGTGTTATTGATATCCTTGAAGCATGATATGAAGACTTGGATGAATAGGAAAAATATAAGCTGAATTATAGCAAACTAAAGTTATCTTCATCCGAATATATAGGAGGGTGACAGCACAGATGATTTTGGCTCATTATAAACTTTGGGGAACTACAACAAGGGTGCATCCAAGGGTTCCCAATCCCTCCTCCCCCCCCCCCTTTTCACCAGAAAATTCCAAGACTTTTTCTTTATTACACTAATGTACTCAGTCAGGCATTTTTTATAGTAAAAAGTATTTACTATAGACTTCAGAATATCTCCTAATATCAAGTGCACATGGCCTCAAAATGCCCATGACAGTGGTCAGATTTCAAAAAAATCTTCCAGGGGGTCGGGGAGGGAGGGTCGGCGGCTAATAGCACCCCCCCCATTCCCCCCCCAAAAAAGAAAACAAAATCCCAGCTGGGTGGGCTCGCTATGCTCACCATGTCCCCTCACCCACAACTTCTTGGAGGCCCCCTTTTGATATTCCTGGATCCGCCTCTGTACAACTCAGTCGTGTCGATTCTATTAAAATTTTTGGAGTTTACTTTATATATTACTCATCGTTTTATTTCGTTATTTATTTGTCGTCGTTGATTTTATTAATTTCATTCATTCATTTACAGTGACCCCTCGTTTAACGAACACCTCGGTTAACGTAATTTCGATAAACAAACTCCCTTCCATAAGGATCTTCAATTCGGTTAACGAAAAAAAATTCGGTTAACGAAGTTCTTACAAACCGACCTCAACATGTTTTCGCTTGCACTGACCGGGCAACCAGCTTTAGTATCAGTCCGCCAATACATTAATCGGTCCTAGGGCTTAAATTCCTTACTATTTTAGTAAATATCAAGAAGTTTATACTATTCAATAATTTTAAAAGTTTAATATTAAATTTTTTTAGTCATTTTAAGAATTATTGAACATAATTGAAGGTAAAGTGACTAGTTTAATGCGCGGCATCCAGCCTCTTAACACAGCAAACAGGAGTTAGTCTCTCTCTGTTTTCACTGGAGGTAACATCTTGCTTGAGACTCTCTTCAACTAAACGCTTTTTTTCTGTGTTTCCAAGCAAATTATTGGTCATTTTGAAATTTATTTTACATATTGACAATATATAATGCAGTGCAGTGTTGATTTAAAGAAAATAATCTTGAATTACACCAAGAGCGCTAAAATTTTATGGGTGAAATGGCGCCATGGGGTGACTTCTCTTCCGCCCCAATGCCTTCTCTTCTTCCTTCTCCTCCACCCCCATTCTAAATCCCATCATCATCATCATCATCCAGGAGCCTTCTACATTCACACCTCAAAGTAAGTGAACTTTTCTTCCACTTTTGTTGAATTTAGGAAATTTTCGGTGAGCTGGAACCAATTACCCAAAAACCCGTTGAAACAATGGTTTCGGTTAACGAACGACCTTTCATGTAGATCCACAATAAAAACGTGGATAAGATAAATCTTGATAAAATCACACAGGAAAAGGGGAAACAACAGAGCACCTTAGCTTTCGTCTTTATTCAAGACATCTTTAGAGGCAACTGGATTAAATGGAGAGAGAGAGGCTTAAATATACAGGGTGACCTTAAAAACATGAGGTTAGGTCATAATGCTGTCATCCACTAATCCCCACACCAACACACACATAGAGGAGCTAAAGAGAAGGGGGATGACGTGACTAGTCAGGTCAGGTCAAAAATAAGGGACCCACTAAATAACTACCATACATCTAGATCAAAGGTTTTCAAAGCATTTTTAACCTTGGGCCACTGACAAATAAATTTATGTAACATATTATCAGTTTTGAACTGACCATCACTAAGGTTTGATTAAGGAATTAAAATCAATAAGCCAGTGTGCAGTGCCTCTTCTCATTGCACATTTCTTCCTGGGTATACTTCTTAGCAAGTGTTCCTTTAATCTCCAATCTTGTACCATCTTCTCGGTTACATCGCATTCTCTTGGAGCAGCACAATTGTTGTGTGACTAGGCATATGCTACCACTTTCAACTTAAACAAGCTTCATATCTCCTGCATTTAGCATTTGGAGCCATGATGGGGTTTTATGGTAGCTGGATATTAATATAATGTTCACCTGGAGAGCTTGCTATTGCTTATGAAGGAGTGGCGACTTGATAGGTTGAAAAGGCAGCTGAGAGAAGGGGTATCACGTTTGGAGATGGATTACATGACCTCACATGAGGTCACCTCACATAATGTACCCACAGAGGGCAACTTCACTTTACCTGGAGATCAGACAACGATATCCTCACAAAATATGACGGTTGAGGATGACCTGATCACGAGATCTGAAGTTGACGAGTTCCACAACAATTTAAATAATGAGTTACTTAATGCACAAAGGTAGAACATACCATCCAGAAAACTCAGATCAAACAACAATGACCCTAAATGGATAAATAATTATTTAAAGAATATTATTGGACAAAGGAAGGTAGAAGAATAAATTGTGGTGAAGTTTGCCTCCGAGATTATAAGGTATTGGCCAGTACGGTTAAGACCGAGATAAGAAAAGCAAAGAGGAATAAAGAACTGAAGGTAGCAAGGGAGGCAAAGTCAAACTAAAAAGCGAGAAAAGATTGGACCAATAAAGTCAGATGCCGGCGAGCTAACTGATAACCATCGAAAATTTAAACATAATACCCGAGGCACCGACTATATACAGAGATAGTGAAGAAAATAAATTAAGCAAGATAGTAGTGACTAGTAACGATGTTAGTAAGTAAATAGACAAACTAAAGCCTAATAAATAACCAGGTCCCGATGAGATATTTGCCAGAGTATTAAAGGAATGTAAGGAAGAGCTAAGTACAGTATGTCTTTAGCAAAGTTGTTTAACATGTCCTTAAAAACGGATGTAGTACCAGAATCCTGGAGGATGGCGAATGTAATACTGATTTTCAAGAAGGGAGATAGATCACTAACCTTTAACTACTGTCCAATGAGCTTAACATCAATTGCAAGCAAATTATTGTTAGAAATAATTTCACACTCCATTCAAAATCATCTGGAGAAGCCAATAGGCCCGCTGCAGTTTCCTCCATTCTTATTTTCTTAAAGACTGCTGTCTGTTAAGGATGGCTGTTTGTTTACTTCAGCAGCAGTGGCAAATGGCGGGCGGTGCGTGATGATAGCTGCGTTTATTATGTTGTTAGTTTTCGGTATGTTAGACAGGTTTATAATATGTTTTAATTATTTTAATATACACAATAAACCAAAGGATGTAGAGGTTCGGATTTTATACCCGACATTTAAGACGACCCCTAATTTTGGGCTGATTTTTTTAAGGTTCAAATTACATATACGGTAACTTATACAGTATGGCCAGAATGAAGAGAGCACACATCTCCTGCCATTCACTCACTAACTGCGGTAACAAATAAGTACTATGGTGTGACCTTCCACATATGGTCTTATGATATTAATTTTGTTTATCCATGTTACTTTACACAGTATGGCTTCATATCCAATATCAAAATTAATTTTCTACAAGTCTAGCATCCATCTGAATTTATGGGTGAACTTGGTAACTGATTATGTTGTTATGCAGTGCTAAAGCTAATTGGCTGGTATGGGATGGATGCCTTATGATTGGTGTCCTCTGCATCAAGCTCCTATAGTGTGAGGAGTTTTTGTGAGAGCCCTTCAATGCATATTTACTGCAATACTGTACAGGGGGTCCCTGAGTTACGAATGTCCGACTTACGAACACCCGTCGATACGAACGAAGTCCCATTAGGTCAATTACTTTAAGAATTCAACCTAGGTACAACTGGTTCATAGTATTAACGTATGAGAACTAGTTTGTGTGGCGTAGTGGCCAAATGCAAACCTGCTGCAAGTGAGAGCAATGTATCCAAGAAAACGAAAACAAGCACAATGGAAGTGAAAGTTGATGCAATTAAACGTTCTGAAAAAGGT
The DNA here is from genome assembly GCF_018991925.1 of Homarus americanus. NCBI lineage: Eukaryota > Metazoa > Arthropoda > Malacostraca > Decapoda > Nephropidae > Homarus > Homarus americanus. The sequence goes on from NW_024722227.1 coordinate 5,611,592, forward strand.
GAAATACCCCTAGTCATTGGTAAAGAGCTGGGTTTAAGTCGGTCAACGATGAGAACAATTTTGAAAGAAAAACACAAAATTTTTGAACATGCAAGAGGATCAACACCAATGCACTCAACTGTGATAATAAAAAGAAGTGTATTCTTAAATGAAATGGAAAGATTGTTAGTGATATGGGTGGAAAATCAGCCAGCCCCAACGTTTCAGTGTAAGTGTTAAACTTTAATATTTACTTTTCTTGATTGTATTTTGTCTTTCAATTTCTTCTTTTCTCTTAAATCAAGTGATTCAAAATGTATAAAAGGACTTAGGATATGTTATAGTGCACCTAGGGTATGAGTTCCGACTTAAGTACATTTCTGACTAATGCACGTCCTCAGGAACAGAACTCATTCGTAACCCAGGGATCCCCTATACACATAAAATGCTTTTGCGACCCAGTAAAGTACAGATGCTGTGGAGTGTTGTGGTACAGTATTGAATCACCAGAAACATGCCGAAAGTAGTGCCACACAAGATAGGGTCTACTCATAAGGTCACCCGGGCAAGATTGCCAATTCACCAAGTGATACCTGTCCAGATGACCTCACAACCATAACCTACAGTAAAAAAAAAAAAAAATTATATATATATATATATATATATATATATATATATATATATATATATATATATATATATATATATATATATATATATATATATATATATATATATATATGCCTTGTATACCAAATTTCATCATACTGCATACTTAAACTATTGACTAAAAATTCCTAATAAAAACACTTAACAAGAATAACTCAAGATTTAACATATTCTAACCATACTTAATCTTAGGAAAACATATAATATGACTTTCCAAGATCAATGTTTATCATTTTAAACTGCTTATCAGTAAGACTCTGCCACTTATAACCCAAAATCTGAGAGACTTCACGTTCCATGGCTTCATAGGATCGTGCATTCTTGCAAAGCCATTCGTAGAATTCTGGGGTCCAATCTGGATTAAAAGGCCAATCTGCCTAAAAAAAAGAAGAAAAAAAAAGAAAAAAGCTATTACACATACTGCATTGTATTGTATTTTAAACTTCTCATGTCCACTTAACCAACTAACAATGAAAATAGTAAAACATTAAAATAATTTTTAATACAAATAAATGACTACAGTACACAAAAATCTTGAAACTACAATTCCTCACTTCAGCTCATAGACTTGGATAAGCTGAAATGAGAATGGTGAGATGAATGAATAATGTGATGTTGAGAGATAGGAAACTCTGTTCATTGTTAAAATGGCAGCTAGGTAGTGACAGTATTGGCAAGGTTTTGAGTAGATGTACAGCATGCTCTTACAATTCGCAAATTTTTAATTCGCGGCCTCCAATTATTTGTGGATGACACCTTGGATGTACCCAAGAATGTCTGCAGGTAGTTTTAAAAGTTGGTGGCATTTTCACAGCCAGGACGGGGAGCCCGCAAGTTTTATGGCAGCCCGTAAGGTGTGTCTCTTTTCCCGGTTGGCTGGCCCACGTGCGCTCATTCCATCTCAGTCTGGGATAGATACTTGTCCGTTTCATGCATGTGCTACGTTACTCTTAACTGTCCTCCTTGTGCTTGTGATGGCTCCCAAATGCCCTCAACCACTTTTATCCAGCCATGGGAAGGTGCCCAAACAATTAAAGAGAGAAAAGTTCATGCATTTTTCTCATACTACGTACACCTGGCAATTGGAGAGCGAGTGACTGCTAGTTAGGGCGTCGTTTGCAGTTGTAACTCTCCCCTTCCCTGCCATATTTCACTGGATTTACTGTTATTATTAGTGTTTAGTAATAGAATAGGGTTTAATAGTGATAAATCATGCCATTGTAGCTAGGTTAGCTCATCATTGTAACCACTAGGTTACTGGGACAAGCTGTGAGGTGTTATGGTTGTTTTTCAACTCGTATTTTTGGGTAGATATATGTGCAACTTTCTTTATTTATTTTTACTCAGTTACATGCACACACCATCATACATACATACTGTGAAAAAAGGTAAAAGAAATAATTGTCCTAAAGGCAAACACGTAATGGGAAGAGAGCGCAGAGTGTAGCTGGTAGGGAGAATTGCTAGGGAATCTGCGTCCCAGCTGATCTTCGTTACTTTGGTGGAGCAGGTAATGTATGCAAATGGCGACTTTGTTAAACTTTCACTTGACTTTTATTTACTGGTTGGCAATAGTACTTTTTTTTAAACTTATTTATTGGTATATGTATTTTTATTTATTCCTCACATTTCCTTGTACAGTACTGTATATTTTGAGAAAACTATGGCTGTGAGGTGTTATGGTTGTTTTTCAACTCATATTTTCGGGTAGATACAGTATACTTAACTTTCTTCATTTATTTTTACTCAGTTACATGCACACATCATCTTACATACATATTGTGAAAAAAGTACTGTTACACCACAATTACCGACATCCTTCATGTTGGGTTGGCTAGATGGCTATGAAAAAAATTTTGTAAGCTTGATCTACGTATTAACCCAACTGGTGCTCAGATGCCATTCGTTCTAGAGACTTAATTTTATGGGGAAAAATTGCTGTATGGCAACCCAACTTTAATAACAAGGCATGGAATTGACTTAAGGGTAGACTCAAATTTTTTCTACATTTCAATACATTTTGTTATCTTGTTTCTGATTATTTATGAGAGGATTTTTCCCCGGTCAGCAAATGATATTTACGGTTTTGGCAATTCGCGGCCATTTTGAGACCCAAACTCCTGCGAATTTTAAGGGCTTGTTTTATGGTGAGATGGTTCAAAGATGTGGAAAGAATGAGAACAACCTAAATCAAGATATGCATGAATCTGAATGTGGAGGCAAGGAGAGCCAAGGGTAGGCCAAAAACTACATGAGGAAAGGTTGTGTGGCATGACCTCAGAGTAATGCACCTGATAAAGGAAGCTGAAAGATACTGAGCATATCCTGGAAAGCTGCCATCAGGTTATTACAGATAACCCAGGAAAGTTCAAACAATGGCTGTAATAGGACGAGGATGATGATCTTAGTGATATTAGTTTCTCTTTGCAAATTTAATGTGAAGGATTGACACATATTACACATTTCCCATATTACAGCCAAGGAGAAAGAGAGTTATCTGTGAGATCTAATCCAGTAAACCATCTCTGATAGAGCCTGCTTACTGTCAGGGGCTTGGGTGATTAACAGCAGGGTACACAATCTAGGCAGACAAGCCAAATAATGTTATTACTGCAAAAAGCACTTTCTCTCTTAGATGGCTCTGGGCTGAAAGTTTGATCTTTTCTGAACAAGTGGTTGACTCTGTCCAGTAAAGATTCAGGTCAGAGCCATAAACTATGGATATGATACAAACTCTGAATTCCTCAAGACCATACAAGGAAATTCATAGAAAAATCTGACATTACAATACAGATAACTTCGAATGTTTCATAAAAGTTTACCTTGTTTTTTATCTTATTTACCTAATAGCCACCCACTAGAGGTAGCTATACTGAGGGAAGGAGGCCAGTGGCCTGTGTAGGATCCCTCCATTGTTCTTGACAATTTTGCCAAGGGGTATTTTGAAGTCCAGTATTGTTTTGATTCCACAGATTAGACTGGTAGACTGATCCATAGATCTACCACCCTCTAGTGTGAAAACTTATTTCTTTATATTTGTTCTGTATGAAAATTGGGCAAGCTTGTAATTATGTCCTTTTATGTTGGTGGTGCATGACATCACAAAGAAATGTCCCAGGTTCATGTTTTCCATCCCTTTCAGGATTTTTAATGTTTCAATGAGTTTTGCTCTATTGTGCCTTCTCTGAAGGATTGTTTGTTCACCTGATCCTCTGAAATGGACCCACCCTCTTCTGCTGACACAATTTCACAAACCAATTACACATACCTTTATATGGAATTTTTATTCCCAATTTCATCCTTACAAAAAAAGCCGAGACCCCTTGCTGGTTAAATCTTTCTTGCTAAAGGGCAACAGGGCTCAAACATGCCGCCTACAGACACTGGAAACATTAATAAAAGCAACAGACCTAAAGCACATACAATAATGCTTGGGACCAGAATAAATATAACTACAGTATCAACAAAGCAGAAACTCTTTCCTTCTGTCCAAAACATAATTCCTCCATGCTGAACTCACTTATAGCAAATACTTCAGGTTATTAACCCTTTTGCTGCAATTCCCACACTTACTATTTTATTCTGGCTACTGCAAGACGATTTTATTCAGTTTAGGGTGACCTCCCACAGCCAAAGGGTTAAGCAAATAATTTTACAACAACCTCTCTAACCCTAACATACCATACTTCAACTCACCTATCTTGATCTCATAAGTGCATAAAACCCATTTCTAGGGTTCCATATTAACCTAAAATTCAACCCTTGATCCTGGTAACAACATACCCCTTCTACTTGCTCAAAATTCATCTCATCCCAAGCAACCACTAAAATTTCACACCTCTTTACTCTTTTTTTTTTGTTTTTTCCAGCCTAAATTCGAATAAAGCCCTATGACCTAATGCTATCCCACCCCAAATCCTCAAGACATGTGCACCTGAACTTACACCTGGCCTTTCCAACATTTTCCACCTCTTTTACTTTTTTAATACTATTACCACATCTTGAAAATTAGCCAGAGGTCAACCCATTTCTGAAAAAGTAGACCCCCCCCCCTTCAGTTATCATCCCATTGCCTGGTTCTCATCTTAATCATCTTCAAAGTCACAGAATTACTCAAACACTTTCAAGAAAACCAACTCCTCTCTGTCCATTCCTGTTATCCCAATGTCATGGTCACAATTGCACGGCTAGTATAATCAACACTTAATTACCAGGTATTCATATTATGCTCCGCTGTCCACAAAACAAGTGTGAAACTAATAAGTTACCCCTACGAAGAGACTTTTTTTTCCCTAGCGAGAGGTGCCATCCGTTTTTTCAATGTCCTGAAGTATTCTCTTACAATGTAAATTGAAAGTTTTGAGATAACCTGTATGAGTAGCCATAAGTCAGATACAGTATACCTACAGAGGGAGAAAGCATTCAAGATGTATTGAGTATGTGTTGAAAGTATCATATATCTATATGTGTAGAGTACATAGGGTTAAGAAGATGCGATTTGAGTGTCCAGCCACCATCTGGAATCAAATTATGTTTCATGTGAAGCTACGATATGACCGTTCACAATTGAAGTTGAATTTCCTTGATCTACAGACCTCAGAGAATCTGATGAGCTTATTGAAATTATTGTCAATTTTGTTAATATCACCTTAGTTAAGTGATTAATGTAATCTTACACAGTACGTTCTGATAGAAAAACCTGGATGGTGGCAGCTACCATGAGTATTGAAGATTGTAACATAACAAGGGGTTTCCCAGGTAAGCCCTAGGTCAGAATATAACTTGATAAGAGAAAAGTAACAAAGAACAGAAAACAGAGAATCAAGTACAGGGTATAAAGAAATACAAGGAAGATTTAAAGGAAGAATTAAGAAATAAAGATAAAAATAAGAGAGAAGAAAATTCACCCTATATAAAGTAAACCTTCCACCCCCCTTCACCAACACAGACCTACTTGACTAAAAACCTTGTTAAGTTCAGAGAATATTGTTGTCTTTGATATTTCTAGAGTTTTGATAAAGTCTGATATCAAGCTTTCCTTAACAAATTTCCTTCTTTTGGACTCCCTGGTTCTCCAATTTCCTAGATTTCCTCCTTTCTTTCCCTTTGTCACAATTGTGTAGTAGTGGAAATTTTACCCTCGGACCACTGTCACATCTCTGTTGAGGTACCTCAGGGCTTAGTTCTTGTTCCTGCTTTCTTCTTGTTTCATATTAACAACCTACCCACTCTTCTTTCCAGCAGCACACACTCCTTTATTGATGATACTCATATCCACAAAAAGTATATCCTACTGCTCCAAAGCTTGTGTCATGTCTCTCACAAATAGACTAAGTGCCACAGTCCCTTACACAGCGAGGTATTGTTTCATGCATTCATTAATGTACCCATTATACCAGTCACCGGTGTTAATATCTTTGGTTTTACTTTTACTAATAACCTCTCCTGACACACACTCACACACACACACACTCTTCCTCTTTCAGGATTGTCCGTAGATTCTTGAAAGAGGAAGCCTAATTTGTTTGGTTTAGCCTTTGTAAAACTTCTAACTGTTTACAATAGTCATCATGAGTTCCAATATTGCTCACACATGCAGGGACGTATTCCATTGTTCTTATCACTGTCATTTAATATATTGTCTGGAGCTGTTTGCCTTATCAATGACCAGTCCTTTTCTTCTTCCATATCAGACAGTCTATCTTTTTACATTTTCTTTTCAGCTGCAACTTCCATGATCAGTGTGCCAATGAAATCTAATCCACCATCCCCACTCTTACCAACACAAGTGGCAAGACAAGTCATTCCTTATTCTGCTATCCCTGCTGTGTGCAAGTTTTCTTTAGTTGAACCTCAACATCATGCTTCACATATATCCTTATGAATTTATGTTAAATTATTTGTATCAATACATGAGATATGATCCAGACAAAGCTTTGAATTCTGACCTTGATGTTCATCACACTAGCACAATAACAATATATACTGTACATCTGTACATAATGGTTAGATACTTTTACAAGCTTAGTCAATCCAACTGTAACTATAGGACCAGTTTATGTTAACAATATAAAACATGCTTTAAGCTTCATATGCAAAATCCAAAACAATAGTTAAAAAGGTTCAGAGAAAAAAAAATCTTCCACTAACCTTAAGAATTATTGCATTTCTACGCAGGTAGAAGTACATCAGGTTCTTTGCAGTATGAGCCACCAAAAGAACTGTTGCTGTGGAAACTTTTTCTCGGACAACCTAGATGAATAAAGTAAAATTCATTACAGTACAGTGTACAAGGAAAGACAAAAGTCGTGTCGTGAAATTTGGTGAAAACATATGCCGAAGGGCTAAAACTTTTGGTGCGGTCTGCCTTGTAGTAAGGGGCTCTCATAATGTTTCACAAGTTATATTTAATCTTCGGACAAAACCACGACACGACTTTTGTCTTTGATTGTACATGCGAATTATAAATAAAATTTTTAATACTGTACAGATATAAACCTACAAATCTGGACACCATGGGACCAAGACCGAATTGGTTTTGAGGATTTTTCTGGTTTCCTGTGTCCTAGGCTAGGCTAAACTTTCTTTCTGAGGTCATCCATCTGTCACCCTAGCTTTACCAGCAGGCTACATTAAGTTTTGCTTACACACACTAAGGTAAGTAACCTTCAAGGTATAATACACAAAACCAAAGCTATACAGGGCTGCCTCACTTATCGCAAAGGTTACCGGCATAAAACTCTTTGCGAATATCGAAATTGCAAATAGCGGAGCAATTTCTCCCATAAGAAATAATGTAAATAGAGGGGATACGGGCATCACAGTGGTCACAGCCGTCAGATTTTAACACTTGTTTTACTCAATACATTTAGAACATAAAATAAATAAAGAAACAAGGGCATAATATCAAATAAACATCAATTACAAACACTTTGAGTTCATTAGGTGTACCTGTATATGTTTACAAGTACAGTATACAGGGGTAATTTACATGTTTGAGTGTGTGAGCGTTTGAATGTTTATGTGCGTAGGTGTGTGAGGTAAGTTTTAAACGTAGACATCACGGAACCTCGTCACCTTCGTAGCCATCAGTGATCTTGCAGACCCGGCCATCTCCTTGATCTTGTCAGCGCTTTTAACTATAGAATACACCATAGAGGGAGCCAAACCGTGCACGCGCCCAATCACTGACGTTCCTTCTCCGTGTTCATGTCTTTTTGCGATATCCAATTTCACATCCAACGTAACTGCCACACGTGATCCCTTAGCAACATTGCTGGGAGTTTTAGTAACTGGTCACTTCGGCATTGTGAGATCACACAAAACACACGCCAGCACGTGTGAGACTGAGGCGAGCAGGAGCGTATGGCGGAGGAATACGTACAGACGCTGTCCTACGCCATAGTTGAGGCGCACGGTTCAAAATTTTTGCTTGTAAGAATTTGTGAATAAACGGGGCAAGCATTACGAATAGTGGAAATTGGTAACAATAAATTGATTGCGGATAAACGGGGTTACGAATACCGAGGCTATGAATAACGGGGTTTGCCTGTAGTAACCCTATTAGTTTTAGCCTTTACAGGTCTATGGCACAGTATAATATAATGCCCTTTATTGCAGTCACTTAATCCTAGGGTTTTCTTAACTTAAGGTCGCTGCCACCAGACCTCAGGACAGTATGTGCGGTGTTCTTTAGGTAGCTGGCAAAGCAGTCCAGGCACTGTGAGTTTTGTATTTTCATTTATCAAGTTGAGAGTGGAAGGAAGGGTGAAACACCAACCAGTATCCTTAGCTATTTATTTTAGACATTAAAAATATTGCATTCAGTCACAATACAAAAATAATTGAGCTTTCCCAAGAAATTATTGATGGTCCCCGCACCACACAAAATTACTCGACCTTCTGCCAGATACTTAAGGTCTTCTCCTCTCCATGCAAAATAATTGACCTCCTTACCTAGGTCAATCCTCCTCCAATACCACCAAAATACTCAACAGCACCTGAATAAGGAACATTCAATAATACACACAATACATACAGGTACTGTAGCTCATTCTTAGCACCAAGGTACACACAGTAGGTACCCGTCTCACACTCGACTATTGTTAGGTAGATGAGATCCTTCCCAGACATTCATACCAGGACTATTTCTGCGTCCGGTATCATTAGGTCGTTTAAAGTAGCGACCGTGAGCACCTCAAGTAGCACCAACATCTCTTCACATCCAGGGTGCTAAAGTGTGAGATATCCAGAGATCCATAGTGGAGGTTGCATAGCAGCCATAAGCATTACCCACAACACCAGGTGGGTTCCTCAAAGTAAAACAGTTGTTGCTAGGTCAAGCATTCCCTCCGACCTCTGCTTGTCCCTCTCCATACTCGTCACCGCTCACAGGCATGTACCCCTCGAAACTGTAGCCGCGGGTGGTTTAGGCGCCAGTGCGAACAAAAGCCTTGGTTCTTTGCTCGGGTATATCCACTTCACTTTACTCCCTCTGTATGGTTCATTCCCCCACACTTTTCATTTGTTTAACACGTTCATAAGATTCTCGAATCATTACACTGTTCGTGGCTATTTGTCACATGGGGTAACGATGTGTTTTCAGCTCACACCGAGGTACATAAGATGTTTTTCTTGGAATACAGGTATCTCACGTTTTACGCTCGTTTTATTTAAGAGTTTTTGGAATAATGCGATTGTTCAATTAATACCAAAAGTTAATTTGCGCGCACCTATGTTTGAAATAACGCGCTCAAGACAGTTTAAATTTGCCAGTGTAGTCGCCTGGTCGCCTGACAGCGGAGTCGCGTGTGATGCCTGGTGAGGTGCTTGTAAGTTATTACTATAAAGTCGCAGTCATATCAACATCAACGATTTTAATATTATTAATACAGGTAATAATAATTATTATAATAATTATTATTAATATTAATAATTATTATAATAATGTAATAATAAAGATCATTACTACTAATGATGAAGATAATGATGATAATGAAGTATTCTGTACAACAACTGTGACCACGTCCAACAAGCTTTCTCAGTTCACACCAGCACTACTTTTTCTCTGTGCTCTCATTTGCATTGTGTTTTTATCACGTACTTTTTAGTGTTAAACGCTGTTTTCTCCATTGAGCATGTCTGGAAAACATCCATCTGCCTCCTCTGGGGCGCCTAAAGCTAAAATGGCACGAAAAACAATCGCAATGGACGTAAAATTAAATGTGATCTCCCATCTTCAGAGAAGTTGGCCGTGTGTTTGGTTTAAGTGAGAGCACTGTTCGTACCCTGTGCGGTATATGATGGTTCCCTTAACCTGTACCATTTACATGTACAGGTATTCTTAGGGGAAAATTTTGTTTAATTTACGAGTTTTTTAATTAAGTGGTGGTTTTCAAGAACGTAAACCCCGCATAAAAAGAGACGTGGGTTTAGCTTATGGGTCAACCCCAACACTTCATATATGCCTGATACATTTACCATTTTCCAAGATCATTGTTCTCACATAATTTCATCTGATACCTGAGGTAGCTATGTTTACTACCATATTTTACGGTCTATAAGGCACATGACCATATAAGACACACACCCCGATTTTATCAGGGAGTATTTAGGAAAAAACTTTTGAGAGTATTTCCTTCCTGTAGCCATAGTTTTCTTAAAACAATATATACAGTCCCAGTAAATGTGAGGAATAAATAAAAATCATGCCAATAAATAACTTACAATAAAAAATACTCTATTACCAAACCAGTACATAAAAGCTAAATGAAAGTTTAACATAGTCGCCATTTGCATATACTGTACATCTTTACTCCATGTTTAACAGAGTAACGGCGACACTACCTCCGCCAAATCCCTAGCAACGCTCCCCACCAACCGCCAGCCGTTCTCCCGCTCCCCCACTAATCCAGCTAACTCATGTGCAAAGAAATGTATATTCCTTTTATGTGTTTGCCCTTAGGACAATTATTTCTTATGCTTTTTTTCACAATAAATGAAGAAAGTTACATATATCTACCCAAAAATACAAGTTGAAAAACAACAACTTCCCAGTAGCCTGGTTACAAAGACGATTCTAGCCTGGCCACAATGTCGCCAGCAATGTTAACAGATGTAAATGTGAAAAGAAAGTTATCTGTAAATTTTCATTTGTATCAGATATTTGTAGATTGAAATAGCTTGCGGGAGACTGCAACTTCACATATAGGATGCAGGCTGATTTTTTTAGTAATTTTTCTGACAAAAAAGTGCGTCTTATATGCCATAAAATACGGTAATCATACACAGACATAAATGCCATAACCTTCAGACACGTTCACACTGATTCACCATAGTACACTTGTCCGTACCACTTGGGCCTTCCCAATCATCATATAGGTACCTTGAGTTCTCCCTTAATATTATCAGTATACATACTTAAGAATATATGCCCGGACACTGGTATAATTCATATGAAACAACATAAAGCACACGAATTACCCCTTCCAAATGTTTACACTCCCCACTATGCAGCTGTATTATGAATCAGAAGAGGTTACAGAGACTAGTGCTAATGCACGCAGTACAACAATAGTCTAAACAACTCCTTTCCGTTTCTAAAAGCAAGTCAGCTAGGTTTGTTCATGTCCCAGTAGCTTCTCGCAAGTCATAAGATGTCGGACAAGGCTGAGAACTTTAATTTAACTTTAAAACGATGTGAACATATGATAATATACTATGAATGTTAATGGATGTAAATAAAGAAATTAGTATTTATGAATTGTCTATTTCTCGCAAAGTCTCTTTACTGGCAAGAAGGTGCTGGGATGATATTTTCTTTTATTTCGTCTGGATTTACGCGGTTTTGGTTAACGCGTTTGGTCATTTAAGCGGTGCCTTGCCAGAATCGAAATGCTTTAATTACGAGGTAAATTTGGTAATTTACGCGGCGAGTCGCTGGAGGGTCCAGACGCGCCGCGCCATTTTTTATTCAAGCAGCCCACCATCCCGTCATGCTTGAGCACAAGCGGCGCGAGTAAGGTTGCGCAGTATGTCGCTGTTGCGTTATCGGTGACGTCATATGATGTATCGGACTGTGATTGGGCCACGCATCCTTACCTCCCTCTCCCGCTAGCTGTGATTGGTTCAATGTAATATGACGTGCCCTGCCAACACAGAGAAACCGTTACCCTCGTCAGTCGCCCTCTTCCCAGTCACCCCGTGTATACTGTACTGTGCTCTATATTGTTACCGCTAATCTCGTAAGAATGGCATCTGCTGGACCCCCACCACCACAGAAAAACCTTGCATTACCTGGACCCAGCCGCTCCAAGCCAAAGAAGATACGACGTGCCCTAAGTTACAAAGTTAAGTACAAGATCGTACAAGAGTTAGAAAAAGGAACGAGGCAAGTTGATTTAGCACGCCAGCATGGCGTGAACGAATCTACGATCCGGACGATCAAGAAGGATGCCGCCAAGATAAAAGAACACATGAGCATCACAAAGTCTGCAGGTGCTTCAATGGTGAAGTACTGCCAGAACAAGGTGCTGCTCAAGACTGAGAATTTGCTGGTGAGCTACTTGATTCATCAGGCAAGACGGAACATGGAGGTGGACACGCGCTCAGTTCAGAACTACGCACATGAAGTGTACGTAGCAGTGGCACGTAAGATGGGAATTGCAGAGCCCAAACCCTTCACTGCTTCCTCTGGGTGGCTGCAAGGGTTTAAGAAGAGGAACAAGATCACCAACATTAACATTGTTGGTGAAGGAGCGAGTGCTGACCGTGCTGCGGCCATGGATTTTCCTCCATTCTTACGAGAAGTTATGGAGGAAGGACAGTACACCGACGACCAGGTGTTCAACATGGATGAATCCGGTCTGTTTTGGAAAAAGCTACCTACCAAGACCTTCCTTGTCAAGTCTGCCAGCAAGTGTCGGGGCAGGAAATTGCAGAAGGAGCGCATCACCGTTTTGTTTACCACCAATGCCTTCGGTACCTGTAAGCTCAAGTTATCAGTGATCCACACAGCCCGCAAGCCGCACGCCTACAAGAACATGGACATGACCAAGCTAAATGTCCACTGGCTAACCGCACGTAAGGCGTGGATGTTCACTGCTCTGTCCCTCTCCTGGATTGACGACTGTTTTGTTCCCGATGTCAAGAAATTCTGCGAGCAACAGAATGTTCCATTCAACAATTTGTTGCTCCTTGACAACGCACCAGGACACTCGCCCCTACTGTTGGATCGTCACCCCAACGTAAAAGTGGTCTTCCTTCCTCCCAACACTACGTCGTTAATCCAGCCCATGGACCAAGAGTTGATATGCAACGTTAAGGCTGCATTCTCTGCAAAGAAGTTTAAGCTCCTGAATGACTGTACCAACACCAAGGATGAGTTGCGTAACCTGGGTGACACCGATAGCGAGAGCGACAATGAGAAAGAAGTTGGCGGAGCAAGAAGTTCGCGTCAAACAGTTTTGGAAGAAATTCAACGTCAAGAAAGCTGTTGATTTCTTGGTGGAGGCATGGGGGCAGTTGTCTGTGGCAACGATTTGTCACGCATGGCGGCATGTGTTGCAAGGTATCCCAGGTGGGAGGTAGAGTCAACCTGTGACTGGTGAGGTTCAATCTGTTGCAGTGGCAGTGGACCTTGCAAGAGAAGCTGCGCAGTGTTACAGCTGCAGGCTTCTCCGAGACCACCAAAGAAGACATTATGGAGGTGATCAGGGATCCTGAGGTGACTGCCGACGAGATGTATGAAGACGATGATGTCAGTGAAGATGCAGGTGGTGCGTCATCCCGAGAAGAACACAAGTTAACACATGGTAATGTAAAGGATGCCATCGAGTTTGCAGAGAAACTCAAACTCGTCCTTCCCAATGACCCTGACGATCACCGCTATGAAGTCTTCAATAACCAGCTGTTGCACATTATGGAGCCATACATCAAGATGTATCACGAACATGTCAACACTAACCGTCAGCGTAACATCATGGACTTCTTTGCCCGCAACCCACCACAGCCAGCCCAAGCCAGTGATAGTGACAGTGATGTTGGCTTTGAGGGACTTGTCAGGGAGGCCCTGACAGCTATGGTGGATAGTGATGGTGATTCACCTGAGGGCCAGTAATCTGCCCTCTGCCTCGGAACCAGCCCCCATCAACGTATGCCGACCCATCTCTTCTACTAACATAAGTGTTAAACCTAACCTAACCTTGATTTTTTTCTAACCTAATGTAAGTGTTAAACCTTGATTTTTTCTAACCTAACCTAACCTAACCTAATGTAAGTGTTAAACCTTGATTTTTCTTTTACCTGGTACAGTATATTATTCTCTTATTGATATTTCTCTTCTATATTATGTGTGTGTGCATACCATCATAAAATTAAGATAATATTTTTACTACATCGTACGTATTGTGTCGCAAAAAGTGGAGTTTGGGGGTCAGCCCAGTCTCTATTTCAATTAATCCCATATGTTCTGTTATTTCATTTACGCGTTTCTCGTTTTACGCGGGCCTCCACGGGTTCAATTGACCGTGTAAATGCAGACTACACTGTAGTGTATATACAACCAAAAGAGAGAGAAAGCAAATTCACATTTTTGGAGGATGCATTTAATGTATACTTATTTTTACCCACAATTAGGCATACTAAGACAAATTACGTATCAGTAATACTACATTATGCAAAAACTAACATTTTAAAACATCAGAAACACATTGAAATATTACTCAATTGTCAGCAGGGGCAGGAAAAAAAAGACTGCAAACAACTTCATATTTCCAACCTCTGCTGATGGCTGTTCACTCAAGCGGCCAAGTCTGTCATCGTCCACCAACTTTCAGAGGTCGTGCAATATTTCAATGTGATTTTGGTCTTTTAAAATGTTAGTTTTTGCATAATGTAGTTTTACTAATAAGTAATTTGTGTTATTATACCTTATTGAGGGTAAAAATAAGTATGTATTAAATGTGTCCTCCGAAAGCATGAATTTGTTACCAGAGTTTAACAGTTAATTCATGTATAAGATTTCTGATAAACTTCCTACGTGATCATGTTTGAAATAATGAATGTATGTATCTTTATATAATTTAGCTAAATATCTTTCTCATCAGAAACGGTCATCCCAACGATTATGAATAAACTAATTTAGAAATACATCATTACTTTAGGACGAAATCGGACAGATTTGCAACAGCCAATCTGCTGTAACACTTGAGGGAAAAAATGCTCTATAGCATATACTATACACAGACAAGAAGTGTCTTAAAAAAGGCCTATAAGCACCCCAGGCAACAATACAGTACTCAGTTGAGTGTTTATACCGGGAATTGGCAGATGCCTGCCCTACTAGAGGTCACTACCTCAGGTTGAAGAAGCTACAAGTTCTGAAAAATGCCAGGACAAGCTTTTTTGTCGAATGCCTGAGAATGTTGTGATGGCACCGAATGTGACCTCAGTTCAAGACCAGACTTGACCAGCACTGGTGCAGGTTTAGATACATTCTAGATCCAGCGCATACCTAATACGGGTTGGAAACCCTCTAATCCGGGACCTGATAGTCCGGTAGCTTCAATGGTTCGGGATGCATGCAGTGAATACTTAATCTTATGGGGAAAATTAGGATATGTTCCATAACTACTCAAAGTCCTTCTACACTCTGACTTTGTTTGGTTCCTGGATCTTGCATACATCCTCCATTCCTGCTCATTGTTTGTCCTAACCCATTTCTCGAATTTCTTTGTTTTCTTCTTAACTTTGTTGACCGTCACATGGTTCATGTGTAGCGGTCTCCTTGTATTCCTAGAGGCACTGGGTTTGGTCTTGGGTATATATTTATCAATCAAATAGTTACTTTACTGGCTATGATATTCAGTGTAGTGTCTACGTTCTTATACCTTAGTGAGTCAGGCCAGTGGATACCCCTCATCTCTTCCCTCATCCTTGTAATATTTTAATCTTGGCCTGGTTTTGTCGTGAACCAAGTAACAGTTAAATCTGAAGGGCAATGTTAAGTGGGGATTAGTGTCAACAGGGGCTACGTGTTCCAGCTTGGCCACCATACCCTCCTCGTTAGTTATGAAGAAGTCCAGTGGCTTGGGTGTTTGCTCCCCTCTGTAATGAGTCGGGTCTTTAACATGTCACAGAAAATTACCTCTGCAGAATATAACTTGCACTGCTGGAATCCTTGCAAGAGAGCAGTTAATTTGAGTTTAAACATCTCATAGTTTGCACAAGAGATAAAAATGTTAATCCTTTCGTACATTTGAGTACAGTAATATGTTGCCCAAAATTATGGCTTTTTCACAGGGACAAGTCTGTATAACTAACCCCAGTGGTCAGGATATTATGGCATTGAATGTTAGACTATTTCAAATAAATTCTTTGTTTCATTCTGTACATGCAAATTCCCATCTTGTGAATGACATAAAGTGAGGGTCCAATGTACAGTAAACTTGTGCCATAGCACTAACACTTTGTCATAAAGATGTCCAGTAAACATGGGCTAGATTTGCTGATGGAAGTTGTATTGGTATCAGTAATAGTACATTTTATGCATTATTTTGCCTTTTTTTAACCTCGGTTTCGATGGTTTGGAATTTTCACTAATCCGGAACTGGTCTGGTCCCAGGCTTCCCAGATTAGCGATGTCCAACCTGTACTTGCCAACAGTGTATAACCAACCCCCCAAGTGGCTAACAGGCCGATCAGTGGCAAAGGGGGTAAAGTAAAGTACAGTATTAAATATCAAAATGGTGGAACATTCCAAAATATTTTAGTAAAGTTTTCACTGTATGATGAGAATAAATAACTTTGCACTGAACAAGTACTGACACAGGATTCATTACTGTACAATATAAGTATAAAATTAAAATTCACTAATGGTCACTTCAAGCTTTTCCTGCAAAGCAAAAATCTACAAACTACCCGGTAATGTAAAAATTAGCCATATAAGAGTTGTGCAATCTTGTGTTTATGTTTCTCAACTAAACATTCACCAATCACGAATGAAGCCAGACTAGGAAGTTCGTCTCCAATCAGAAAAAATTAATGACATAAATCGTGTTCTGTGGATCTTGATATCTCTGAAATTACAGTAATTCCTAGGCAGTATATGACTCTGTGTTTCTTTTCTTGAGTTAAGTATTGATTTGTCTGAATTTTATATGAAACAAAGACCTATTACAGCTAAAACTTAAACATTACCAATGAAATACAGAAAAAGTATTTGGGCATATATACAGTAGTTTGAACTTACCAATGTGTGGATATATGGACACTGTCTAACCAACAGAAGTAGTGATGAATCAATTCTGTCATGAAAGGACCTTGGCATGTAGAATCTAGGCAACTGCTTATGAGCAAACACTTCCAGGTTTCGCTTATACAACTCAATAATTGTAAGCATCACTGGGGTGTCAATCTGAAAATTACAAGCAACAATAAATTTTATGTCCTACAGAAATATCCACATATCCTCAATCTGTCTGACACCCTATTAATGGCTTACATGGATAACTTATAATTTTACTATGACTCACACAGTTGACTTACAATATTACTATGGCTCATAAAAACAACTTGCAACACTACTCTCTGAATTGGCACACAACAAAGAGGTACAGAAAATAATACCCCACAAAAGCCCCCAACATTTATAATAAAACACTTGAAATGATGGCCTCATAAGCCTGACAGCTCATTAGTGGTAATGTGAACACAGTGCACTGACTACTAAGACTAGTACACAAGAAAGCAATGTGTCCAGCGCTGCACTCCAGAGCCTTTACTTCACCAACATTAAAGTTATGTATCCAGTGACAGGTGGGTCATCCTACCCTTGAAAGTAACTTAAAGTGTTAAGATTCTATAAGTAAATAATCAATGTTGTAAACATATTTTGAGTTTTTGAATATAGTACAATACTGTATTTATAAATGTAAAGTTTCTTATCACCTGCTCGTTACTGGTAGCCAAACCTCCCCTCCATGCAAATGAGCCTTCAAAGGCTTTCTGGAGCTATATTTGTACATGGTTGAACCAACTTACTATTTGCCATTGTTTGTATACCAATACAGTGATCCCTCGGTTAACGAATCTTCAACTCGGTTAACGAACAAAAATTCGGTTAACGAAATCCTTTCGAAATCGTGTCAACATGTTTTCGCCTGCTCACCAGCTGGAGTATTAGTCCGCCAATACAGTAATCGGTTCTAGGGCTTAAATTCGTTACCATTTGAGTAAATATCAAGAAGGTTGTACTATTCAATAATTTTCCAAGTTTTATATTAAACTTTTTAGTAAATTTAACAATTATTTAACATAATTGAAGTACAGGGAACTAGTTTTTAGAGTGCCAAACAGCCACTCAACACACCAAGCTTGGTGTCAGTTTGTGTCTCTGTTCAGTGGAGGGAACATCTTGTTTGAGACTCTCTTGAACATTAACTATTTTTCCATTTTTACAGTCAAATTATTGGTCATTTTGAAATATATTTTACATATTGATAATATATAGCACAGTGCAGTGTTGATTTAAAGAAAATATTCTTTATTTACAGCAATAAAACTTAAAATTTTAGCGTTGAAATTGAATCCAGCATGGCTCCAAAGAAATCGAGAAAAGTTATTTAAATCCAGGTAAAACAGGAAATATTAAAGAAACATGAACAGGGCATTAGAACAAATGTGCTTAGTAAAGACTATGGCATGTCGGCATCAACTGTGTCGACAATTCTTGCACAGAAAGACAAGTTCAAGGAAGTGAAAGTGGGAGACCAATCTACCAGAGTGTTTAAAGGTAGATCATTAATAGCAGAAACTGAGAGGTTACTTCTCATTTGGATTAGGGAAAACAAACGAAAGGTGATTCAGTTTCTACTGAATTTATTTGTGAAAGAGCCAGGGAAATTTACGAACATTTAAAGGAAGATCAACCTGGTTCTTCTGGCACAGAGTTCGAAGATTTTAGGGCCAGCAAGGGCTGGTTTGAAAATTTTAAGAAAAGAAGTGACATTTTCAGTGTTATTAGGCATGGTGAGGCTGCCAGTGCAGATAAAGAAGGAGCAGCAAAATTTTTTGTGAACTTTAAAGAACTGGTGGAGGAAGAAAATTATCTTCCACAGCAAATGTTCAATGTGGACGAAACTGGGCTGTTCTGTAAGAAAATGCCCAAAAGAACATTCATCACCAGAGATGAAGCCTCTTTACTTGGGCATAAACCCATGAAGGACTGTCTCATTCTATTGCTTGGTGCCAATGCTTCAGGGGATTTCCGACTGAAGCCTATGCTTGTCTACCACTCTGAGAACCCCAGGGTGTTCAAGCAACAAAAAGTGGTAAGAGGACAGCTTGGAGTTTATTGGAAGTCCAAACGTAAGGCATGGGTGACAAGACAGCTCTTTAATGAATGGGATGTTGAGGTGTTTTGCCCTTCTGTGAAGAGCTACCTAACCACCAATAAACTCCCTTTAAAGGCTCTTCTCCTTATGGATAATGCCCCTGGTCATGACCTTGAACTTGCCAGCACTTTGGAGGCTCAATACGACTTTGTCAAAGTGTTGTTTTTGCCTCCCAACACTACATCAATCATGCAGCCAGTGGACCAGAATGTGATCAGCAACTTCAAGAAGTTGTACATGAAGAAAATGTTCAGGAGGTGTTATCGGGCAACTTCCACTGATCCTGAACCAACACTGGCACAGTTCTGGAAGACACAATTTAACATCCTGGAGGCTGTAAAATTGATTGTGTCCTCATGGCGAGAAGTCTCCATTAGATCCCTCAATTCTGCATGGAAAGCACTGTGGCCATCAGCAGTCCATGATTTTGAGGGATTTGAGGGAGAAGCAGAGTTGGACAAGGAGATTGTGTCCATTGGTCAGTCATTGGGTCTCGAGGTGGAAGAGGATGATGTGGAAGAGCTTGTGATGTCTCATGAGCAGGAACTTACTCCTGAAGACTTAAAGCAACTGGATGAGATGTTAGAGGCTGACAGTGGTGAGGAGGAAAGGGAAAGTGATGACCATATGTCTATTTCAGATTTGAAAGATGTTGTTCACTACTGGGAGAAGTTCAGGAAACTAGCTTCAAGGCACCCAGATGTGGAAACAACAGAACCTATTTTGTGTAATGTTGAGGACAGAGTGGTCTCCTTCAAAAATCAGTGCTTAATTCATGCAAGCATGGAAAATAGCCATAATATAGTGATGATGATGATGGTGAAATTACTACTTTACTGTATAAATATTAATTTATACTGGTACTCTTTCTAATGTTTAATTACATTATTCTGGTATCTTGTTTCATTCAAATTCTAATTCTATGTCCATTTAGATTTTTGTTATCCAAGAGGTTATAAGAAATAAATTGTCAAAGCTCAAGGTTCACAAGTCACGGCCCTGACATGGTGCATCAGAGAGTGCTAAGAGAGTTGTACAACGAGCTATGATACAATTATATGATTTATTAAGGATGTCACCTAGGTTGGTGAGTTTTGAGGTGACTAAAGAGGCCGATACGGGACCGGCAGAGTTGTTCACAGATGTTGCACATGTGGAGGGCTCCATCGAGTGCAGGAGGAGTGGTGGCAGCGTCTTTCCGGCGTTGGCGCTTGTCTGCCTCGATTTGCAGTTGTGCTAACTCAAAAGTATTGCACACCTTGTGTGATGCTCCTCCAAGCATTACGATGTGGAGTAACCGTCTTCCAGGTAAGGGGGTCGATTTGGCACTTTTTCAGGTTTATCTGAAGACTATCCTTATACCTTTTCGGTTGCCCGCCGGCGTTACACTTATTATTCGTAAGGTGACTGTAAAGTATAGTCTACTGTCGTCCATGCGGGTAACATGGCCGGTCCAGTGTAGTTTTTCATGGATAATGGTAGCCTTGATGCTCCTACAGTTGGTGTTAGAAAGAATACTGACATTTGTTCTCTTGTCTTCCCAGCTAACTCGGAGGATGGAATATAGACTACGTTGGTGAAAGTTTTCAAGTGCCTTGAGGTATCTCCTGACCCATGTCTTGTTGCCATATAGCAGGGTGGGGAGGACCACTGCTCAATATACGTGTAACTTTGAAGATAATTTCAGCTCCCTACAGCTGAAGGCATGGGTACGGAGTCTGCCAAAGGCTTGAGATGCACATCTGATCTGATGTTGAATTTCTTCATCAATGTCTGCGGTGGTTAACAAGTGGGAGCTGAGATACTGAAAGTAGATAACATTAGAGAGGGTAGTACCATTAAGATGGATATGATGGTGGAGGTGTGCCTGAACCAGAGGCAGGTTGAAAGAGAATCCGAGTCTAACGTACATTCACCTCAAGGCCAAAGTGTGCATAAGCATCTGCTTAGGTGTTCAGGATCTCCTGTAGGTCATGTTCAGTGTGAGCAACAAGAGTGAGGTCGTCTGTATACTGAAGTTCAGTAATTGAAGCTGCCGACACCTTTGTTCCTGCCTGGAGTCGTCTTATGTTGAATAGACCATTCATCCTGTACTTGATCTCCACCCCGCCAGCTAAATTGGCACTGGCACGAGTAAGGAAGGCAGCCAAGAAAATGGAAAAGAGAGTTGGTGCCAGTACACATCCTTAATTTACCTCCTTTTGGATGGGGAAGAACTTAGACTGGGTGCCATTGTGTGGGACACTGCCGTTCATGCCATCGTGGAGTTGCCTCACAATGGTGATGAATTTTGGTGGGCAGCCGAAATGGCTGAGGGCCCACCAGAGGGCTTCCTTGTTGACCGAGTCGAAGGCCTTGGTTAGGTCGATGAAAGCCATGAACAGGTCACGACGCTGTTCTCTGCACTTTTCCTGTATCTGGCGGGCAGCAAAGATCATGTCAGTGGTGCCACGTGATGGTCTAAAGCCACATTGAGATTCTGGGAGGAAGTTTTCCGCCTCGGGAAGAAGTCTGTTTAGGAGGACTCGGGCAATAATCTTGCCAGCTACGGACAGCAGCGAGTTCCCACGGTAGTTGCCACAATCTGACCGGAGAGAGTGGAGATGGCTGGTAAGTAGAGGTCCTCCTGCTTTATATACCTCGGCTGGGATTCCATCAGGCCCTGAGGCTTTGTTATTTTTCATCTGTTTGATGGCAGTAGTTGCCTCATCCATGGATGGGGGATAGCTGAGGTGGGTCAGTTCTGGATGCTGAGGGACTTGCTGGGTAGTCAGGAGATCCACATCAGTGTTTCGGTTGAGCAGTGAATGGTAGTGCTCTTTCCAGCGCTGAAAGATGCCTTCATCATCTTTAATTATGGAGTTACCATCAGATAAGCGGAGGGGGGCTGCGCCACGAGTGATTGGCCCATAAAATGTTTTGGTGGAATTGAAAAATTCGCGCATCTTGTGCTGATATGCAAATTTTGGTGTTTCACATGATTTATTTTTAAACCAGTCATTCTTTAGATTGCGAAGTTCTCGCTGGGCCGCCGCTTTCTTCTTGCAGAAGGTATCAGCTTTGGTCTGAGACTGAGAGTTGTTCTGCCACTCAGTTAAAGCAGCACGTTTATCATCAATGAGTACATTGATTGCTGGGCCATTTTCATCAATCCAGTCCTGGTGTATTCCTTCGATCTGGCCGGTCTCTCTGCAGGCTTTTGTCATGACAGCGTTGAGAATATCCCAGTCGGCACTGGGATTTGGATTGTTAGTTGTTGGGTTGTTTATAAGCCCATATTCGAGCTGCTCTCTGAAAGCATGTACTACCGCTGGATCCTCCAGACGCTTAGTGTTAAAACCTCTTCTGGAGGCTTGCTGCCTTTGCCGTTTTGGGGCGACGTTAAGTGAGAGCTTGGCTCTGACGAGCCGATGATCAGTGTCACAGTGGTCTGGGCCACGCATGGCATGGGTGATGAGGACATCTCGGCGATCTCTTTCTCTGACAATGATATAGTCAATGAGATACCAGTGTTTGGATCGTGGGTGTTGCCACAAACCCTTGAGCTTGTCAGCCAAAACAAGGTGTTGGTGACAGTGAGGTTGCGTGCAGCACACTTGCTGGCGAGGAGTAGGCAGTTGGGATTCACTTGCCTTAATCCATTTCTCCCAATGGTTCCCTGCCAAATGTTAGCATCTCTGCCAACTCTGGCATTGAAGTCACCAAGGAGTACAACCTTGTCTTCTCTGGGGATAGAGGTTAGCACTCTGTTGAGGTCGGAGTAAAAGGCCTCCTTGAAGTCACCTTCTGCATCCAGTGTTGGGGCGTATGCACTGATGAAGAAGGCAGATGTGAGTGATTCAGCAGGACTCAAAGCATCAAGAGACACTCGTTGATCCCAATAGGCTTTTCAGATAGCCTGTGTAGGATATTTTTGGTGGATGGCAAAGCCAACTCCATAAATGCGGCCAGGATTCATTAATGTCGATGTTATACCTAGCCATTGTTTTGCCACAAGGGCGGTTCTTCTTTCAGGACGCTCATTTGTGCCAGTATCCAGGAGGGTCCTGACATTCCATGCAGCGACCATAAGAAGTTGTATAGTTTGTTTTTGTTTGGATCTGTGATTTTTATTGTGTTTTCGACCGCTTAAGGATGACCCTACTGGGTGCGGTTGCCCAGTCAGGTTGCTTTTTTAGGCAGGCTATGTTTAGGGCACCTTTTCTAGCCCCCCTTCCCGTGTGGGGTGAGCAGAGTGGGTCCTCGAAAATGCTGCTCAGTCACACAGACAGGACCGGATTGCACTGCTGCCTAGATCCCAGTGCATAAACGACCATCTTATCTGTGCCGCCCATATGCAGAGTTGTGACTAAAGACTCCCGGCAGTCATCTCTGCCTGTCCCCGCCACCACTCGTCCATCGTCATAGGACTTTTGGGAGTATATGGGTTTTGATGAAGATGAGAGGTATGATGAGCTGGATGGTGGCTGCGTGTGAGTCGATTTATGTGGTAAGGCAGGAGCGCAGGCTGCAACCACACACCTTGGCTCTCCCTTTTCCTGATCCAGTGGTGCAAGTGTTGCAGCGACTGGGGAGAGGGAGAGTTGCAATGGACTGCCAATAGCCCAGTTTGTTGGGTTTTGCCAAGGTAGCCTGTCCATCATGCATTGCCTTAGTCTGCCAGTGTAGTTGTTGGGTTCCCATGTTGGTCACCTCTTCCGCCTGTACCGCCATTGGGGTCTTGTTGGAGCTCTTTAAGTATGTCTGCCTGATGCGGAGCTCCACCGCAGATTTTTCGTTAGGGGTTTACTCCCATAGCCTTATGCCTACCAAGGTTAAACTGCAAGGCAGTGGGGCAATGGTTGGTAGGCGCCAGAAAGTGTCCGCATGCTAGTGGGCCTATGCGCCGTCCCTCTGGGGCTGTGTACTGACAGGGGAAGACTTATGCAAGTTGCTTCTCTGTTCGCCACGAAGGCTAGCCAGCGGCAGTAGCTGAAAGCGAGAGGGAGCAAGCAATGAGTGCACCTTAACACTAACATAATGCTGCCACACTAGATGCATTTCACACACACACACATGAAATAATAACTCAGTAACAAACATCTACTATATAAACAATCTACAGAAGATACAACATTTCTACTTTCACAAATTCAGTCTGGAATGAAGTTTGTTATTCCTTTACTCACATATACAGTGCTAAAAAAATAAATTTATTGACATCTGAAAATAATTAAGATTAAAGACTCACTTTAGCATATGGGGAATTGTATACTATGCTTCTAACAGGTGCTTGCTGTTGCCAGATGATTTCATTCTTACAACTCCCTTCACTACACAGATGAACACGAAGTCTAGGATTTGCTGCTCGACACTGCTTCCAAGCTTTATAGCTGAGGGATTGTCCATTTTCTGTGTATTTATTTTGCACTATGTACATATTCCTCACCTTTGAATAACCCAATAGTTCAAGGAGATCATCACCAATACTCTGAAAAATTAAATTCAATACTGCACATGAATTTCCACATACAGTACTGTAGTTCCTACAACCACAGAACTAATATATTCATAACACTAGATATATTTACATTGCAAAATATTTTGGAGTTTGTTATACCTGTACATTCTAAAATTACCATATCTAATGATGAAAAGTCCCAAACCTTTACACAGTAAACTCTCTTATAACACAGGCATTACATCTTTGTCAGTCTTCATGCTAAGGGAATTTCATGTTCTAGGGGACACTGGACTTATGGAGAACCATGAGTGTACTGTATTCTTGAGCCATGTTTTGGCATCTATTACACAACAAATAAAGTAATACAGTACAGTATCTACCACAGTGATGTCCTACTTCCAATATAGTACCCAAATTGTGCTACATAATATTATGCATGTCATAAACATATAAAAAATATACATGGGTAATAACCTATCCCTAAATCCAATATCACATAATAGTTATATTCTATTACTTTTTTCTGGCTTATGTTCTCTGCCAAGTTGGCAGAGCAGAGAGGATAAAAGTAAAAGTATAACCTCTATGAGTAGCCATAAGTCAGATATACCTACCATGAGCTGAAGCATTCAAGATATATTGAGTATATGTTGAATGCTTTATCTATCTTTGTGTGTGGTGTAAATTGTGTTAAGATGACGTGTTTTGAGTGCCCAGCCAACAGCTGTGATCACGGTTTGTCTTTCGTGAAGTTATGAGACAACAATTCAAAAGTGAAGATGTATTTCCTTGATTTACAGTCCTCAGAGACTCCGATGAGTGCAATGAAATTATTGCCATTTTTGTACAGTATTTAAGAAACTCGTTAATTTTGAGAGCAGAACTTGTCAACTGCAAGTAAAACTTTGAAATGCAAACTATACTCATGAGTAGGCCGGATGCTGTGGTTTTTGACTCCACCCACAATGTATTGCCATCCTATGGAATTGACATCAATTTAATTTTTGCAGGGCAAAGCTCGAACATTGATTAGATTAGACAAGTTAATCTTAGAAAATTAATATAAGCCCAAAGCCTAATTTTCACAGCCCAAGGTGTACAGCACACCCGGATAATTCAAGGACTTTTGTTTCACGGTCCTCTATTAAACGTGGATGACACCCTGGATGTACTCAAGAATGTCTGCGGGTAGTTGTAAAGTTGCCGGCACTTTCGCAGACAGGACAGGGAGCCATTCGTTCTGGAGACAGTAATTTCCTTTACCTGTATTGTAGACTTGAGGATAGACTCAACATTTTAAATACGACATTTGTTTTTTATTATTTACGAGAGGATTTTCCCATTAATATTTATGTGTATGTGTGTCTAACACACATACACATATATACAATACAGGTAAAAGAAATAATTGTCCTAAGGGCAAACACAAAAAGGGAATATACATTTCTTTGTACACAAGTTAAAATGAACCCCCAGTCAGCAAATGTTATTTGCGGATTTGGCGATTTGCGTCCATTTTGAGAACTAACCCCCACGAATTTGACTGGCATGCTGTACTTTAACTGAGAACAATGAATACAGTAAACCCTCGATAACTCGGCACATATATGTGTACATGTACAGTGGTCCCTCAGTTAACGAACTCAATTCGTTCCAGAGGGTCGTTCGTTAACCGAAAATTTCATTAACCGAAACATTTGTTTCAATGGTGTTATCGCCGCTGGCTTCAGCTACAGTGCTGGCGTGTGATGCCATTAAATCTTTCGATCTGTGACCTCGCCAGATGTAGAAGTGTTTACAGACAAGTCCTGGTTCTGCTGAGTGGACTGTCTTAGACTGGTGGCGGTGGCTGCCCGCCCCTCCATGAGACAGATCGCCCTCTCTAGTGATGCTGTGAAGACCAGCCTTCTCCTGTCCGAGAATTTGTGCTGGGACGATTTACGCAATACTGTTTTCTCTTGCAACACCATACTGATCTGCATTGACACGCACTAGTAAGTACAGCCTAAGTGATGACATACCCCTCAGTACTGAAATATTGTCGACTAATTATGCCTACTCGTTTCTGCCTAACCTGGAGTAATAAGACAATGCAGAATGAAGCGAAGCTAGGATTAATAGAGTTATGAACTTTGTGTTATGTCAGTATGTTTAATAAATTGTAATTAAGATAAAATTGTGTGAGACTAACTAATTATGTATCAGATGGATCACCTTGTAATATTATGAACACTTTCTCCTCTGCAGGTTTTGACCACATCAATAAATATTGAATGCGTCAAAAGACGGGTTTCAATCACTCCCTTCAACTTGCCCGTAACCTGAACGTCCTTAACTAAGGAGTTTATAAATGGGATTTTAGGTAATTGGTTCCAGCTCACCGAAAATTACATACAAAGTAAAAAAAAAATGTAGTAAAGTACACTTACTTTGAGTTGTGTATGTAGAAGGCTCCTGGTTGATGATGCTGATGGGAATTTGAAGTGGGAGGTGGAGGAGGAAAAGGGAGAAGAGAAGGAAGTGGGGATGGAAGAGAAATCACCCCATACTTCATGCCGTCATTTCACCCATAAAATTTTAAGTTCACTAGGTGTAATTCAAGATTATTTTCTTTAAATCAACACTGCACTGCACTGCACTGCACTGCACTATATATTGTCAATATGTAAAATAAATTTCAGAATGATCAATAATTGTACTGTAAAAATGTAAAAATAGTTTATGTTCAAGAGACCCACAAGCAAGAAGTTATCTCCACTGACCAGAAATACAAACTGACGCCTTGCTGGGTGAGTGAAGTGGCTGATGGGCACACCAAAAACTAGTTCCCTGTACTGCAATTATGTTAAATAAGTGTTAAAATGACTAATAATTTTAATATAAAACTTGGAAAAATATTTAATAGCACAACCTTCTTGATATTTACTCAAATGGGAACAAATTTAAGCCCTAGAACCGGTTACTGTATTGGAGGACTAATCTACCAGCTGATGAGCAAGCAATAACATGTTGACATGTTTTCGTAAGAATTTCGTTAACCGAATTTTTGTTCGTTAACCGAATTGAATATTCTTATGGAAGGTAATTTGTTAACCGAAATTTTGTTAACCGAGGCGTTCGTTAACCGAGGGACCACTGTAATTACTAAATGTAAAAAAGTAACACTTACCAGCACTGCAGGTGAAGAATGAAGCATCATAGTAGGTGACACAGATGACACAGAGGCATGGTAGGTGACAAGAGGTATGGTAGGTGATGCAGGTGACACAGAGGCATGGTAGGTGATAAGTGACAGCGGCATGGTACGTGATGCAGGTGGCCAGATATGCCAAGATTTTCCCAGATAGTTCTATATATCTTGGCATTTCCCGAGTTATCCTATAATACATTCCGAGACCATATCCATGCCGAGTTATATGAAATTCCGAGTTATCGAGGGTTTACTGTATGTACATAAAGTATCGGGGATAATGCTGGGTGTATAAAAGAGAGCACGCAGTTTGATTAGTTCATTCTTGAATGCCCTTCCCCTCGTCAATCAAGTATGTTGCTATGTGTCTCCCCATCATATTAAGTGAATTTGACTTTGGTGAATTGTGTTGAATATGTCAGTGTTCCTGTAACGTAATTGAAGTCTTGTTTGTTAATGTAATTATGTTCATGCGTCATTTGTTTCCTTGCGCAAGACTTGTTTTGTGTCATTTGTATTTTGATTTCATTCATTCTTGAACACTCTCTCCCTTGTCAACCAGAAACTGTGTTGGTTGCTGGAACTGCCAGGAGGCAGTGGCCAGTGGCTGATAGGATGTCTGATGCAGGATGTCTTTAATTTATGGGTATTAAGATCTTGAGTTGATGGTGTTGACGAGCCGCAGGCCCAAGGGTGCGTCCACATCCATGCAACATGGTTCGAACCTCGGATACAGTGGAGCCTCACTGTAGTGTCACAGAGTGTAAACGCCCGACATTGTTTTGAATCCAAGTGGCATAAGCCTGTGGTAACATTCTGTTTGTATCCATAATTGTTCTGTCTCGGGTTCCTTATTTCCACCTAGTAAATGAACACCTATGTATCCTGTGATGTAAATAGTGTTCACAGGTACAATATTGATAAGAGACAAGAGGTAAAGTTGTATCTTTTACTTTTATCCTCTTTACCACTGATTGGCTCGTTAGCCGCTTGGGACATCGGTCACATCTCTGATACACACTGTTGGCAGATATTGGGCATGCAATTATGGTTCAATATTTTTTTCACCCTCCTGGCCCCATTGTGGGTCGGGTGTGCCTGGGTGGGCTAGTCCCATATAAAAAATAATAATAATAAAAATAAATAAGTAAAAAAATAATACAGTAATAAGTAAATAAATAAATTAACCCATTGCTGATCAAAGGTCACATTTACAACTTGGTTTGCCCTAGAATAAAACACAAACCAGTAAATGAAGCACTGAAGCACTTACCACTCTCCTTCTCATGCAGTTCATATTATGAGACAGGATTTCTAGAACATCCTGATCTGTAAATTGCAGAACTGACAAGGGCACAAGATTTCATGCTTTCCCACTCTCTGACTTAAAGCCATAACAATAAGTGGGATAGGAGTTTAACAAAGTTAAATTCAGCTGGCAAAACTAAACTTCACTGGGATGCTATTAGAATAGTGACATCTCTAAACTGCCTCAGTTTCAAAACCACTTGAAACATATAGAGGAGAAAAGAAATGCTTCAGTATCTAAGTGGAAATGGAAATTGCATCTAACCCCAGTGACCCTCTGGTAAAATAACCAAAATGAATACTGCAATGTTAAACTCCCAAGGCAACGATCCAAAATATGAAGAGACTGGACCTAACCTCCACTTCGAAGGCATTGTTCTATTTGTAGAGAAAGTATTTACTGTAATACTAAGCTTCCCAGCAAAATGCAATGATGAATGCTTTCACTAATTCCACACATGGTACACTTAGATCCCTGATCTTGATGAACCTTGTGATACCCGTGACAGCTGTTATCAATGAACTGTACAATGTACTTCTTCCCAAAATTTTACTTCCTATTTAATGAAGAAACCAGAACTGCAGCTGCAAAAGGTATGGGCAGAAATTTTTTTTCTTTCCATTCTATCAAGCCATTTCGTTTATACTATTGTAATATATTAAATTATAAAATCTAATACTGTACTATATGTTGCTAAAAAAAAAAAAAAAAAAAACATTACCTGGGGAGAAATGACTAATGTCTCAAGGTTAACGAATGCTCCAGGATGAAGAAGTGTATGTGGGAGCTTCATGACGTTGACCAAAGTGAGAGTTCTTAGAGTTTCACAACATGTGACACAGACCTAGAAAGAAACATCATAATCTTGGAAGTACATTTAGTAGTATAGAAGAGATATAACAATATGCTCTGATCTTTATATACTATTACAATTATTTTTTCTTCAAACTCTTACTACTCTTGTGCCCAACATCTTTCCTCCACTGTACTTATTGACTCTGATATCCCCAGATGATTCAGTGTATCTGTGAGGTTATAGAGAACTGGTTCTCCACACACACACAGTCTAAATTTGTTGAGTAGGAGCTTCAGACATTGGCTGGAGTCCCTGTGGTCACCCTCAGAAAATTCAGCAGGCAGTACAACTAAGGGAGTGGAATGTAATAGGCAAGAATGATTCAGCTGAAAAGCACAAAACGGTACACTATAGTGGTAACTAAAAATAAGGTTTTTTGAAGACAGTAGGAATGTGTGGTAAAAGAATGAAAGCCTGTATGAATTCTATTTGGAATGGTGTAAGGTCACATTTCTTAAAAATATGCAGATAATAGAAAAGAATTACTGGCTCTTATCAACAAAGAAAATAAAAAAATAAAAAAATTCTAGAATGTTAATGGTAATTTTCAAAGTGGGTAGAGTAGTACTATGTGTATCTGTTCAGTAAAGCAGGAACTGGTTAGACAATGTGCTTAGGTTCTTGCATCTCTCATGATATAGTAAACAATGCTTGAGATTTTAGTAATTAAATGCACACCTAGCACACCCTGAATATATGCCACTGATGAAAATCTGTCTTACTTCATCAAGTAAGTGTAGTCCTTCACAACCTTCTAGAAGCAGGTCTCTCAACTCCAGTGTCTTTAGCTCAGAAAATACTCCCATCACTTTTTTAAACATTGACAGAATTTGGCCTCCAGTACCAAATACAACATCATCTGCTTGTTCTGTGTGCTGGCAAGCAAAGCTGAACCTGTTGATAGGGATATAATAAATATTTTTAATTGTTTCACACAAGAGTGAAACACATAATTCAATTACAATACTGTATTTACTAAATGGCAGAGTTAGCTAAACTTATTTCTACAGTATTCAAGTTAATGAAAATTAGCTAGTGAACATCTAACAGGCATTTTGTTGTTGTACATCAGATAATACTAATTCTCTCTATTTGCATGTGTACATATTGAAATGAAAAAGAGGAGCAATCTACTGCACTACACCAAATGACTCATAAATCTGAAGCATAACAATAATTATTGACTTGGAAATGGCCACTATGGATTTAAAAGAATTAAAACCCAATAGTTTGGAGAAAAGCTACAATGATAATTTGATATACTGTACTGTACTGTACAGTATACTGGAAATGAGGAAAAGTAGAAGTGGTTAATATAATTTCATTATGGTCATGATGTAGTGAATAATGCAAGAGAAACAATGGGAAATAACTAATAATAGCAGATACAGGAAGATACTTTTTGATACCTAAATCTCTCTAAACCATTAAATATTCCACTGTTAAAGTTAAACACCTTAGGCTAAGACATACCTTAAGGTATGTACACGATCTAGAGTTCCTGGACAGTTGTTATGCATGTAAAGAGAAACATTTAAGAATTCATAGAGGTTGAATAAATTATTCATGGGTGGGAATATCAACGTCCGGATGTGCATCCCTTTCTTGGTAAGGAAGATGGTGACACGGATGTGATCTAGTAATTTCTGTAATAAATTTTTATTTCTTTAATATTTTTGTTGTTTATCTCAACATTAAAAAAGTTATTTCAGAGTTACATTAAAATAACAATGTGTATACTGTACAACTAATAAAAATCTCATAAAGCTTCTTGAACTAACTTAATTCTCTTTTTCAAGCCTTTTCCTACAATAATACTGTACTGAGTAGCTGAAATCAAGGACAAATACAGACTCTTCCTTCAATTACTGTCATTTATTCACCATTACTGCTTTAACAGATATTTTAATTAAATTCAAATAATTTAAATACAGTACTGTACAGGTACAGTATTCCCCTCAGTACACATGCCCAATAAATTAAAATTTGTTTTGAAAAATCACATACTGACACCTTTTTTTTTTTCATACAAAAGTAAACATCTTCCTTAGGAATCACATCTTGACATGCTTTTTCCCTAAAAGATTGCATACATTTTGCTGTTCCACAATCAAAATGAACACCCCGGAATGATATACTTATGCTCTACTGTATTGGTACAATCAAGGATTCCTGGAGAAAACACTATGATCAACTGCTAAATGAGGAGTAAGAATGGGCCTAGAAGTAGTAGGACTAGTACAATGACCTTGCCCAAGGATTGAAAGAGAATGGGTGAAGAAAGCAATTGATATAATGAAGAATGGAAGGCAGCTGGAAACTCTGGAGGAGTTGCAGAAATGTTGAAAGCATCAGACAATGCTGGCATGTTGATAGTGATGTACAGTTCCAGATGACTGGCAAAAAAGTGCGATCATGAATACAGTACTTACAAGGGTCAAAGTGATGCAATTGAACGTGGAAACTACAGGGACCTGAAGCTGTTTAATCATGTTATGAAAGTTGTGGAAAGAGTAACTGAGAATTTTATAAGGGAGAGAGTGGACAGTTATGAAATGCAGTTTAGGTTCATGTCAGATATCGGAACTAAAGAGGTAATGTTTACGGCCAGACAACTAAAGTACAAGAGAGCTATCAAGGGAAGGAAAGAAAATGGTAATTCTTATTTGGAGACTCAGAGAAGGTATTTCATAGAGTACCATGTGAAGTAGTGAAGTGGGAAATGACAAAGCTCAAGGTTTAAGAGTACCTGTACCTTATTTGAGTGGTTATAGCACTGTATGATGGCTCAAAAACTGCTGTGAGAATAACTGGTGAGGAAAATGAGAAATCTGAGGAGAAAATAGGTGTTCATCAGGGGCCCATCTTCAGCCCCCTTTCAAATACCCTGGTGCTGTAGGCAATATCATAGCACTTTAGGACTGGGCAGTCCTGGAAATTGTAGTTGGTTGAAGCCTTAGTGCTGATGGCAGATAGTACTGAAGAGGCAGTACTCTTGCACTGAATGAGTACTAATTGAGGTAAACACAGTCACCATTAACTGGAGAATAAACCTCTTTATTTTTCCCAATTATCATATTACTGTATTATTAAAAACTCACCAATACAGTACATGTGGGTGTCATCTAATGATAAAAAGAAAGTCTTTCTAGACACCAAATATAAATAAATTATACAAAAAATACTAACCTGCCATCCTGCACAGTAGTTAAATTTTCTCTTTGTGAGGAGTGTGTCGTGGAGCTCAAAAGTGTACCATACTCTCGGGAAATGGAAGGCTCTACTCCAGTTTCTGCAAATCTTAAAAGACAAATACAGTATTATTAATCAGTACAGTATCAAAGTCACATCTGTGTGGTCTGTTAGATTCCAAAATTTTACTGAAAACAAGAGGGTTACCCTTCTTACACTTCCAGCTTGCAGTACTTCCCAATGTGAGTATTCAAGATAACCCTTCCCATGTCTGGTACAGGTTGCCCACCGATTTTCAGGCACCCTCGGAACCAGAGCCAATCTGGATCAACAGTAGAATTTCAAAGTATGCGTATCCAGAGTATGTGACCCTGCTTATAACCGGTTGACTCCCTGACCCACCCTTATGCATGGGTCTCACTCTTGTGCGAGCCAACCCGCCCAGCATCTCTCGTTAGCTCAGCGTGTTTATCGTTTACCTGTGTCCTCGTTTGAGGAAAAATAAAAATAAAATCATTACAATACTCTAATGTGGCTTAGAAATAAAGAAAATACTGTTTAATATAAACCTACAAAATTATAAAATGAAGAGCATGGTTGTGTATTTGTGGAAGTGACGTTTGTGTGTGGAGGCAGTAAGCTGTAACTGCTTTGCTCCCTCCAGAAGAGCTATTTTTGGTACATAAAATAATATAGTATATACTGTACCATTACATGTGAAAAATATATGGTAAATAATAATAAATAAAAGAAAAGATAAAATATTGCATTGCCATTAGGCAATAACAGGAAAATACTTTCACAAATAATCAGAAAAAAATTTATTAAAAATGTGACAGTATACCCTCAAGTCCGTACTTTCTTAAATAAAGCACGGACCTATATGATGATTGGGAAGGCCCAAGTGGTACAGACAAGTGTACTATGGTGAATCAGAGTGACTATGTCTGAAGGTTATGGTATTTACGTCTGTGTACAAGTAGTAAACATAGCTACCTCAGGTATCAGAGGAAAATATACGAAAACAATGATCTGGGAAAAGGATAAATGTATCAGGCATATGTGAAGTGTTGGGATTGACCCATAAGCTATAGTCCAAGAAAAACATCTTATGTACCTCGGTGCGAGCTGAAAACACACCGTTACCCCATGTGACAAATAGCCACGAACAGTGTAATGATTCGAGAATCTTATGAACGTGTTAAACAAATGAAAAGTGTGGGGGAATGAACCATACAGAGGGAGTAAAGTGAAGTGGATATACCCAAGCAAAGAACCAAGGCTTTTGTTCGCACTGGCGCCTAAACCACCTGCGGCTACAGTTTCGAGGGGTACATGCCTGTGAGCGGTGACGAGTATGGAGAGGGACAAGCAGAGGTCGGAGGGAATGCTTGACCTAGCAACAACTGTTTTACTTTGAGGAACCCACCTGGTGTTGTGGGTAATGCTTATGGCTGCTATGCAACCTCCACTATGGATCTCTGGATATCTCACACTTTAGCACCCTGGATGTGAAGAGATGTTGGTGTTACTTGAGGTGCTCACGGTCGCTACTTTAAACGACCTAATGATACCGGACGCAGAAATAGTCCTGGTATGAATGTCTGGGAAGGATCTCATCTACCTAACAATAGTCGAGTGTGAGACGGGTACCTACTGTGTGTACCTTGGTGCTAAGAATGAGCTACAGTACCTGTATGTATTGTGTGTATTAATGAATGTTCCTTATTCAGGTGCTGTTGAGTATTTTGGTGATATTGAAGAAGGAGTGACCTAGGTAAGGAGGTCAATTATTTTGCATGGAGAGAACACCTTAATTAATTATGTGGAGAAGGTCGGGTATTTTTGTGTGTGGTGTAATGACCTTAATAGTTGCTTGGAGAAGGTCAGCTATATTTGTATTGTGACTGAATGCAATTTTTTTAATAACTAAAATAAAGTATCATAAGGATACTGGTTGGCATTTCATCTTTTCTTCTACTCTCAACTTGATTAATGAAAAACAGCTACCTAAAGAACACCACACATACTGTCCTGAGGTCTGGTGGCAGCGACCTTAGGTTAAGAAATAAGATAAGAAAACCCTAGGATTAAGTGACCGCAATAAAGGGCAGTATAACATAACTAAAAGACTATAACAGCACAACTACAATATTATAATACCTCCACAACAATATCTATAACACACACACAATAAATAATGTTCCACCCAGATATACTGTTTATAAGTGTGAAGGAGAAACCACAGGCGGTCTTTAACACCCTCACTAAATTAAATATTGTTTATACTGTATATTTGCTTCTGCTTCCGCACTCAATCAGAACAAGTCCAAACTGTAAAAATGTATGACACTCGTCATACTCAATCAAAACAAGTCCGATCCCCTGAGATGTAGGATAATCATGGTACTAGATCCTTGGGGGACGTATGTACTGGGGAGGTTAGCCAAAATGGGCAAAAGGTACAGATTGGGGATGAGGGCCATTATGTGGGGAAAAAAATATCCCTTTTGTGGCGGTTCCTCAAGTACCAGTATGCGTTCATTACCTTCTGGTCCTTGGTGTAGAGTTTGGTGCACTGTTTTTCCTCAGTAAATTCAATGAACATGTAGAAGAGGAATAATACAGGTGTGAAATGAGGAATATTTAATTGGTTGTTGAGAATAACAATAAATATTGGATGCACAATTTATTTAACAAGTTGCTTGCCAGGATGTCTTTCAGCGGGTATCGGCTGACCGTTCCTGAGTCACAACTAGGGTCGTGTGAATTTAAACTAATTGCTCACCACATCCTAAATGAATATATTGGCTGGTGATATAGCTGTATTTTTATGTTGACAAAAACAAAAATGTGTGAAAAAAAAGTAAAAATTCCAACTTTGAGAATGATTTTGCAAGGGGAACATTTTCTGGAAAATTACGAGAAAATTTTCACAGTACTCTACCTGGGAAATTCCAGGGATGGTTTTTTTTCCAGGTTTGAGATGAAAATGAGGCGCTTTTTCCTGAAATTCCAAGAACATTTTTCCAATACCCGTCGCCGAGTTGAGCATTCAATGCAGCAGT
Organism: Homarus americanus; assembly: GCF_018991925.1. Taxonomy (NCBI): domain Eukaryota; kingdom Metazoa; phylum Arthropoda; class Malacostraca; order Decapoda; family Nephropidae; genus Homarus; species Homarus americanus. The sequence continues at coordinate 5,647,690 of NW_024722227.1, forward strand.
GCCACGCCCCAAGTCACAAAATCTGCCACAGTTGGAGAGTATCTAATAATATTAATTATGATTATTTTTGAGCCAATCTTTCAAGTTAACCTTAACCATGAGAGGAAAATGTTCTCCAAATACTCCTGCAATTAAACTTGTCATGGTGTATGCATTCATGGTTATATATCTGCTTTCAATTAATTGTCTATCTATGCATTTTAGTTTTGTTATGGATTAAATTATTTATATTTTGTCTCTTATATTCAGCTAAACGAGTTTAAAGTTAGGTTAAGGTGTCTGAAAATTTGGTCATGGATTGCATACCCTGACTATAACCACAGTACACGTATGGGAAAAACTTGTCTTAGTTATGTCAGGTCCATTTACACTGCATTCTCTAGAAACATATCCCTGATATTAATCGGTTACTTGCTATACAGTATTTCTGTTTCTTACAATCAGTACAGGTACAGTACTGTACAGTACTTTTGATATTAAATTTCTTACTGGAATTCATTCAGTAGTACTGAATATCACTTATACCTCATAAATCTTTCTGTGATAGCAAATCACCAAATAAAATTCTTACATATCCCAATAGTAAAGGATGACTCACCATCGAAGCATTGTAACGTTCATCTAGAGTCAGGTGTTGAAAGACTCTCTCCAAGAGCAGGTCTGGAAGCAAGTTCCACTCACTGTATACATGATTTGGATCCACCACTTCTTTTTTGTACAGCTGCTTCCCATGTGAGACCAACTCACCCATCTCTGTGATAAAGTAATCCTTCACTTTATATTCATGATATCATCTAATATTCAAATTCATCAGGACCACCTGCAGTGATCCCAAGCATCTTACATATCTAACTGCATAGTTAGTAGATATGGAATACTATACTGTAGTGTTCTATTTCTACCACTTCATCATGTCTAATTACCGGTAGCTTTTATCATTTCAGGTCTGATATAATATCTACTGTAGTAGAACAAAGTACTGTATCTTTAATGCTTAAACTATGAGTAAATTTAACAATTTCTATCAAGTGAACGAATTTATAAATGAAATAATGATATGGACATCATCCTAAACTCTTGAAGTTGAAGATACTGTAAAGTAATCTAAACTGCAAAGCAGCTAATTTTCATGCCAAATCATAAAATTCCTTCTCCATAATAGCTTCTGCATATGAAGTAGAATATATCATACAGTAATCTCCTAATTAGCCAGAATAATTGGTGCAGAGCATTTCTGAGTTTAAGAGGTTTCCGGGTATGGAAACAAATTTTCTCATCCCTGGAAAATTTTTCTGAATACAAGGGAAAGTTTTCCAAGAGTCTTTTTGGCTGATCATATGCTGGTACAGTACAGAACTGCACAACACAGATTGTGTGCAAAAAGAACAGTGACTGAGCGAATGAGCTTGTACAAAGGCAGCAGAAAATAAACTAAGATTGTCATGATACAAGAGTTTGAGGAGATAGGCTGTAAAGTACATCAGCCAGTCATAAGCATCCTATGCAGTCACATGAGAATAGTAGCCAATCATAGCTCACAAGCACTCTGAGCCTACCCATACTTTTACTTTTTTACTCTTATCCTCTTCACCACTGATCGGCTCGTTAGACGCTTGGGCGATCGGTCATGTCTCTGATTACTTTTCCTTTATCCTCTTCACCAAAATATCGGCTCGCTAGCCGCCCGGGCGATCGGTCACATCTCTGTCACGCACTGTTGGACTTAGAGAGGTTTGACAAAGAGGCCCTGCAAGCCTCTGTGGTGGATAGTGATACAATTGATACAAGTGATACAGGTGAGGGCCAATAATCTGCCCTCTGCCTCGGAACCAACCCCCCATCCCCGTGTGCCCAGCCATCTTTTCTACTAATGTAAGTGTTAAAAAACCTAATATTATTGATATTTCTCTTAATTATTAATTGTGTGTGCATACCATCATAAAATTAAGTTATTTTTACTACAACGTAGGTATGGTGTCTGAAAAAGTGGAGTTTGGGGTCGGCCCGGTCTCTATTTCAATTAGTCCCATATGTTATGTTGTTCACTTTGTCGTTTCACTTTCATGACCCTGTGGTTGAATTAACCGCGTAAAGTGAGGGTTCACTATGTATGTGTGTGTGTATATATATATATATATATATATATATATATATATATATATATATATATATATATATATATATATATATATATATATATATATATATATATATATATATATATATATATATATATATATATATATATATATATATATAGTCAGATTCATGTGGGTAATGTCACTGTTTACTGCCATGCAGGACAGAGGTTCGTACACAAAGAAAGAAAGAAATACATCATATTCATTAGCATTATATATAGGTCAGTGGTTCACATACATTGGACATCATATTCTAATTGAAGACAAATCAGTGTGGGCTAGCAAATTTGGGATAAACAGCAAGAATGTCCTCAAGCACCCCCGATTCAATGTAGTAATTACAAAGGTCAACCACGGAAAAAATCAGAGAGGGAGACGTAGACAAAGAAACAACTGTATAACGACACAATTCCTACAATATGTAATGGTCCGATCACAGAAGTCCAATCTGGCTCTTGAAGGCACCTATCCTAACCTAACCTAACGTCAGCGTTATATTTATATTTATTATGCATTTATAAAAAAAAAACCGAATAAATAAGATATAAATTTATAATACACCATACACATTTTTGGAAAAAATTGAATATTTTTTTAAAGACACCAGACTAAACGTGACGTAATCGACACAAGTCAGAAACAAGGATTTGGGGGAGGCGCAAAGAGTCACTCAACGAAAGAAATGCCATTTGCTGCTTACAATATTCATAAGTCTTGGAATGACAATGATATTGCTCGATAATGGCTTGTAAAGTATTAGGCATATGCTACAGTCCTAATTCACACCATCAGACAGATGGTTCGTAAGATTAATTACCATCACCTTCAATTGAACAACGTCATTATTAAATACAGACACAGACTGACACACACATACACACACACTCCACATGCGCACAAGCACACACAGGGAAGTAAAACAGCAGTTTGTGTTGCAAGAAATCAGCATCTTTAGAAAGAAGTTTTGTTTAGCATCGGTTAGATACAATTGGATTAATTACCATAAAGGGATTAAACATTTGAAGACAATATTAGTATAAATTAATGATAAACAGGCAACCTCATAAACAGCCTGCACACAGCTGTGCCCAATGCATGATGTTCTTTAACATATTTACCGATTTTTACTTATGTTTATTTGTCTAAATATAAATTCATATAGGTTGGCTCATTGCTCTATCCATTTTAAAATCAAATTAACAGTATATACTAGCAGAAAGGCATAATATAATGCGAAACAACAAAGCCCAACCATTAATTAAGCAACGGGGAACTAAGTAACCAATCACTGATCACTTTTGCATTCATTCATAATTTTATACTACGTAGTATAGTAAACAAACTGCCTTCAGTTGCCAGCTGTCTCCGGCAGTGTTCGAAGAATCTTGAACGTGACTGTACCTGTATACAAGTACTATACCAATATGTCTTTCCTCAGTAAGTACTGTACTACAAAGCCAAATTCTTGATTCTCACTTCTTTCTTCATTCCTTAAAGTGTATATTACAGCTCTCAAAAAAAATCATAATAATTACAGTATACTGTACTTGTATACTGCATAGACTTTAATATACCACCAATAAGCAAAAGCAAGAATTTTGGTACTCCTCCAAATATAAAATATTTGAAATTTTTTTTGTGCAATTACCTTTACTGTGCAGTACTAACCTTAAGTGAAAACTATTTTCAAATATTTGTTCATACTTTAATACCAAGAATATAAGAGATTAATGAACTTATCTGTTTAAATCATTATGAAGGACACATTTTTATCACTCTTCTATCCAGTTAAGATAAAGAGAGTCAAAATCTCAGGTTATAAATGAAGAGTCATGAATGGTCAATTATAGCATGAACCATTTTCACTACTTTCTAATGGAATATAAAAGTAACTTAAGATTTATGCACCCAGTCATCATCTCATGATGACACAACTAATCTATGATTAATTTTCAGAAAACCTGTACTGTACGTATATAAAATTAAATCAAAATGCATTCTACTAAATTATTTATCCTTTAGCCACTCCATCTAGTAGCAGCTCACCTTGGGAATGGATGGCTATGGCTTGTTGAAACTCTCTAAAATGGGTAGACAGAGGCAGATGTTGCAAAAGAACTTGCCAACACCTTCAAGCTACCCATAACTCAAATCCAGGACTATTTGCTCTTTTTTTTATACCGTATAAGAATTATCTTAGAATATCTTATACTAAGGTCAAATCTTTAAGTTGCTCCATTCATCAGCCATAAAATAAGTTAACACTTAATTTCAATATCAGTGAATCATAAGTTAATGGTGGTGAGCAGGTGTATCAGTGGGGTACATGGAGATATAAAACCATGAAGATACTGTATTTAAATACAGTACTGTATTGGTAAAAGTACAAAGATAAAATTAGTATTTTACCTTGACACAGTATACATTAAAGGAAAACTCTATTGAATAATATCCTTTAGAATACCAATTAATTACAGTACAATACATGAAACTTTTCATTTTCAGATCTCTACAAGCCTCCCAACATATGTTGGATCTCTCAATGTTACAGGCTTCCTTAAGAAACTGTACAACAAGAACAAACATTCCACAATGGGAGGGTAATCAAACTACAAATATCAATCTGACAACGGTAAAAATAATCCAATTATTTAAATCATTCTGGATGGGGAGGAAAATCATATCTGAAAATCTCATTCTCTAAGGGCAGTCAATCAAACCCAAAAATGCTTTCCTCATAGGCAAAAAGAATAAAGTTGGAACATGACAGGGATAAGATTATGACACAATAAGACATTCTGGAACAAAAACATTATCAACCTGGAAAGTTTCATTCTGGAAAAGTTAACAACAAAACTCTGAAACAAATCTCAAAAGCGATGAGGTAACAAAACCAACTTAAATATTCAGAAAGGGAGGTCAACTAGGAAAGGAAAATTACTATACAATCAGCAATCCATTGGAAAGTAAAGACCATTTAGAATGGAAGGGATATCATGGGGGCAAACAGTTACAATACAGGTACTGTATACTGTATAGAATTCTTAGGTTTTATGATACTGTAATACTGTACTCAACTGTGACCACAACCACAGCATAGATTTTAATCATCAGATAATCTGGAAACCATTTTTGGGAAACTGGTGAAAATGTAACTCACTGTAATCACTTTGTAAATTTTCCCATCATATTCAGTATAGCATGTCACTAATTTACATCAGTTTTATTCTCATCATTTCAATAAAATGTTGTTAACATATGACTTTTTTATGAACTGTACCAGTAAGTTGTGCCTGATATAATGTCGTTTCTGCTGTGATGAGCACCTCCAAAATGTGTGTGTGCCAGATTCAACGTCGTGTAGAAAATCACTGCCAACTGAGCATTCAAAGTGGCAGCACCATGCCACTGAATCCACTTAAGCTGCACATATTTGGCCAGTCTGGGAGTACCAAGTGACATTCACTGTGCAGTACTGTAATTATTTTACGTAATCTCGGTTAAATTTTGGTGAATGCCCATAAATCTGGGTTCATTTAATTGTCTACAGTACTTATATACGGATTTCAATTTAGTTCTGTATTAATTTGTTTAATTTTGTTTCTCTAATCTTTAGTTAGGTGAAGTTTAAATTGGGTTAAGGTGTTTGTAAACATGCCCTAATTACATAGTCCCATTTACATTGCATTCTCAAGGAACACATCATCGATGTAAATCGGGAACTTGATATATTCATGTTCTCAACCACTATACTGTAGTGCAGTACAGTATTAATATTTAAGTAAAATTTTTAAAACAACTTCATATGCTATGGAATTACAGTACAATATAGTATATAACAATAATGAATGCATAAAAAGAGCAAAACTAATACAAGTCAGTGTACACACTTCATCACAATTCTCGTGGAACAAAGTGGCCTCAACACTTGCCTTAGCAATGTAGCAGCATTCCTAACATCTGTACTCTGCACAGCAGACCCTCTGACCTCCACAAAATCACCAAACGGCTTCACGGTAGAAACCTGCTGATACTTAAAACTTTTTACCTTATGTTTGTTTTTGTTTTTTTGTTTTTCGGCAGGGGGCACATTCTGTATATAGGATTGTGTGTGTGTGTGTGAATGTAACCGAGTAAAAAAATAAAGAAAATTACGTATATCTACTCAAAATTGCAAGTTGAAAAATAGCCATAACATAACATATAGTGCACAGGATAAAGGAGCATGTAACAAGTGTGGTGATGAATAGAAATGAGCATAATGAGTGATAATGGTTGTTTATTGCTCAAGTTTTTCAATAACTTTTAACTTTTCTGTTTTTCTTAATTACATTCAGTATTACAGTTTTTCCAGTTAGTATTCATGCAGTGACGAATTATCGGACAGCACTTCAGGGATAACAGATATCTATCTGTTATCTTGAGGGCTTGTCCGATAGGTTTAGGGTGTCTGTTATAACTAGGTTCCGTTATATACAGCATCCATTATACCAAGGGTTTTCTGTACGCGCATTACTGCTGTACCACCAATACCCCTCCATTGAAGTGTTTACAAACTTCTATCAAATCAACCCACTACATTTCACAGTATAAACTAGGCAATTAAAATACTCTAATCTCTCTTGGTAAATGAGGTTCCAAGTGCTACCACCAATTTGCTGGCCCTCCTTTGAATGTTCTCAACAATCAGCAGTCATTTGTATATCTCATGGGACAGTACCTGTACTGTACTTCAAATGGGGGAGCACCATACTTGAAAAACCTTATGAGAACTTCAGTTCATTATCGGATCATTGTGAGAAGGCAAATTGTGATAAGCGACTACAGTACCGGTAGTTGGATTTAAACGAAATTCTTACACATACAGTACTTAAGTGGTCTTAGGTATGTGGAAGATTTTCATACACGTTTGTTACCAAAAACAATATTAGTAGGAGTATTGCTGTTCCAACTTACCAATGACGGTTGACGACATGCAACAATCACAACAGAACATCTAAAAAAAATATTTACATACCGTTTGGTTTCCATAACTGTATTTTAGGAAGAACATCACAGCCTTGTAACTTTTTTATTGTAGCCATTCTTGATAAATGTAACAACTACAAAAAGGACATAATAGTGTTATTAAGTAAAAGCAGTTACAAAACTAATCTAAAACACATATGCAATAGTAATACAGTCCTTCAAAATTCTTAAATTTAGAGAGTAAGAGTCAATTCGAATACCCTGTACTGTTATATAAGCTTTTAGTCTAAGCAACTAGCAACTTAATAGTCAGCTAAATACAATACAAGCACTTAAATATATACTGTCAGCTGAAGGCAATTAAAATGATATTCACAGCTGCATTTAAAGTTGACAAAACTTTACTGACATGCATTCTATGATAGTAAGCATTTTGTAAACACAACCATTGGTGAAATAATAGTTATTGCAAGTTTACAAATTATAATGGTAAAATAATTTAATTTCAATTCACTGTAAGTCATCAAAAGTCTCTTTTTCTAGGACACACTTTGGTTAAACAATAAATTATATCCTGGAAATGTGCATGATGCAAATATTTGGTCTTATTAAAAATACATCACAGTATAGGATGTAAAGGTTGATAAGGAATAAATTGTGTTTCCCTTTGTTCTAAATAATTAATAATAAGAAAATCCAAAAGTCAAGGGTTTTGTATTAATATAACATCCAGCAAAAAGAAAATATCACTGAAAGAAAAAGCTCCAACTCTCATTATGCACAATATCCTACACTGTACATTTAGCTAATACTGTAATGTAATACTGTACCTTTCAATATTCTATTGTTTTCTATTCAACTGAAAATTCTAGTCATACTTTTTTTTTTACATACTGCACTACTGTAAACTGTTACTAATGCCCATCATGCAATTTCTGCAGCACATACTGTATTTTTAACTAGTGTACAGTCGAGGTGAAAAGTAAGCTCTCTCCAAAAATGAAGCAGCATCGGCTTCAAAGGAGATAAAACAGCACAACCAGGCCAGACGACAATCAAGGTAAGTAAGTCCGGAGACTTTTTCCCGTGAATCAGTTTCACCATGGGGTTGAACGAACTTATGTCCGAACTGTACATGAAAAATTCATAGTTTAACTTTTTAAATACAGTACTTGTATTTTACAAGTTCACTTCATAATGGAAAATCTTGTATTTCACTCCTGTGTGGAAACTTGCCTTTACATTCAAACATAACATATTCAAACGGATCAAATTCTGAAACCAGACTTGTTGCTGAGGTAGCTACAACAATAATACAGTATATGACTATTTTTAACAGAACTTTACCCTCTTAAATTTAGGAGAATCCATACTGGTGGCTGAAACAGTTTGTTTGTCACTTCATCAAGACACTGGACTTAACTTTTAAGAAGATACTGTACCATAATCCAACTGCCAAATCAAGCTGTGCCAAGGTATACATAAACCACAAATAATTAAGAAATCATTTCTCCTCTCAATAGCCATTACATTCCATGCACTTCTCTAAGTAAGTTCCTACTCTCTTACATCTTTCCAGCCACACACAATGTACTTTACCTGAGTTTTTACTGTACATTGTACAGTAAAATAGACGAGTTAATTCCGGCTACGTTGACTTTTTTTTTATTATTGTCAGTGCACCAGGCAATAGTGTGGAGGAAGAAAATGGACAATTTCTGAGAACAGCACCACCACTAGGAGTTGTTCAATTTCGTTAATTTTTCCCACAGATGTTCTTATCATCATATTATGAAGTACAGTACAGTCTCTCCTCGACTTACGACGGGGTTCCATTCCGATGAACCAGGTCGTAAGTCGAACCAACGAAAATAACACATAGTACAATAATAATTGTGAAACTTTTACCTTTTTAATACACAAACTGAGCGGGATACGACATGGATGCTGTTTACAAGTGGCAGCCGAAGTTGTCGTAAGGCGTTGTTCGACTTTACGACCAAATGTCCAGACTCGAAAATAATTTAAAATATATAACGAAAATGACCGTTGTAAGTCTGAGTTGTTGTAAGTCGCATATGTAGTAAGTCGAGGCAAGACTGTACAGCATTAGTAAAATTTTAGTTTCATACAATCATGGAATCTGGAATTTTTAATACATGCAATCGATATATCTCATCATTCTGACTAACTTTCATTCTATACAATTCTGTCACAAGTGAATAATAATGAACCTAATAGAATCTAACCTAACCAACCCAAGAAACCTACCTAACCTTACCTAACTTCCTAGACAGGGGACTTTACTTATTTTCATATCTTGTACCAATGAATGCAACTTTGTTGAAGCGTTATGGTGTAATTTTATTTTTTGTGGACGTGGGAGTATGCTCGGATTGAGTGGGTTGGTTGTAAACAAAGTGAGCTATCCACCTCACGTACTGACTCGACAGATTTTTCAAGGAGTATTTACAATAAATAATTAATTTCTTCACATACAAAGCAAGTAGAGACATCATTTTAGAGTCATATGATCAGTTTGTCATGGTGTTTTACCATGCAATTTCTCTCATCTTTCATGTCCTGCCCACTACAGGTGATTTATGACCATAGTGAAAACTAACAAAATAAATATTGACATTTATTCACTTGCGACAGAAGTCTATAGAATGAAAGTTAGTCAGACTGATCAGATATATTTATTGCATGTGTTTAAAATACCATATTCCATGGTTGTAAGAAACTAAAATAATACCTAAGTATTTTAAGGGGTGAAATTTTTTTATTATATTTTTTTTCTCTATTTACGATCATAAATCACCTGTTGTGGGCAGGGTATGAAGGATGGGAGAAAATGTGGGGTAAAACACAATGGAAAACCGATCATATGACACTAAAATTATGTCTCTATGTGCTTTGTATGTTAATACATTAATTATTTACTGTAAATATTACAGTACTCCAAAAAATTTGCCGTTCTTGGTGCATGTTGTTTTCTGCTTTATTTTTTTTTACTATAAATTTTACAATTTACATATATACTGTATACCTAATATTACATATTAACACATTTGTAAGTGAAATATTTGGATGACTTTTCTTTTAAAATACACTTGATCATCCATTTATTATAATATATCCTACCTTTATTTGTTTAAAATTGACCCATTCAGTCCGAGCATAGACCCTAACTCTCACGTCCACATAAAAAAAAAACGTAAAATTACACCATGACACTTCAATAAAGATGCTTTCATTGGTATAAGATATCAAAATAAGGTATTATTTTACTTTCGGACAACACGGGAATCTTAATAATTTTATCTCTGTAAATAGTATAGCTAGTCTAAGACACCTTCCTTCTATGACGTTGGTCTCAAACTATTTATATATGCCGGGTGGGGGGGAGCCTGCCAGTTAGGTTAGGTGATTTGTGAGGGAAACGTCAGAGAAGAAAAGTGTCTTAAATAATCTAAACTATTGATTACAGAGATAAAATTCTTAAGATTCCTGTGCTGTCCGAAAGTAAAAATTTACCCAAAATAAGTACTTGTACTTTCTTTTTAATAAGGCGGGAGGTCTGCCCCCTGGCTAGAAAGTTAGATAAGGTTAGGTAGTTTTCTTTGGTTGGTTAGGTCAGGTTCTATTAGGTTCTGTGCATTGGCGTATTTTTATTACAAATAAAATATGCTTCTACAAGTTCTACTTGTAGTAAACAGATCATGGTTATGGAATTGTTAACTACCAAACTATCAGGTGTACTGTAATCTGTTATTCAATAAAAGACAGCTAGTAAATAGCTTTATGGTCAGCAGTACCCTATACTTATATTAGACATGAGATGTACCAACCAAGCTTAATGCTGTACAGTATACTAAATTCTACAGGTACCCCATTTATTTTAAGACATAACTAAGACTGCCAAAGTGTGTAAATACTGCACTTGAGATCCATGAATTTGCGCAGTTTGATATCTATTGGGTGATATTATGAAGTGATATCGTACATAAAATGAAACACACGACAGCTTACCAGAATCAAACAGCGGCACTCGATGCATTACCCAGGAAACACTTCTCACATTCCACCAAAAGATAGCTGGCACCCCGCACCTCCACCTCTGGCGGCCACTACTGAGACTGACACAGGTTCTCAGTTACTGTTAGTCTAGTCTGTTACTCAACTATCAACGTGTTGCCAACCTGTTTATACATAATGTTCATAACTACCCTGCATTAAAACCAGATTTCGTAGTTTTGTAGAAATTTTCATCGTGGTATATTCAGTGCTTCAAACAACTGAGTAAAGTCACATGTATATAACATTGGATTAGTGGAAAAGTATAATAAAGTACTAGGAAAATATTCTTTGTGGAAAGTAAATACAAATCACTTTCGATTAAATAACAATAATAATAATTGCACATAAAAGTTTACATCTGTGTGTATTATAATTTTTATATTAAATGGATTGAGAAAATCTATATGCCCGGGGCATACAGTTGTGGGGTATGGGTTCTTTGGTTCACACTCACGATGGGATGGAGAAAGGAAATTCACAATGTGCTCTCTGTATACATGTTGTATTGGATGTACAATGCAGCTTGGTGCTGGGAAGGCAGCATGGTTACAAGCGTGATGTAGAGAGAGCTGGTTGGTGAGGATGCTCAGAGGAGGACCAGCTTGTGGGTCGCCATGCTCGCTGGCGGGAGCGAGGACCGCCAGGCAGGCGGAGGAGGAGGTGTAGCTTGCTGCGGCTGTAGCTAGAAGAAGAGAGTTGGCTGGTGAGGATGCTCAGAGGAGGACAGCTTGTGGGTCGCCATGCTCGCCGGCGGGAGCGAGGACCGCCAGGCAGGCAGATGAGAAGGAGGTGTTGCTGGCTGGTTGGTGTAGGTAGAAAGAGAGAGATCACCACGAGGTCAGGTCTTAAATAGCGGGGGGTAGGCGTGGCTTAGGAGTTGACCTCCGCAATGTATGGCGGCGCTGGTTGACCCAGACCACGAAGCATACACTGGGGAATTCGCGGGGTCGGCTACGCAGCGACAAACAGCGTTTGTAGGGGAGAAATCCACTACAATACTCCCTCCTTCCCTCCAGGCGGTGTAGGAGACTTGTTGTCTGCAGGGTTGCATGGCACATGTGAGGCAGAACGGGCGGTGCATGCTTCATGTGGGACATAACGGCAGGGCGTGGATGAGCCGGCCGCTAGTGGAGACAACTGTCTAGACACACAAGATCTGTGGGAGAAGAGAGGGAGAAAGAGGGTTGTGGAGGCGATGAATGTTGTGCTTCCCTCACGGCAGGTACAGAGTCGTCAGATGCGCCTGCTCGGGGGTGTGGGCTTGGGTCAGGAGCAGGGGCTGCGTCAGCAGAAGCGGATGAGGGCTCGTGACAGCAGCTGGGTCCACGACAGCAGCAGGGTGCAGGACAGTAGCAGGGAGTACCTAAGGGAGAAAAGAGGGGTGTGTGGGTCCGCACTCAGGCGCATGGGCCGCGTCGGGAGCAGCGGCAGGGGGTACTGCTGGGCCGGGGCCAGCGTCTGAGGCAGGACGGGTGTGCTGGGGTCGGTAGAACGTGGTGCTTGGGGCAGGAAGAGGAGCTGGTGTCTGCTTAGAGAAGCAGTGCTGCTCTAGGGTGTCTAACCTGCGGTTTAGAGACAGTAGCTGTAGAGCCGATGAGAGCTGCTTCTGGGTGGATAAGCCAGTCTTCCATGTTGCTTGAAGACTGGGAGAGTGATCAGTTTCTCCTCCATCCTGTGTGAGTGCGTCACTCCGGGGTCACCATTTGTGGCTTACTAGATGTTTGGTTCGCACTCAGGATGGGATGGAGAAAGGAAACTCACAATGTGCTCTCTGTATACATGTTGTATTGGATGTACAATGCAGCTTGGTGCTGGGAAGGCAGCATGGTTACAAGCGTGATGTAGAGAGAGCTGGTTGGTGAGGAAGCTCAGAGGAGGACAGCTTGTGGGTCGCCATGCTCGCCGGCGGGAGCGAGGACCGCCAGGCAGGCGGAGGAGGAGGTGTTGCTGGCTGGCTGGTGTAGGTAGAATGAGAGAGATCACCACTAGGTCAGGTCTTAAATAGCGGGGGGTAGGCGTGGCTTAGTAGTTGACCTCCGTGATGTATGGCGGCGCTGGTTGACCCAGACCACGAGGCATACATTGGGGAATTCGTGGGGTCGGCTACGCAGGACAAACAGTGTTTGTAGGGGAGAAATCCACTACATAGTAAAGGCGTTTATCGTAAGACGTATTAGATGCACGGAATAGCTACCGCGTTAGCTATTCCGTGCATCTGATACGCCTTAAGTTACACTACCAAACATGCAGTATGCGTTTGCGTTAAATTGACCCGAAAAACCGACATCCCTATTTGCATTTGCATGCAGCGTCCTTCTGTTTGCGGGAACAAGATAGGAAAGATGGCTCCTAATGCATCGAAGCTACGAGCCTTATAATTAAGAACAGGATGATTTTCTATTAAACATCCTGCTTTTGTATAAGATCAAAGGAAAACAGACATAGATTGCTGCTGAATCGGACCAAATATGGAGCCTACAATTCTCTGGTAAAAGACCCAAGCTGAAATGAAGAAAAAATCAAAGAATATTTTCGTCTGGGCAGACATCAGTTCGCACATGTTCTTTCCCTGGCAGTGGCGTATATATATATATATTCCTGTGAAGGTGGGGGGAGGGAGGCTCTTAGTCTCAAGATAAGGCTATGCAAATGGATACAGTACTCTTTTTATTTTTCATTCACGTTTTTTTTAGCAAGCATAATTTATTTACATAACAATAAAATAAACAGATATACAGTCGGTTTATTTTGCAGTTGCATTTTTTTACACTTATAAAACAAATTATAGTGTACAGGCAATTGCATTCATAGAACATAAAGTTCCTAAGCAAAATATACACGTTACAAGAAAACAACAATCCTCTTCAAGGATTGTTGCAAAATTAAGTACTTGGCAATGGAGCAGATAGACAGATAGATAGATAGATAGATAGATAGCTTACTTGTGAAGAGAGGGAACAGTACTAGCTTACTTGTGATGAGAGAGTCAGAGAGAGATAGAGAGACAGAGGGAGTATTAGCTTACTTGTGATGAGAGAGAGAGAGATAAAAAGAGAGAGAGTACTAGCTTACTTGTGAAGAGAGAGAACAGTACTAGCTTACTTGTGGAGAGAGAAAGAGAGTACTAGCTTACTTTTGGAGAGAGAGAGAGAGAGAACATAGTATCTTTTATCCTCTTCACCACTGATCGGTCAACTTGTAGTGGATACTCTCCCCTGCAACTGCCACGACGAAGTTCCCCTGACAAGCCTAGCCGCCTAGAGTCCGCCAAATTTCTCTGACAAGCATCGGCGTCTAGACACGCGCCAAGTCTAGACATCTAGACAAAGGTGGGGGGGTCGACACCGGCGACGCGTACTTCGTTCCACGTCACTCGACAATTTAGATCTCATCCCTGCACCCCAGAATTTCAATCTCATATAAGTAACCAAGAACAAACTAAACAACATGATCACCATTATGCAATTCAACTGTAGAGCATATCATTCAAACAGACACGCCATCTCTCTCCTCCTACAGTACAAGAGCACAACCCAGACATTCTCCTCAACTCAATATACACAAACACCAAAATCAAGCACTTCGGCTACACAAGCAGACAATCACCCCACGAACTACACGAGGGCGTTGCAATCCTCATCAGATCCTCCATCAAACACTAATTCATCACCGACTTTGCCTTCAAACACTTCATGGCCGCCAAGATCGACACTCAACACGGACAGATAATCATCTGCACAACATACAACATACCAGTTTGGTGGCCCTCCTTTGAACATTTTCAACCAACTGACAGTCCCTAGCATATCTCGGGGACCAGATGAGGGGACAGTAAACCAGATGGGGAAGCACTTCATTCTTGAAGATCGTTACGAAGGACGGACCGTCTAGATATCTGAATGACCTTATAAGACCCAATAATTTATTTGCCTGATTTACCTTCTTCTCGCAATGGCCCAAAAACTTCATTTCATTGTCAACATACACACCAAGGTCCTTCTCACATTGTCTCAAATAGTGCAGTTTCTTCATCCCGTTGGGACATATGATACGCCTCCTTACTGTTGGTACGCCCCAGGTGCATCCTCTTACACTTCGTAACATTGAATCTCAGCAGCCACTTCTTTGACCATTCTTGGAGCTCACAGAGATCCTTCTGCAGCCCTTCACAGTCCGCTTGGTTCTTGGCAAACATTTCTCTTCTTGGTCGGCTTGATCCCTTGGGTGTGGTGTTTTCTTGGTGTTGTTTGTTTGTTTGATGGACGGGCTGCTCAATACAAATACCTTGGTTTGACCTTCACGGCGAGGCTGGGGGTATATATACGATTTTGCCGGATCAGGTTCAGAGGTGTGAGGTGAGCGGCGCCGCTGATTGGCTGGCGCGAAGACAGGAGTTGTAGGGAGAGCAGGTCACTACCAACAATGGATGTTTCATATACACCCCATTATAGGTTTCATCACATTCCTACCAGACGTCATGTGATGTAACTTCGAAAACTATTGATAATTGACAATTTGGTCATTTACCTTTATTTATGTCTGGGAATATACCCGCTGATTTATGAAAGGTACTTACGAAGCACCCTGTGTATATATATATGTATATATATATATATATATATATATATATATATATATATATATATATATATATATATATATATATATATATATATATATATATATTTTGAGATCTTATGAAATGGATATTTGGACATATCCTAGGGTCAATATTAAGTGCGTACTACATTGGATGGGATGTAGTATTTATACAGTAAATAATAATAATACAGTAGCTGGTTTATATCACAAATTTTTCTTTAAAATAAAGCATAATATTTTAGTAGAACAACGAAAATTATAAAGGAGCATAAAGTGAAAAGTAAGTGTGTACCTGCATTCCTCCCTCCCCAATATATATATATATATATATACACACACACAGTCTCTCCTCGACTTACGACGGGATTCTGTCCCGACGACCAGGTCGTAAGTCGAAAAGGCGAAAATAATTAATAGAAATTCTGAAGTGGGTGTCTCTTTTTCTTGTCAGCACCACGAGAACTCTCACTTTTACACTTTCTTGCCAGCCATTTTAAAGGGAATTACAAATGAAAATTTTGTCAGTACACAGCGCGATCACTAACGTCGGGACTCGAAAATACGTAAGGTGAAAAATATTTTATATGACCATGGCCATCATATGTCCGGGTTGTCGTAAGTCGAGGAGAGACTGTATATACACACACACACAATTACTGTATATGCTAAACAACTAGCCTGCAATTAATGGCAAATATTTCTGTGACCTGCAGTGTGGAGCGGTCATTCTCAGTACTCGGAAGGATATTAAGAGAAATGGATAGTGTAATTGATGATTTTGATGTGCATAAAATTCAGCATTTTTTCATGCTTTAAGTTATGTGTCTACAATTTTTTCCTGTATTTTATCTTCAGTTCTACTGTTAAATTACTAGTGATTATTTATGCAGCCTTTATAGCACTGATTTTACCCAATGTACTTTAATTGAGGATTCGTTACCCTATTTTTTATTTAACCTTATCTTGTTTTTTAGTTTAATATTTTTACCTGTTGCATTTTTCTTATTTTCTAATTTAATAACTGCCATCCATTTATATTCCTCCCATATATTATAACTAGATACAGTTGGAGCCCAGAGAATATGGGAAAAAAAAATTAGTAGTCATGCTTTTTATTTCTTGGAAAGATAACACAATTTGCACAGCTGCTATGTTTGTTTCTATGTGTGCCCCCCCCCACCCCCTTGGTGAAAATTGGGGAGGGAGGAATGCAGGTACACACTTACTTTTCACTTTATGCTCCTTTATAATTTTCGTTGTTCTACTAAAATATTATGCTTTATTTTAAAGAAAAATTTGTGATATAAACCAGCTACTGTATTATTATTATTTACTGTATAAATACTACATCCCATCCAATGTAGTACGCACTTAATATTGACCCTAGGATATGTCCAAATATCCATTTCATAAGATCTCAAAATGTCTCTGAAATTGGCCAAATTTAAAGATTTTCCAGAAGGGGGGCAGGGGGAGGGGGGGTAGACATATAGTGGCCCCCCC